>NC_062231.1:21156443-21473229 GCF_902686445.1 Sciurus carolinensis | reverse complement strand
GCCACTCCCTTGCTGTGATCCACCTACCTCCCAGAGGCCGTGCTTTCTGTAGGCCTGCACCTGGCTCTGTCCCTCTGCGTTTTGGGGATGATTAGGAAGGACAGAGAAGCTTTGAGATCCCTCAGCCTAGCTGAGAAAGTCTGGACAAGAACCTCTTTCCGATGTCTAGCATGGTGTTCTTTTTGATCTTCCCAGAAAGCTAAGCACTAGAAACTCCGTGCTTGGTCTTCCCTGGCGATGGGACGAAATGTTTGTGCATTTCTGTTTTGCCTTTTTATCTTTGTTTTCTCTAGCAGACTGACGTGATTGACAGGTTGTCAATTATCCCTCTTTTCAGATTACATTAAAATCCGAGCCTAAGAGCTCCAGCCAGCTCTCTCCCTCTCCCATGATAAAGGCCAAGCATCTTACGACACCCAAGTGACCATCTGCTGGGTCCTTTTTCCTGGGCTGCTGATGGTCAGGCTCCCTCAGTGCCTATGGATGGAACAGAGAATTCAACTTGCTTTTTAAACCAGGAAATGATTCTGTTCTAACATTATTGCTCATATTAAACCCTTGTACCGTTAAAGCTGTCTCCGTTAGAGGAATGTGCACTGGGTACATTGTTTATTCAATTTAATTGTAGGGAGGGGGAAAAAATAATCTCATAGGAGGGAAATGGTTGTTTGAACTGGTTTTTACCAGTCACCAGCCATGTGAATGAGTGTCCAATTAAAGAGGGGCTCCCCAGGACTTGTATAATAGTAACATCTGTCATCTTAATTAAACAAGTTACTATATAAAGGAGCTTGCGTAGCCCACTTTGTTAGAGTCGGTTCCGACCTAGAAACTCTGGGAAGCTCTGTTCTCTTTGTGGGATTGGCTGCTGGTGGTGTTCCCAGTCGGTCCCATTATCCCGGAGACCTGACAAGTCCTGTGATCGACACACTCACACATATGTTCATGCCCACGGAGCCTAGAGAGAGGAAGGCGCCCAAGTTCATGGAGCCAAGTGGAACAAATAAAACAGGAGGAACCTGGTGTCTTTGGTCTCCTGACTCAGAGGGCGGGGAATCATGCTGAGCGGGGAATTAAGGGGAAACGTAAAGGGAACAAATACTCAGAGACTCTGTGACGTGCCGAGCACTCAGGAAAAGGCACAGAACCACATCCAGTAGGTGCATCTTTGAAATCCAAGAAGCTCTGGAAAGAAACAGATTTTTTTTTTCTTTTTTCTTGTACTGCTTACTCATTTGTTTATCTGGGGCAGCTTTGCAGCAGACTCAATTTTTTTGGCCAAACTAAACTGGGGTTGTTGGTAGCAGTTGTCTTTATTTATCCCATGTTCACATGTGGGGATAATAATAGGTTGAATTGTAGATACCATATTAAATTTTTCTTGGGATGTTATGAAAAATAATATATAGGTGGCCCTCGCATGTTTCTGAACAATAGAAATTCTCAAATTTGCAAACAGCTTTCCTTGGGGGTGTTTAGTAAGGGGGTGTTATTAAACCATTTTTAAGAAGATAAAACCTGAGTGTGAGTGATATTAAGTACCTTGCTCAAAGCAGACACCAGTAAACCCCAGTGGCTTCCCATGCACTTCAAATACAGCCTCCTGGGTGGCAATGTCCTGCCTGGCCAGGTCCCTGCTTCTCTCTGACCAAATCTGCCACTTGTCAGCTTTTCTACTTAGCTGCAATCATACTGGCTTTGCAATTCCTCCAAGACATCAAGCTCTTCCCTGCCTCAGGGCCTTTGCACCTACATTTCCCCTGACTAATACACTCTCCTCTCCGCTCCTACTGGCGGTTGTCTTTCTTGGAGTTTCCTCTGCCCATTGTGCACAATCTTCCACATCTTTCAGTCCCTGGGTTCTGCTCTTCTCTAACTACGGATGGAGGTGGGAGCGGGTACAGGCTATATTCTGTTCCAGGTATCAGAATTTTCCTCTAGGCAGAGCACAGAGCACAGTCGCTGGGGATACAGCCCCTCGCATGCAACTAGCTCCCCAGAGTCCCTGCTGGTTGCTGTCCCTTCTGTACCTGTTGGTTAAACTTCTTCCAGCTTGCAAGCCACACCACATTCTTCCCAGAAATTCTCCCTTGTACTTAGGTGAACGAAAGTCTCTTTCAGTTGCTCACAATCCCTAACTGATACAGGCAAACAAATGGATCATGTGTAACAAGATGGTTCTCTCCATCTGCCAAAGAAAAATCAGAAGCAACCCTTAACTGGCATTTGGGTTTTTCCCTAAGTTCTTAAAAATGATGGCCTCTGACCACATTTGAACAGGGTAACTTACTAACTTGAAATCTAAAAGCTTCTGGAGGCAGTTGGAGATGTTTTGCTTCCCTCAAGAATTTGCATTCAGTTTTAACAGTCACCCACCTGATTAAGTACCTCATCTGGGGTGAAGGGAGTTGTTGAGCCTGTGGAATTGCAGGCATCCCTGGAATGGAAGGGGCTGTGCCCCTTCTAGAAAGTTATTTTCCCTCGAAGGAGAAGCACAAGACTGTAGCTCATCCCCGTGGGCAGGGCTCAGCATTGTCCCTCTGATGTGGGAGTTGCTGAAATTTGGGAGATGAAACCTTTTGGCTGCTGCATTTTGCATGGACTCAGGTGGTCCTGCATCTGTGTCCCTCCCAGAATAAGTCTCTGTCCTCTGCTTCGTTGGTTCTCCCTGGAGACTTGGACGGCGGGCCTGGATGTGCCAAAGGAGCTTGGAAGCCCAGAACACGTCAGTAGCTCGCTCTGTGAACGTCGCGTGCTCAGCACTGAGAGCTGGCCTGTGTGTACCGAGGAGTGGATTCCTGTGCTCATCTAGACCTGGTCTGTAGTCCACCTCTGGGCGGCACATGAGCCCAGGCCAGCTGCAGGAGCTTCTTTAAGCAAAATGAGCGCCCATGGCCTTCATGATCTTGCACACGCTGGGAAAGAATGTGGAAGGCAGCCTGTGACCCTCAGAAGGCTCTTACCTGAACCACCCGTCTGGACCTTGCAGACGTGGAGGAGGAGAGACAGACAGGAGTTGCAGAGGCCATCCTGAGTCCCAAGATGATCCGTTCTCAGGGCCCATGGACTTCGCCTTTGTAACATCTGAAACTGAACTTAGCTGATTAGAGTCTGCCTCCTGCACTAGGCGAAGTTAAAGTCGCTCAGAAGAGGCGCTTGCCTTGTCTTGGTGTTTGTATCTTAAAATTTTTGCACGGTATCTGGCACGTCATGCACGTTCCATAAATACCTGCAGAATGGACCCACCGGCTCTGCGGCCTGGTCAGCGTACGTGACCTCTAAAGCTGATTTCCCTGCCTGCAGATTGGTGATAGTCATCGTCACCACCTTAGAAAAGGTAATGGGAGCCGTGTGACCCATGAAGACTGAGAATCACGTCTGCTGTTACTCTGTGGGTAGTGCAAAAGGGAAAATGAATCTTCCCTCCACTTTGAAAAAGAGAAGACATTTGGGCTGCTGGGAGAATTTGGTTCTTGTATAATCAACCTTGATTCATTGGTCAAAAACTTACTTTTCATAATGTCTTCTGCAGAGTTCTAAGAAGGAGCCGACCTTCCAGAGTAAAAAGTCTCATAAGGAAAGCTGCACCCTCAGGGCCTTAGGTGGGGGAACTGGAGACTTATATTAGCTGGGGGAAGACCCAGTGCCAGGGAGGTTCCGAAATCACTCCACAGACACCTGCTTCCTGGCCTGGCCTACAGCGTTGGAGACCTGCTGCCTGGGCCGCATGGAACTTTCTAGAGCAGAGGTGGAGCTAATCACCAACAGGAGGAGACAGGCGAGTCTAAGAACCAGCAAAAGCAGCTTTATCTAAAACCTGAGCCGAATGGTGCCTGGGAAGAGGAGGGACCCGTCTGGGCTCACACACAGCTTCCTGTGTATCTCACACTCTTAGTCCAACGCTGTTTCGGAACTTGACACACTACTGGACCATAAAAAGGGTAATAGAGCCAGGTGCTAGTGGCGCAGGCCTGCGGCTCGGGAGGCTGAGGCAGGAGGATCACAAGTTCAAAGCCAGCCTCAGCAAAAGCGAGGCCCTAAGCAACTCAGTGAGACCCTGTCTCTAAATAAAATACGAAATAGGGCTGGGGATATGGCTTGGTGGTCGAGGGTCCCTGAGTTCCATCCCCAGTACCCTCCCCAGCTCCAAAAAAAAAAAGGGCAGTACTGAGGGAACAGAATCGGGGATCACTTTTGCCATCTCTGTGGCCTTGAACAAGTCACTTAATTTCTCATCATCGAAACAGACTTAATAATAAATACCCGTGATGCTCTGGGGAGAATTCATCAGATGAGAAAGTGAGTTTTACATGGTAAATCCCTGAAGAGGGTTTATTCTGTGCATGTTTAGATCTGTGCACCTTTGTACAGGGATGGGATTCGACTACAGCATACCTACTGTTATATAACTTGGTTTTTTTTTTTTTTTATTTACCATTTTCATAGGTGTCATTCCATAGTGAAGGATGTAACATTGGCATCTTATACTTCCATTTGTAGTGGTTCAATCGTAGTTGCGTTTTGTTATTTTGTAGACTCTCACCAAATATTCACTATTTACTCCCCCCAAAAAAACCTCACTTCGAATTGGTGTCCTACCTCCTTCATTCACCTTGACTGCAGCCAGAATCACCCGGGGCCAGGAGTGTTGGAGCTGGGACTTTCTCAGATTTTACCCTAGTCGTATGTACCTAATGAGATGTGGAAATGGAACCCAAGTCCAAGCCTGAGGTTCATTTCCGGTTCTCATACACATCTCCTGAAGGTCCTTTCACGTCCTATTTGTAACTGCCCCGTAGAGACACCTTGGTGCCGTGCCTGTGCTCCGGGAGCTTGGAGGGTGGGTCCGGATCTGGTCTCAGGGTCTCCCTCTTCCTCAGACTTGCCTCCTCTGTGCATCCCATTTCCAGGACAGGTACCACCACCTGAGTCTACCTAACAAGCAGCATCTCCTCGCCAGGGTTCTGGGTCCCTGTCAGCTGTCAGATTTGAGGGCCAGCTTCCCTTCTTCAGCTTGTCCTCCCAGCATTGACCATGGGGCGTGGACCACTCCTCACTCCCGGCTTCTGAAACCCTTTCTCCACTGGGGATCCAGGACCCTCTCGTCCTCTGGTGTGTCTTCTCCCACCCACTCCCACCCCGGACGCCAGCCCCTTCCCAAAATGTCTGATGAACTCTTCCTCCGCACTGACCCGGGGTCCCCTGTCTGGGCCTCTGTTGTCTCTGACTCTCTTTATCTACTTCGTAACCTTATAACCTGTCTACATCCCGGGGAAGCCCAAGTGTGTATTTCTGAGCCAGAATTCTCCCCGGAATTTCAGAGTGCTCTTATGGAATGATCTATTCAGCGTCGACCCAGCTCTGTGCTATCCATCTTAGGAATAAAAAGTCCCAAGTCTAATATATAAACCGTCTTTCCCGCTCGGTGGAAGGGGGAGGAAGCCGTCAGGCTCGGTTGGGCCTATTGATTTGGTTGGCACGTGTTCTCTGAACCACCTAGAGGTATTCCTTGATTGAGTAATTAATTCATTGATTCATTCATTCAGATATTAATTAGTGATTATGTCATATGCTGAGTACTGTGCTAAGAATTTATATAGAATTTTAGAGCCAATTATCTGGGCTATGAGTAACCCTAAATCAAGAGGATAATGGGAATTCGTTTTCATAATACACAGTTAATGGAGGATTTCTGAATCGCACCTTCTCAGATTCATTTTTAAACATGCCTAATCCTTTCTAAAATGGAGATTTTTTTTTTTTGCCCTTTGGATGTCCTAGGAGATAATTACAGTGTTGCAGACCGGACCTGAAGGAGATTGAGCTCTCATTCAGAAGCCGTGTCTCAGCGGCCTGGGCTTCACCCAGTCCTCTGTTCCCTCTGCTCATGTCGTTATGCCTGCCTGTCTTCGGGAGAGAGCCAGGACAGAGGCTTCACTGAAATGAACACAGCCTTTTACCTTCTCCCTCCGGGATCCAGGGAGAAGCTATTTATGAGAGTCGTGTCCATGGGGAACTTGTGGGAGATCAATTACCACAGAGGGCCCGTAGCTCTGGTCTTTCTCCCCCTTTCCACATACCAAATTGTCACTGTGTCAAATGTCCTGTCTTCACATAAGATGCTGCAAGGAAATTGCAATTATATTTATCAGGTGTTTTTTTTTTCCCTCTGACCTTTGGATTTCATTCAGTCTACAGAGAATCCCTCCAGGTGGCTCAGAGAACATGTGTCATTGGAATCAACAGGGTCCTCCATGCCGGGCTCCTCCTCTTTCTTGTCACTGAAGGAGACGGCAGTTGCCTGTGTTGGAGTCAAACCTGTTTATGTCTAGGATGGAGAGCAAAGACCTCCAGCTTCAATGCACCTCATCCTGCAGTGTAGTAATTTTAGCCTCGCACAATCTGAGTCTAGTGAGTCATTACGACAGTTCCATGTGCCGTTGTCTTGTGTTTATATCCTCTGTGCCTAGTACTAATTCTGAGCTTCTCTCTCTGGACAATATGGCTGAGATTTTGAAATCACAGCTCTTGTTTTCGAGTCAGTTTCTGTCATCATGAGTGTTAGGCCAGATGTTAGGGGCAGTTTTGGTTCCTCGATAACTCCCAGAAAAACGCTCTGCAGACACAGGTCCCACACGAGGAACTTTATTTTATGCGGACAAATCGTGCCCGCTAGGGGAAAAGGGGAAAGGGAAAGAAGAAGATGGCGCAGGGTTTCTCCTCAGTTATCAGAATTTCGCCGGCTGGGAGGAACCAATCGCAGAGGAGAATTATTACAGACTGACTGATGGACCAATGACATATTAGAACGTAATGTGGTAGGCAGGAAGATTACGGCAACGTAAGCCGGAAATTCCTATAACGGGAGAGGCGGGCGTAGCGCAGATTGACAGGTGGGTTGGGAGGCTGGGTTCCTGTAACGGGAGAGGCGGGTATAGCGCAGATTGACAGGTGGGTTGGGAGGCTGGGTTCCTCTAACGGGAGAGGCAGGCGTAACGCAGATTGACGGGTGGTTGGGAGGCCAGATTCCTTACAATGAGAATCCCTACTGTCAGGACTAAGTACCTTATCAATCTGATGTTTAGCACGGTCCCCCTGCCTCCTCCGAGTCACCTAGGACAAGCTGAGGGGACTCGTGGCGCGTGACAGCAGGTGGCTTCTCCAGCACTGCAGCCTCATTTTAATATTGGCTAAAGCAGAAATGATCGAGAAGGCAAATCTGCCATGAAAAGTCTTCTAAAACATTCCAGCGTTAAATGGACCATTAAAAAATAGTAGGCAGAGGAGACAGCCAGGTGCTCACCAAAATCCAGGAGTTGAACTTTAAAAGTCACACCTAATGAGCAAGATTAGATGCAAAATCAGCCTTAAAGATAAAATATTCCCCAGGACTCGAGGCTAAAACGCACATAAATCTTGTTTATTAGTGTGACTGAGCTGGCAGCAGAGTAAATGGTATTTGCACGTGTCAGGGGAAGTTTATTAGGCTCCTTCTGATTCCAGGTGCCAAAACACAGGTTCAGGTCCGCTGTCCACGGTGTTGACTCCTTCCTCAGACCAATTTATTCCTCATGACCAGAAAGCGGTGGCAGTCATGACTGACATAAAGTCTTTAGGTATTCAATTTCAGAAGGATCGAGCTAGTGTCAGTTCCCAGAAAGTTCTAGAAAAAGACTCTTTGCAGCTCCTGGATCCAACCAGATCATGAGATTATGCCTAACTAATTACTGTGACCAAAAGAAATTAGAGGCTGCGATCAGTTTAAGCCTGGGACCTGTGTTTCACACTTGAAGGGTTAGTAGCGGAGCCGACCAAAATCTCATGGATGAAATGAAAGAGGAATAGGTTTTTAAATGGCTCTTCTTACAGAGATAATGAAGGCTAGGGGACAGTTGTTTTCTACAAGAAGCAATGGTCAAAGTGACAGCCACTGTGGAGATACGGGACCCCTCCTGCTCCGTTGGTGGTGATGTAAAAATGAGGTAGAGGCCATGGAGGTCAGAATGCAGAATGACCCTAGCTTATGGTTTGGATGTGAGGTATCCCCAGGAATATTCAGAAGGGAAGTGATTGGATTATGGGAGTTGTGAGCTAATCACTCCTTTCCCACTTGATGGACAGATTGGGCTATAACTGAGGAGGTGGGGCGTGGCTGGAGCAGGTGGGTTCCTGGAGGTGTGCCCTTCCTAGGGACCCTTCCCCTCTCTGCTTCCTGACCGCCATGAGCAGATAGTCCTCCTCTGACTCATCCTTCCACCACAGTACTGTGCCTCTCCTCGGGCCCAGGGCCATGGAGTCAACCCACCAGGAACTGAGACCTCTGAAACTGTGAGCCCAAGATAAACTTTTCCACCTCTCGTGTGTTCTTGTCAGGTATTTTGGTCACAGAGATGAAAAGCTAGCAGACCAAGTGATCAGCAATTCCACGTCTGGGGATTCCTCAAGTGAATTGAAGGCAGAGACTTAAACAGGTGGTTCTTACCACCGCGCTGACCGCAGTCTTATTCACGAGGTGGACACAACCCAAAGGTCTGCCGAGAGACCGGAGAATCAGCAAGCTGTGTCTCTCCAGAACAATGGGATACAAAATGTAGCGGACACACAGCAATGGAATATTTATTGGCTTCCAAGAGGAATGAAATTCTAACATGGGCTACCATGTTGTGAATGAATCATGAAAACATCGTGTTAAATATAAGAAACCAGACATAAAAAGACAGACATTGCGTGCTTCCACTTAAACAAGTTATCCAAAATACATGGATTCATATACAAAGAGAATAATGGCGGTCTAAGGTGGGGTGGGGGTGGGGCAGGAGTCCTAAGGCATTACTGTTTAGATGGAAACAGATTTCAGTTAGGAACAAGGAAAAAAGTCCTGATCATCCAAGAGGGTGATGGTAGAGCAGTTTGGATGTAGTTAGTGCCCCCTGAATTATACACGTAACATGGTTAAAAGGCTGATTTTTATCTGTATTTTATCCTAGTAAAAAGAGCAGTAAAAACTTACCACTCACAGTGCCACACTCCTGTCATCCAAGCTGAGTCAGGAGGCTGAGTCAGGAGGATCACAGGGTCAGGTCCAGCCTCAGAAAATTAGAGAGGAGACCTTGTCCCAAAATAAAATAAGAAGGGATCGGGATATAAGCTCAGTGCCTGAGCACCCCAAGTCCCAGGTTCCAGCCTCTCAAAAAAAGAAAAGAAAAAAGATACTAAAAAATAGAAGAGAGACAAGTAAGAAATCAGAGAGGCAGTGTGTACCCACATCTCAGTGAGTGAAGATTTTTTTGTTGTTGCTGTTTTTGTTTTTTAATGGGTAAATGACACTAACTTTATTTTTATCTTAAAATATTTAATTTGGAAATTAAAATGAAATGTATTAAGGATGCACAATGTGATGATTTGATACCTGTAAATATTGGGCAATGGTTACCACAATCAAATGAGCACATCCATGACCACGTGCCCTGTGTGAGATTCCCAAAGCCTATTCATCTCATGATGGAAAGTTTTTACCCTTTGATGAACATCTCTCCATTTCTCTTACCCGCCACCAGCTGCTGAGGGTATTCTACTCTCTGCTTCTAGGAGTTCCATTTTTTAGGTCCCCGTACAAGTGAGATCATATGTTTTTGGTCTTTTGGTACCTGGATTCTTCCTCTTAGACTAACAACCTCAAGGTTCACCCACGTTCATGCGAATGGCAGAATGTCCTTCTTTTCTGTGGGTGAATACTATTCCATGGCTCCCAATTTCTTTATCCATTTATTCATCAACAGACCCTAGTTTTACCTTGGTTATGGTGAATAATGCTGCCATGAACATGGAAGTACTGGTGTGTCTTCAAGACTCTGATTTCATTTCTTTTGGAGATATACCCAGAAGTAGGATTGCTGGATTGTGTGATCATTGGGATTTTTGCATGTTTTGAGAAGACTGCATACTCTTTTCCATACTGTTTATATTGTTCTCTCTTGTCCTTTTCATGATACCCATCTTAGCAGGTTTCAGGTGGCATCTCCTTTCATTTCTCTGATGTTCAGTGATGCCAAGTACCTTTCCCATGTAACTTTGACCTTTTTCCTATCTTCTTTAGGAAAGTGTGTATGCAAACCTTTGGTCCATTTTTTAACCATGTTGTTGTAGTTGTTGTTGTTACAGTTGGGTTTTGTGAGTTCCCTATATATTTTGGATATTAACCACCTATCAGGTGGATGACTCAGAAATATTTTCTCCCATTTCTCTAAGTTGCCTTTATTCTCTGTTGATTCTTTTCTGTGCAAAAGAAAAGATTCTTATTTCAAAGTAATCACTCTTATTTATTTTGCTTTTGCCAGCTGTGCTTTTGGTATTATATATTAAAAAAAAAAAATCATTGCCAAAAACAATCTCAAGGAGATTTATTCGTATGTTTTCTCTTAGGTGTTTCATGGCTTCTGATTTTACATTTAAGTCTTCAATTGATTTTGAGTTAAATTTTCTATGTGATGTAAGACACAGGTCCTATTTGATACTTCTCATGTGGCTATCCAGTTATCCAGTTTTCCAGCACCTTCTGTTGACAAGACTGTCCCTCTTTCTTGCTCTTGGTGTGTTCGTCAAGGATCAGTTGACTAAAAATGCATTAGTCTGCCTCTGGGCTCTCTATTTTATTTCATTGGTCTGTGCATGTTTTGGTACTGCATTGATTACTGTAGTTTTATATATAGTTTGACATCAAGTAGCATGATTCCCCCAACTTTGGTATTTCTGCTTAAGATTGCTTTCTCAGGCTATTCTATTGTTCCACACAAGCTTCAGGGGTATTTTTTTTTCCTATTTCTCTGTGAAATGCTACTGGAATTTTGATAGATATTGCATTGAATCTGCGGATCACTTTGGGCAATACAGATATTTTGACATTAATTCTTCCCATCTATGAACATGGTATATCTATTTATTTCTGTCTTCTTTCATTTCTCTCAGGAATGTTTTCTGGTTTTCCATGTGTAGATATTTGAGTTCCTGGGTTAAATTTATTCCTGAGTAATTTTTTTTTCTTTTTCAATGTTATTGTAAATGGAGTTGCTTTATTGATTTCTTTCTCACGTAGTTCAGATTGGTGTAGAAATGCAACTGATTTTTCTTCGTTGATTTTGAATCCTGTAAACTTTACTGAGTTTATTTTTTAGTTATAACAGTTTTTTGTGACACTCTTAGGGTTTTCTATGTATTTAAGATCATGTCATCGACAAACAGAGACAAATGTATATCTTTCTTTGTACTTTGGATGCTGTTTACTTATTTGATTGAATTGTTGTTTGTTTTTTACCTAATTACTACAGTTTGGAACTTCAGAACTATGTTGAATAGAAGTGAGCAGGTGGTGAGGGTGAGCATCCTGGTATTTTTGGTCTTAGGAGAAAAGCTGTCAGCTTTTCACTATTGAGTGTGATGCTCACTGAAGGCTTAGCACAAAGAGCCTTTATTATGTGGGGATACATTCTGAGATGCTGCTCTTATGATATTCCATCAATACTAATATTGACCCCTAACGAGCAGCAATCTCACAATGGTCTGCAAGAAACCAGCCTCAAGATTATCAAACCCTCATCTCTTTGAACTTGATTCCATATTGACCAATCAATCTCTTGATTATGTTACAGCTTTTCTAATGGATTTCTTATGAAATTCTTCCGCTAATGGGGTAGTGTTCTATTTTAATTGCATGTTTCTTTACCGTGTGCAAGCGTAGCCTTTCTAGGTCCAGACCTTCCTAGTCATTATAGCAAGAAGAAAACCCTCCATTCATTCCGAGCTTGCTGTCCGAGGCGGCAGAGCCTCCAATTAAGAAGCAGTCATTGATGGAGAAGAAGGGCCCAGCTAGGCTGACTGAGTGACAACCTTCTCATGGTACATTAAGAAGCGAGTGTCCTATTTTATATTCTGGTGTCTCATGAGTTCTTACACCTTATGTCAGCCTGATGAATTCATGACCCAAGCAAGAAAGTTTCTAAACCTTCAGGAGTGAAGCCTAGATATCAGACCATGAAAATCCACTGTCACAACTCAGACTATTGGATTCTCATTAGAGCCAGACTAGCACCTTCCCAACTACTCTTGCTGCTGTTAAACGTTAGCATGAACAACTTGAATTTTTTTAATTAGCTCGGTCTCCACTCTCTTAGTGCAACTGTGCCTGATAAAAAGAAGACAGAGCTAGCGTCTACCTCAAGGAGCATCAACCATGAAAGCATCGTAATACCATATAGAAAGCAAGCGTTCCCTCAAGCCGTGGAATCAGAGGCTGCCAGAAGGGAGGGGAGGCAGAAAGACTTCAAACTGAGGGAGCAGGAATTGGCTTCATAAAAGAGGCCTCACCTAAGAGGCACCTTACCTGGGAGGGAAGCTGTCCACGGATGAAGGGGGATGTATTCTCCCACCATTCTGTGAATACAACAGGGCGCTACAGCGCCACCTAGGGAGTCTTGCTTTTATGAAATTCTAGATTCCTCCATAATTGCAGAGCATCTGCATAAAGCGGAAGCGGCCACACTGTTAACTAGTTCTCTTATCCAAATAACACTGGGCAAGACCGTGATGCCCCCAAGGAACAGAAGCGTCAACACGTACACACAGAGACACACACATATGGTGAATAACTGGGAAATTGAAATCAGGGGTCTCAGGGTCTATGCCAGAGCCTTTCCCCAGAGCGAAATACAGAAGCACTTGAGGTCAGCCATCACCATTTCTTTGTGAACTTGAATCCTTGCCATTTATAGGGAAATTACAGCACTATCTTGACACCAAGGAAAGAATATATAATGCTTTGAAATCCTTTTAGGTCAAGGAAATTAGCAGCTGCTCAGGGGAGAGGGCAGGCATGTTAAACATAGAGTGGGATTATATTTTCAGAGCAGATTTTCAGAAGGCAGTACTTTCACTTATGTCCGTGGTGTCTGTAGAATGCCTGTGAAAAGCTCTTTAGAAATGTAAATAGCTAATCCTGTTTCACTGTGTGTGTGCTGGGACTGGACGGTCCTGAAGTCTGCCCAGGTATTTGTGAGTCCTTCAGATGGGCCATGACCTTGAAAGCCCTTTATCCCTCTTAACACATGCTGTGTGAAAATCATCAGGGAGCTAAACCTTGCATTTAGAATTGGTCTATTCAATCTCATTTTTTTTTTTTAAAGACTTAGGCAGAGGTTTTTAGGAAATAGGTATGCATTCTGGAGAGTGAGAAGTCCCTTCTTGAGTTGGGGCTTCTATATCTCTACAGGGTTGGCAGCTGGGGTGGAGCTACACCATTTCACACCAGTGTTCTCTGCACTTGTACATTGCCCTTGTGTTACCGGGGCATGGGCCAAGGTCACAGGCCAAGGGCATGGGCCTAGGGCATGAGCCGAGGGCCTATCACTCAGGAGCTGCAATTATTCTCAGGTGCCTTTTGTATCTCAAGGACTGATGGGTATTTCTTTTAAGACTCTGTATATCTAACTCTCTCTTCATCCCAAATCCCTACCCCGTCCCCACCCCCAGACTTCAGTCTCTTAAGGGCACTTAATTCTTATGGGGTGCAGAAGGAGGAAGGTCTGTCTTTCCTATCATTTTTTTAAAATACAAATCATCTCCTTATCATTAGGCTGCATACCTAATCCATCCCACATTTAATCGAGAGAACAGCTCTTTTATTCTTGAATCTATGTTAATTTGTGAGTGATTTATCCAAAAGAAATCTTCAGTTCATCAGCAACGTTTTGGGAATCTCTAAAAATCCTCTGGTTTATTCCAGAGATAAATTCTCCCAAACACCTTTAACACCTATTAAGTCTTTGTCTCACCAGGTATGAGAGCTTGCTGTCAGTTGAGAGGGAATTTATAAGAAAATGTTAAAACCAGCTTAAATAACTTTCTAGTGCTATTTAACTTTGGTGCAACTTCAATGAAAATATTTCAAGTCAGCATTTCAAATTCAGCTGCCAAGAGTCAGGTAATATTTCCTGGGCTCAATCATACAGGCATGAAATACGGCAACTCTATCTTCAAAGTCCTTTGAAAATCTGTCTCATGATATCTTTAGAAGAAAATATTCCAAAATGAAATAAAGAACTTCATTTTCAGCTGAATTTTTTTTTTCTACATCTGTCACCTTCTTAGGTGTGGGTTCTGAATTTTAAAATATTTCTTTTTGAACCTGTGGAGATTGTAAAAGGGCTACATCCCTAGAGAAAATTGGTTTGAGATAATTCTCCAAAAAACTTTTGTCGAGGTATACAGTTGTCACTTTGGTTCACGGTCAAACCAGGAGAATGTAACATGTGATAATGACTGATGTCCCTTTAAAAGGTAGAGTCCCTTTCTCTTCTGCTGTGCACACATATTTCAAATGTCTATAGCTACTGCATGGACAACAGCCATACCTTAAATTCAAGTATCTTTTTTTTGTTTTGTTTTGTTTTGTTATTACCAGGCTCTTTCTCTCAAAAACAAGTAAATACTCAAGACAGCTTACAATACAAGTTATAGACAATACGACTGATACAATAAAACATTTAGACCATGTAGAAAAAGGGAATAGTACATTAATGATGATTTAACTCATAATATTTTGAGTTTCTTCAAGCCTGAAGGGAAATCGATGATCTTGTGAAGTTTATTATCTGAAAAAAAATTCTTGAAGAAAGGCAACTTTCTTCTGATATTAAATTATAAATTAAATAGATTACTTGGCCTCTCTAGCAGATCGATGGCAGGATGGACACCCGTTTTTCATACCCGCCTGTGGACATGGCCTATGGTGGTGTCCTCTCACTTTGACTTTGGACTTGAGCCTGTGACTTGCTTTGGCAGATGAAATAATAAAAAAAAAAAAAATGATGCAAGCAAGTGCTTTAAAAAGCCCTTGCTCTGGAACTTGCCCCTCCCTGCTTTCCGAACCCTGACATTACCACGTAGTAAAGGGAAGTCTCTTGTGTGAGAAGGGGACCCCAGGGTCCATTTATCTCTGCCACCCTAGCCATTACCTAGCTGAGCATAAATTCAGGAACAATAAAAACTCTTATTGGGGATCAGTTGGTAGAGTGCTTGCCTTGCATTCACAAGGCCTGGGTTCAATCCCCAGCACCAAAAAATAAATAAATAAAAACTCTTCTTGTTTTAAGTAACTAAGTTCAGGGGCTGTTTGTTATGCAGCAAGAACTAACTGATACAAAATTATACAGGAGTATTTAGTTACAGAATGGACCATGTCTTACACTATAGATTTAGCAGAGGATGACCCTCGAGAGCATACACATTGTGTTGGTCCTGGTGCCCATTTATTTAAAATGTCATCAAATTCCTGGTGAAGCCCCAAACCAAACCACCTCGTCATTAGGAAATAGCCGCCCTTCCAGTCCTGCACAGCAAGACCGCCAAATGGCCGGGGAAACAAAGACTGTCTCTCTCTCCAAAAGCTTGAACAGGACTCAGAGAATGAAATGAGCAGACCGCAGGTGAGCCACGTGGACAGGCTTTGAGGATAGAAACCAAGTCCCCTGCCTGGAAAACTGGAGAAAAGCCAAGCGGGACTGACGGGAGCTCTTAGTGACATACCTCTTCAGCTCCACCGCCCTGTCCTCCTTCACTGACGTCACCCGGAGGAGACAGACGTGGAAAAAACCTCCACAGACAGCTGTCTGAGTGACATGACAGATGCCATTCGAATCCCAGGAAGCATTGAGTCTCTGGACCTCGGACACCATTTCCACCAAACCCATCCAATTCTAGTCGCGAATCCCTTCCAGAAATTTCCTGACGCATTGACGGCTCTTCTGCTATAGACCTCTCTACCGGTAGACGCTTGAATGGAGAATTTTCCCACTTAAGGAGTTTTTAGTTGCTAAAATGCTCATGCATAGTCAGAGTCTTTTCTAAACAGGTCTGAAGCCAGCCAGGTGTGGTGCAGGAGAGAGCGCAGCTTCCTTGAAGAGTCTCCAAAATCGGAAGACAGCTGCCGTCCCACCCCAGGTTCACCCAGGCCAATGCAGCCAGTGATGTGGCTGCATCACTGTAGCATGCTGATTTTAAGTCCTGTGTTATAAACTGTTTAAGTCCTTTGGGATAAACCGAGGAGTGGGATAACTGGATCAAATGGTGGGTCCATTCCAAGTGTTCTGTGGCATCTCCACACTGCTTTCCAGAGTGGCTGCACCAATTTGCAACCCCACCAGCAATGTATGAGTGTACCTTTTTCCCCACATCCTCGCCAACACCTATTTTTGCCTCTATTCTTGATAATCACCATTCTAACGGGGTGAGATGGAACAAAACTCCATTTCTATCATGAGTCTCTCTAGTTTTCTTAACACATGATCACTTTCATACACCTGAAGAGATCTAATTCTCCACAAAAAGCTCCATGAGTAGAGGTGTTTATGGCAGAGGCTCATTCAGCATTGGAATTTTCTTGGAGAAAAATTCAAAACAAGAATCAAAGTTAGGTGGTGGAGTACCCAGGATTGAACTCAGGCACACTTGACCACTGAGCCCCATCCCCAACCCTATTTTGTATTTTATTTGGAGACAGGGTCTCGCTGAGTTGCTTAGGGCCTCACTTTTGCTGAGGCTGGCTTTGAATTTCCAATCCTCCTGCCTCAGCCTCCCGAGCTACTGGGATTACAGGCATGTGCCACCAGGCCCACCCAGGAACATAAATGATTTTTAATGTCCACAGAGTCAACAGTTCTTGAGAGTCAAATGACGTCTTTCACTTTCGTGTATCTTAAATTTTCTAATGTAATCCACGGGCATTTCTCATGTCCCTCCTGAATCTGGTGTCCCCTGTCTCTAGGGTTCATCAGCACTGAGTAGGGGGTGGTCATCCTTCCTCATCCAGAGCCCTATATCTATGAATGCAGCCCACATTACATGCACATGTTTTGACAGTCTCATCATGCCATTGAAGCAGACTGAGCTTAGAGTCACCTGAAAGTTTTTCAATTCATTTTCTTACCCTTTTTGTGGTGAGCACCCTGCTATAAGCCGATCTCTCTCTCTATCTAGAATTCACTCTCGGGCTTCCTGTTTTGCTTAGTTAATTCTTCCTTTGGCCTCAGACCTCACTGGTATTGTTACTTCCTTAGACTCAATTCCCCTTTTTATAGGCTCTTAGAAGACCATGAACTTCTCCTTTAGAACAGCTATTACGATGTAATTGTACACTTATATGCATAAGACTGTGTGGCTTCAGATTGATCTAGGAGTGGAATCTACATTTCCTACAATAGGACCTAGCCTGCGCCTCGGCAAACAAACTCACCTCTTACCCTGGCACCCCGGCCACCCGGGTCCCTTCTGTGGTAGGAACACGCACGTCCTGCCACGTCCTCAGGACCTCTGCTCTGATCTTCTTCCTGAGTTTCATACCCACTTCTTTGCAGTGATGTCTGTGGCTCATCAATTTAATCTTAGATATCGAGGGTTTCCACGATAGCATGAAGAAATCCTTCTGTCCTCTCCACTGGTCCCCAATAAAACTTCATTTCATTTTTTGTTGCCTTTTTATTATTTTTTAAATTTTTTTATTATTTTTTGATTCATTATACACAAATGGGGTACAACTTTCACTTCCCTGGTTGTACATGATGTAGAGTCACACCGTTTGTGTGATCATACATGTACGTAGAGTCACGATGACTGTCTCAGTCTATTATCTTTCCTTCCCTGCACTCCCTTCCCACCCCTCATTTTCCTCTACACAATCATCCTTCCTCCATTCTTGCCTCTCCCCCACCCCGTTATGTATCATCATCTGCTTATCAGAGAAATCATTTGGCCTTTGATTTGGGGGGATTGGCTTATTTCACTCAGCATGATATTCTCCAACTCCATCCATTTATCTGCAAATGCCATGATTTTATTCTTCTTTATGGCTGAGCAATATTCCATTGTGTATATATACCACAGTTTCTTTATCCATTCATCTCTTGAAGGGCATCTAGGTTGGTTCCACAATCTAGCTATTGTGAATTGAGCTGTTATAAACATTGATGTGACTGCATCACTGTAGTATGCTGATTTTAAGTCCTTTGTTATAAACTGTTTAAGTCCTTTGGGTATATACTGAGGAGTGGGATAAATGGATCAATGGTGGGTCCATTCCAAGTGTTCTAAGGAATCTCCACACTGCTTCCAGAGTGGCTGCACCAACTTGCAACCTCACCAGCAATGTATGAGTGAACCTTTTTCCCCACATCCTTGCCAACACCTATTTTTGCCTCTATTCTTGATAATTGCCATTCTAATTGGGGTGAGATGGAACAAAACTCCATTTCTATCATGAGTCTCTCTAGTTTTCTTAACACATATTGCTAAGGGATCACCTTCTTATCTTTGCATTATTGTGTATCTCTCTCAAATAGAAGCTCATGGAGACCACTGACATTATTTGACTTATTTGCTATGATATTCACAGTGCCCAGGGGTGTGCTGGTCCCCCAGGAAATCCTCAGGAAATATTTGTGAAATTGGTGAATGAAGAACGCTCATACACAGACGTGGGGCTCTCTCCCAACAGGTGTTAAATTCCATGAGGGTGGGATTCATCAGTTTGCTTAGTAGGGCTTCTTTAGTACATCACCTGACACATAGTAGGCTCTATTCCATGTCTGTTTGATGCATACAGTGCTACCCAATCACCTTCTTGGAGATGCTTCTCTTTATCCCTGTAAAAGAGCACCGTTATGGTCCAATCCTGACTGACACACCACCCGTGAGCTCGTATCATCAGGAAAAGCAGTGAACATATTCAAGCCATTAGTAGTGCCATTGGTGAGATTTGGCCATAGTCAACACTAGATCTACATTAAAAAAAAAAAAAATAGACCAGAATCTAGCAATTCCCTAGGTCTCACCACGAGTGGTGAACACCAGATGTGAATAAATCAGACTTCAAATTCTAATTCTATTTATTTCCCACCACATTGCTTTGCAATTGTGTGGCTACTTCCATCCAGTGTCCTTGAAGAAGCGGGAGGTTGGAGGTGAAGTCTGGCCTGCTGTCAGAAGTGTTCCATGTTTCTCTCACCGTACGGAGCGTACAGATCATCTGGGAAACTTCATAAATCGCAAACGCTGACGTGCAAGGTCTGGGGCCTGGGATTCTGTGGGGTTTGGTTTTACAGGTAGCCATGTCTAGTGGTGCTGCTGATCCACCGACCCAGCTTCAAGCTAGGGTGGTGACGATGACAACTCCACGCTAAGGTAAAGACAGCACCTGGAAGTATTAATTTTTATATTACTACCAAGCCTGCACGCTTCAGTTAAAGATGATCAAAACCGAGGTTTAAAAACTGACAACTTCTTCAGCACGTGGTTCACGGCACAGCTGGAGACCTACACGCGCCTCTCTCTCCAGGAATAGTGGTGTTTCCACACACGCCATCACGTCCCCTGCCTGGGTCCCGTCCAGCCTCTCATTCACGGTGAATTTCTTCTGCTTCTGTGCACACGAGACCCTGATGAACCGGGCGAAGGTACAAGAGCGACTGAGGTCCTGCTGTGTCTTCTGAGCTATCAAAGTGACCTATGAGTCTAGGCATTGGCTTCGGGGACATCTTCTACCCACATGCTCTGGGAGTCAGCTGTCCCCCACCGTGGACGACCTCTGATCACGCTCTTTTTTTTTGCAGATTTTTCACTTTATTTTTTGTTTTTAAATTTTATTTTTTATTCATTGTACACAAATGGAGTATAGCTTTCGTTTCTCTGGTTGGACCCGATGTCAGAGTCACACTGTTTGTGTAATCATACATGTACACAGGGTAATGATGTCTGTCTCAGTCCACTAACTTTCCTTTGCCCCGCCCCTCCCCACCCCTCATTTTCCTCTACACAATCCGGCGTTCCTCCATTCTTCTCTTACCCCCTCCCTGCCCATTATGTATCATCATCCACTTATCAGAGAAAGCATTTGGCCTTTGTTTTTTTGGGATTGATTGCCTTATTTCACTTAGGATGATATTCTCCAGCTCCATGCATTTACCTGCAAATGCCATAATTTTATTCTTCTTTATGGCTGAGTAATATTCCATTGTGTATATATACCACAGTTTCTTTATTCATTCAATTATTGAAGGGCATCTAGGTTGGTTCCACAATCTAGCTATTGTGAATTGAGCTGCTATAAACATGGATGTGAGGCTGTGTCATTGTAGTGTGCTGACTTTTAGTCCTTTGGGTCTAGACAGAGGAGTGGGATAGCTGGGTCAAATGGTGGGTCTATTCCCAGTTTTTCTAAGGAATCTCCATACTGCTTTCCAGAGTGGCTGCACCAAGTTGCAACCCCATCAGCCATGTAAAAGTGTGTCTTTTTCCCCACATCCTCACCAAAACCTCTTGTTGCTTGTGTTCTTGATAATCGCCATTCTAATTGGGGTGAGATGGAATCTTAGGGTAGTTTTGATTTGCATTTCTCTAATGACTAGAGGTGTTGAACATTTTCTCATCTATCTGTTGATGGCTTGTAGATCTTCTGTGAAGTGTTGCTCCCTTCCTTAGCCCGTTTGTTGACTGGGTTATTCGTGTTTCTGGTGTAAGGTGTTTCGAGTTCTTCAGGAATCCTGGAGACGAGTGCTCCCTCTTTATGTCGTCCTGTGCCGCCCATCTGCACCTTCCTGTGTGCCCCTTCCTTACCCCCATCCTATCAGCACCTCCTTTTCCTCCTTGGTCATCTTGGCCCTCCTGTCCCAGGGCAGACTTTCTTCATTTGCTCTCTAGCAGCACCCGGGGCACTTTCTCCAGTGACAGACTCCTATCTCCTCACTGTCCAATATGGTACCCGCTTGCCCTGTGTGGCTCTTGAGCGCTTCAACATTGGCTAAAGCCACTGAGGACCGACCGTTGAATCTTGCTTGACTTTAAGCAGCCGCACCCGCCTAGCGGCTCCCTCTCAGGCATCAGACATCTCTCTGGACCCTGCCAGGAGCTTCTCGCCCTGGGCGGCTACCTCCATTTGCATCTTGTACTGAAATCTGTTAGTCTCTCTCCCTCACCAGCCATCTTTCTAAAATGCAGATCTGCTGGTGTTGCTGCCTTCTGTTCAGTCTTCATCCGCAGGATGAGGTCTTTGCTGCTAACCAGGCTCTTTGTGACCTGGCTGCTTCCTGAACCCCCTTTTCCGCCTCCCAGTGCATGCCCTGGAATTGAGGTCCTGCCTCTCCACCTAGCCTTTCTGCAAATCTAACTCCCGTGCGTCCTTTAAGAACCACTCATGGCCATGAAGGATCCTCCTTAATTCATCTCCACCCAGGGGATGGATCCCCACGCTGCGTTGTTTCTAGAACAAACACCTCCCTTCAGTTAATCACACGGCGTCGGCTGCCTGTTATTGACTGGTGGTGAGGACGGTGTGAGTCCTTGAAGGGAGGAACTGCCTCCTCTTTATCACCTGAAATCCTACCTGAGTTGAATGGATGTCGGATAGAAAGATAGAGAGGGAAGGAGGGAAGGAAGGGATTACAAACCCGTTGTTATCAACAACCATTTGAAAAATCTTGCTGGTAATGTTCTTGGGATCTCAATTTTCATTGTTCGGGACTTTGGTACTGGGGATTGAGCCCAGGATCCCTCTCGCACTGCATCTCCCACCCTTCTTACTTTTCGTTTTGAGACAGGGTTTTGCTGAGCTGCGGAGGCTGGCCTCCTGCCGTAGCCTCCTGTGTAGCTGGAGTTACAGGCGTGAGTCGCTGCATCTGGCAGACCTGTTTTCTATTTAACTTATTTCCTTACCTTGGACAGCTACTTTAAATCGCAGTTGCATGAATTTGGTATTGGATTTTTTTTCCCCCCATAAATGGTTGATCTTTTTGAATTTAGTTTCAACTCTACAAATCAAAGGCATTGAGTCTGGGGCTGTGGCTCAGTGCTAGAGTGCTCGCCTAGCACATGCGAGGCACTGGGTTCGATCCTCAGCACCACATTAAAATAAATTAATAAATTAAAGGTATTGAGTTCATCTACAACTAAACATTTTTTTTAATTATCCATGTTGTATTATTATTTTTTTCTGATAATTGGACAGGTTAAGATTTCTTTTTTTTAATTATTTAGCTTTTTTGTTACTCCATGTACAAACAGAAACAACATGTATCCCATTTGTTTACAATAAAAATAAATTAAAAAAAAAAACAAAACTAGAGATTGAACCACCATATGACCCAGCTTGGTATTTTCCCAGAAGTTCTAAAATCAGGATACGATAATGATACAGCTACCTCAATGTTTATAGCAGCACATTCACAATAGCTAAATTATGGACCGAGATGCCTGTCAGTAGATGAATGAATTAAGAAATTGTGATATCTATCTACTTATCTATGCATGCACACCTGGAGTTCTACTCAGCTATGAAAAAGAATGAAATCATGGCATTTCCCGGTACATGGACGGAAGTGGAGAATACCACGCTAAGTGAAAGAAGCCAAATGCAGAAAATCAAAAGTAAAATGTTTTCTCTCATATGCAGAAGCCAGAGTAAAATAAAGAAGGAGGGAAGGATAGGATAACAAAGAACCAATCCAATATGAACTAATAGGCGAGTGAAAGGAAGTCTAGTAGAGGAAGGGGAAGCGGGAGTCAGGGAGGGAAAAGGGGGGTTCATGAACTGGAATCATTTTCTACTAGGTCTAACCATAAAGCTCCTCGTATATATTTCCTTAGGTTATTTCAGGCATCTATTGCCAATAAAGGTTTTGTTGTGAAAAAAAAATTATTTAGCTTTTAATTTTTTATAGACTGCATTTCAATTCATTGTACACAAATGGGGTATATCACTTCTTTGGCACTGAGCCTTCGACCAGCCACGTTGTTTGTCCTTTTGCTAAAATTCCCAAGCCTTGGATTCCATAGGAATCCAGTCATTAACTTTAAGCACCAGCAAACACTAAGTCCAGCCACCATTTTTCAGACGAGGAAACTCTGCAACTTGCCAGGGATGGATCAATAGGGAGGTGGTGAATTCGGTAGCCCCTCTCTGCAAATGGACATATTCTAAAAGTCAAAGTCTAGAAGGAAATCAATTGTATTCTAATTTTTTAAAATCTTTGACTTTTTTTTTTTTTTTTTTTTTGCGGTGCTGGGTCTCATCCACACCAGGCAAGTACCTACCCCTGAGCCACAACCCCAGCCCCTGGAGTAACAATCTCTCAATGTGGCGATGACATAAAACAAATAGAACTCTGGAAGAAAAGTGCCAAATAGAAGACCTGCAGAATACTAGTTAAGCAAGGGAGGCTTGTCCAAGATTGTCTTCCCCAGCAGTCTCCCTTGCCTCCAGTCAAGCCAGGGAAGCCAAGGCCCACTGGCCATGCTGTGCTGCTGTGTGTGCTCAGATGACATCTCTGAGCTCTGGCTAAAGACCCCAGCTAGACCTCAGCAGCTCTGGGGCACGTCTGACCTAGCACTTCATTCCAAGTCTGACCGTTTTCATCTCAGTCTAGCAAGAGACTCTGAAACTAGTCACTTTGTGGTTTAGGAAAATGGATTATGAGTCATACTTCCTCATAATGAAGAAAGAGAGAGAAAGAGAGAGAGAGAGAGAGAGAGGAGAAGGAGAGAGAGGGAGGGAGAGGGAGGGATGAAGGGAGGCAGGGAGGGAGGGAAGAAAGAAGGAAGGAAGGAGGGAAGGAAGGAAGGAAGGAAAGAAGGAAGGAGGGAAGGAAGGAAAATCAAACCTTCCTGAAAGAACAGATTCCTGCCTAGGCTTCAGTCTGGGACTCGGGTAAGACAATTCACTTTACTGTGTGTCATTTGCATAATGAGAGAGTCAAACTAGATGAGAAGATTTCAGATCTCTGGAGAGAGCAGAATCCCCCCTGTTACACAGAAATCTTACATAACAAAAATAGAGTCTAGCCCCGCATGGTGGTGCACACCTGCATTCCCGGCAACTCGGGAGGCTGAGGCAGGAGGATCAGAAATTGGAGGCCAGCCTGGGCAACTTAGACCTCGCCTCAAATAAACAGATGGGGAGAGACTGGGGGTGAAGCTCAGTGGTAGAGCACCTCTCTGTATTTTATGTTGTTTTTTTTTTTTTTTTTTTTCCAAAATACTAATTTCAGGGGAGTTTATTTTTCAAATGGCAGTAGTTTTGATGAGCTTTCTCTTAAAAGTTACAGGGCTGGGCTGCCTTTTGTACTTCATGAGGCATCAGTTAAAGCAGGTGGACCGTCTGCCTTTGAACCACGGCCAGATTCAGCTGAAAGTTGGGGAATCTGCCTTATCTCCTGTGCCTGTGCCTTTGGGCTGTTGCTCAGATGGTATCAGCTGGAACAAATACGCTGAGATTGCTTTTGCTGTTTTTCTGTGCTAATCTTCAGAACGGTTCCAAAAATGGCTTGTCAGCAGCTGAACAGAGTACAGGATCTGTGGGCATGGATGTACTTTCCCTCACAAGAAAATCACTTTTTAAGTTCCTTGGAAGTTGATTACAATGTGCATTTCCTTTCCCTCCTCAAAAGGAAGATGAGCTTCTGAATTTGTTATCTTGCACTTAAGAATGTGTGCCTCCACAGCTAAGGAGGGGCCCCACACTGAGGGAAAGATGTGGAAGGACCAAACTGCATGTCTGCGGGGTATAATTCCTCCAAAGGTTGTTGCCACACGGATAAAGTCAGCTGCAGAACGTGCCAGTTACCTGGGGACTTTTCCTGGTTTGGTTATGAACTTGACCGCACAGAAGTACTCTTCTCAAGTCACTTTTGCCTGAATTTTCTGAAAAAATAGGAGGCTACAGATAAAGGCTGAACTCTGAATAACTCCAGGCAGGGAGAAACTTTCTGTGACCAGGCACTAAAAGGGAAGCCAGACACGGACCTCTTGCGTCTGGCAGGATCAAGGTCAGTCTGGGTGTGCTCTACGTGTGAGTCACTTCTCACAGAGAAGGTTTCCAACACCACCAGGGCTGTGAACAGACTTGTTTGCATTCGTTCTGAGTCATTTCCAGCTTAGGTTTTAAATACAGAGAGGAAAAGGGTGTCGCTGCATAAGGTTGTGGTCTGGTGAGGAGGCAGCCAGAGAGGTCAGCTGGGATGAGCTCAGCGGCCATATTGACCCTCTTCTTTTGCTTTTTGACTCATTTGATTGACACATGGATATTGTTTGTGTGTATTATCTCACCAGGTGGGACTGTGTCTTTATCACAACTCTTAGTATTGCAGATGACAGAAATCCAATGCAAGGGATCCATTTAAACAACGTTATAGAGGTCTGATTTACCCACTATGTAATTTACCTGTTTTAAGTGTGCAACTCAATACTTGCTTGTAAACCTATAGTGTTGCAGTTGTCATCATTATCCCATTAAACAACATTTGCCTCATCCTTCCAAAGACATCTGCTGGCTTGTACATCTCAGCATTCCAGGATTTGGTCCTTGGGTTTAGGAAAGATCACGGAGACTTGATTTCTATTGCTTGCATTCTCAGGCAAGCTATTCCAGCAGAAAATATAGAACTGTTTTTTCCAGTCTTTGAACCAACATCTTGAGATGACATCGGTTGATGCTGATTGTCTGAGAGTAGGTCACATGCCCAATCCTAAACCAATCAGTTTAACCAAGAGCATACAGTGCTTTCCTATTGGATGCAGTGAGTCACATGAGGACAACTTCCCAAAGGGAATTGTCATTTGTATTATTCCTGGACAAAGAGGAATGACTAGATGCTAAGCAGGTAATACAGTAGGTGTTCTCTGTACAGAAAAACCATAATCAGGGTGATAGGACTTCTTTCAGGTCTGTTCTAGTGATTGTCACAGAGACATACATACACCGAATACTCAGGAAATTTCTGTGTTGATTATGGATAGGCTAAAACTTAGAGCAGACCAAAAATGAAGAACGCCATATTCCTTATTGTTTGGGAAGCCAGCAAAAATTAGGAAGACGATTGATATTCTTGAGAGCTAATACTTTGGGGTCATCTGAGAGGCACATGGAAATACGATGGTCAGAGAATGGCTGAGCATAGAAATTGTTTTTTCTTTTCCTACCTTCTTAATGCCCTTTCATATGAAAAACAACACTAGTGAAGAACTAGGAATTGATTTAAGGGGTTACATAAACTGACAAGGAACCCAGCACATTGTAATTTAATTTAAAATTTTTTTTCTTCAAATGATATGATTCTGTACATAAAACATAAAAACCACAAATGAAATTCCAGAATCTTTGGACTAAATAATTCAGTAGCAATGGATACCTTAAAGCATATGCTTTATAGAAAGAGAGAGAGAGTTGAAAATTACAAAGGAACGATTTCTATTTTAAAAGTAAATTTTCTACTTAATTTCATAAGAGCAATATGGTTCCTGGCAAATTTTAAACCCATAGAAACCTTATTTTCGACTGACTCTCAATGTTCTCTTTCTCAAAAGGAACGTTCAAAAATGGCAAAATTTTTCTTTTTTCTTATACTTAACTGCAATCTGACTATTAAGATGCTATAAAAATTGCAAATGAAGTCATAAATAGCCACAATGAAAGCATTAACTGTCTTGGTCACTTTCCTAAAGTGCACTTTATATTTTTCCAGAGATAAATATTAAGAAATAAACCTGAATGGTTTTATAAAAAGTCCCGTTTCCTATTTTCTAAGCACAGTGGTATAATTATGACTCCAATTTATGGCATATTTTGTAGGATTGCTGATTAATTATACAGACCTCCTGATGTTTTATAGTCTTTTTAACTTTGTTTCCCTCTGCTATTTGACCACTACAAAGTGAATATCTTTAAATCACTTATTCTTCAGGTTACCTCATTTGAAAAAAAAAAAAAAAGAATTTACTATTGACATCAGTTTTCTTATAATACATTCCTTATTCTTTGCACAAGACAAACTTGGCTAAATTCTGCATCACTTGACCTGAAATGTTGGACCCAGCAACACAGCATATTTTGCTGGGGATAGCACTAAGCCATCCAATTTTTTAAATGAGCACAGAAATCTCATTTGAATACTTTGCCACTGTGGTTTCTTTAGAAACAATGGCAGCACCTTTGGTTCAATGCTTAAGACTATCACTGTTTTCAAGATGACTATAATTCTTTTCATCATTCTTTCGAGTCTAACATTGATAGAGAGCCTCATTGGCAAGGTGTTCCAAGTGTGATTTGCAGATTATTAAAAAAGGTTTTCCAGAAAATTCTTTTCTATATACATGCAGTGTAAGCACGTTCCCATAACATCCTGTTCTTTTCTTTGCTTTAAGTAAGATTCACAATGATCTGCTCTCTTGAAGCCCCTCCCTCATATCCTTATCATTATTGGTGTATCTAAATTAATATCTTCTGTTTCTTGACCAAGATGCTTTTAATAAAAAGAGTTCCCTGCTCCTTTCTTAAAGCTCTTTGCTTTTTCTGTCATCTTCTTCCCCTTGGAATTAGGAACAGGTCCTTGCAGCTTTGGGCTGTTAAATAGGAGAGGACCAATCTATCAAGTCTTTATATGTTCAGTCATCATGAGAATTATTTATTGAAGCCCGTTACCTGTGTGACTTCCCAGTTCTTTTGAGATGGTTTGTTGGAAAAGAATAAAGACTCTTCCTTGAAAAGAAATAGCTTTCTTTGCCATCGAGGGAAAAAAAAAATAGTTGGGTATAAGAGTTGAGAGAAGAGAGGAAGGAGAATCTTTGCAAGAAGTTGGCCTAATCATGGAAATTACCCTTGTGCAAAACATACTTGAAGGTACAGAAATGATTTCCCTGGGAAGTGAGTCCTCAGGTATTAACTTCAGCACATAAAGTCATTTGTTGAACTTTATAGAGAACAGTAAATATAGCTTCTATACACCCATGGCTAAAAATTTTGGTCAAATCTCTGTTTATACCTGGATGGTAATTTTCCTTTATAGATTTATAATATGGAAAAACTTTATAGGAGGTCCATAAGCTTTTGCAAACAATCTGCATGGCTGCATCTGAGGGTGGGGCATGGATCATAGGACAATATTATAATTTATTTCAGATTCTTAAGAAATCTGATCTCCACCTAACCACCAAAAAAAGGTTAGAAATCAGGGCCCTAGTTCCAAGACGTGTCACCATTTAACCTCAAAAACCATGTGACATTGAGGTGCTGTTATTTTGAAGCCTATTTTAGAAATGATAGACTAGGGCCCAGGGAGTTGTTAAAAGACTTGCCCGAATTACACGTCTAGCAGATATAGAGGCCAAGATGGGAGCCATCTTGAATGCATATGGCGGAAACTGTAAGCTTACAGGGCAACTTTGGAAAGCTTGGATTATAGGACTATTAAAGTGACCCTGAGCTTTTGTTCTTCTGCTGAAGGCAAAGAGGGTAGATGCAGCCAGCGTACAGGGCAGGGAGAGGCATTAGGGATTTTAACTGAAACTTGTCAACGGTATTCTCCCATGATATGGGTGTGAGCTAAGAGAGTCCACCTTCACTTCCTCTCTAAGAAATGTTACAAAGTTCTGGTAGGATAGGTTGAAACAAAGCATCATCCCGCAATTACCAAAGGGTTGAGAACCAGGGACAGAGTACAATTAAAAGGTCTTTTCCTTAGCATCACCCCTATTGCTATTTGTGTTGTGGAATACTCCTCTACTGGCTAAATTACAAAATCTATAAAGTGGGCCTTTCTAATTAAAAATTAATATTGTCCTCTGGGCATTTGAGTTGCCAAGAATGGTGTTTTTATACATTCTCTACTTTTGCTTGTGCTTTTGGGAAATGAGTGTGAGCATGAATTTCTCAAGATTAATAAAAGCTATTTTGACAAGTAAAATTAGAAAACAAAAAAAAAAATGCTATTTAATTATAATCCAAGATCTAATTACAAATTTAAGGAAAAGCTCTTAAACGTGGTTATATCTTTTGTTATTTGTTGTCTTGTTTTCCTACACCCTCCAACACCACAGGGTGGCACACTGGAAAGAGATTTTATAGCAAAACCTGAGCTTCAGACTCTTCTGTTCCTTATTAACTGTACTGACCTTCGATAATTTAGTTCTGGGATTTTTTTTTAACTGAAAAATCGGAATAATACTGCTCTTCAAAATATTGTAGATGAAATGAGATAAAAACTGCAAGCACCCTAAAGTATGTCCAGGATGCTTAAAAAACTTCCCAAACACCCTTCAACACTCCGTGTTAGGGGCAGTTATGGTTCGACGATAACTCCCAGAAAAACGCTCCGCAGACACAGGTCTCACACGAGGAACTTTTATTTTATGCGGACGATTCACACCCGCTCGGGGAAGGGAAGAAGGAAAAGAAGAAAAACATGGCGCATGGTTTCTCCTCATATTGGAATTTCACGGCTGGGAGGAACCAATCCCGGAGGAGAATTATTACAGACTGACTGATGGACCAATGACATATTAGAACGTAATGTGGGAGGCAGGAAGATTACAGCAACGTAAGCTGGAAATTCCTGTAACGGGAGAGGCGGGCCTAACGCAGATTGACAGGTGGTTGGGAGGCTGGATTCCTTACATTCCGTATATTTACCATTATTCCTCTGGGTTTCTTGTCCCATTTTTCCCCATATTGTCGTCTTTATTTCCAATGATTTGTAAAGACACTTGTGTTTGCTTATTAGTCTATTCTTTTACCATCTATTCTAGAGTGCTAAGAGGTTGTTTTACAAAGTTCCTGACTGCTCTTTATTTTAATGAGTTCTTTTTTTTTTTTTAACTTTTGAGAAAAGTAACATTACTTACGATACTTTGAGAAAAGAGTGTAGAAATATAAAAACAATGAAATAGATTACCTTTCTTCCTCTTCCGCATTCATCTCCACACTGCCTGGTAGATTTATGTTGAAATTATCTTGGGGCATAAGTTCTCAGAAGAAAGGAATTTTAAATCTTGTATTAATGGAGGTACAGAGAGGTCTTGCATACATTAAACACAGCAATTTAAGAAAACAGTTTTAGACAAAAACAGATCCAAACGCATCCTCTTGCTTAATTTCCTTCTTCCCAAAACATGGTGTTTCGGTGCCACAGGGTTACCCTGTGAATAAATTAAATGACACTGTTTTACCAGCCAGAGGAAAAGAACTTCTGCCGTCCATCCTGTTCTGTGTCAAAAAGAATAATTAAAATTCGCTCTGTGATCGCTAATCCCCATCGAGTTCCAGGCAGCCGGTTCATTCTGGGTTATTTTACGGGGCTTTAAAACTTGTTCAGGGGAAGTTAGAGCTGGATCAAAGCAGGTTAAACAAACAGGAGTTGTTTTGTGAGGCAGGGGCGGTGGGGGTCAAAGCTGCTGGGTTTTCTGCAGGTAGAACGAAACGCTCAGTGGTTCAGTGGTTTATTAAACCCCAGACTTACGACAGAAAGCAAATTATCTCCAAGGGAACTCTGTCACCAGGGTGCCTGTTCAATAGTGATGTCTCTTGCTGCCGCAGAGACTCCATGGAAAGATCAATGATGGGGTTACTTGAAATTGCCCTTGCAGTAAATCTCTTCTCCTTGACCTGCATTTAAATTTGTAATCTGCAATTAAATTTGAAATTTAAATTTGTTTCCTTAAGATGGGGGGTAAAAAAAAAAAAAAAAAAAAAACAGAAAAACAAAACAAACAAACAAAAATCTCAGTTTCTAGGTCTTCCCATGACTTCTTTTATAAATCTCATATTATCGCAGAACAATCCTTCTTTTGGTAAACCAGGATAATTCGTTTTCTCTCATCAGGCTGTGAAGTTCCATACATCTTTTGAAATGAAATTTGTCAGCTCAGGCAAATGCCAGTTAAATATGAAAATACCTTTTGGATTTTATCAGATTAGATAGCAAGATAATTCAACTCGAGACAAGACCCCCCACCCCGCCCCACCCCTTCAGAGAAAAGTTTTGGTGCTATTGACTCTCAGGTCCATCTGTGACATACCAATGCCCATTAATCTGCCCAGTTTGTCTAATTTCTCAATTGTTGCAAAGTCAGAGAGTCCAGGCCTCTTCTACCCTAATGTTGTCTATAATATAATAGTTATAGAATATGAATTTATTGGTCAGAGCAAATAAAAAGGAGGGGGACTGAACTGGAGATCTAATTTAATCCAACAAATAAACAAGCTGAGTTAATTAAAGAAGAAATTGAAATCTCAGACAAGTGTTAGCTCTTTCTTCCTGTTGGATTTTTATTTTTGTACATTACCCATTACCATACATTGGTCCACAGTGGATTGTTAATGCATCCCGGATTCTGCAGCTATTTGAAGTCTCTGCTAGCTGCTGTTTCTCTCTTCACACCTGTTGGGGTTGACGAATGGCCCCCTGAATTCCATATGTATGCAGAACCTCACAGTGTGACCTTGTTTGGAGCTAGGATCTTTGCAGATGTGATCAAGTTAAGACGAGGTCACACTGGATTAGCGTGGGCCCCATTCTAGGATCAGTGATCTGAGTATGGAAAGAATTCAGCACACAGGAAAGAGCATCCTGGGATAATGGAGGCAGAAATTAGAGGGCCACCTCTCCAAGACAGGGAACAGCAAGGACAGCCAACAGTCACCAGAAGCCAGGAGAGGAACATGGGACTGTCTCTCCCTCAGCGTCTCCAGCAGGGACCCATCCTTCCGGTTCCCTGATTTCTGACTTCTAGCCTCCAAAACTGTGAGTGAATAGCTTCCTGTGGTTCGAAGCTACCTGTTTTATTGTCCTCTGTAATGGCGGCCATGAGAAACGAAGACCAAGCCCATCCCGCTTGTTTTCTGGCTGTGTTCTCTGTGTGGTGTGGCTGGAGGGGCCAGGACTGGAGAGGAAAGGGAATGGTAGCTCTCTGCCCCAAGGCTGCGCCTGATCCCTGCCCCAGGCGCCCAGCAAATGGCGGCCATTGGAAGTAGGGAGTTGAAATCTCAGAGGCCCCTAGGGGCCAGGTAGGAGGTAGAAAGAGAGGACCATCTGCTTAAAGGGCTGCTGCTCTCCTCCTCCAGCCCATAATGCGCTGAGTTAGGTGCTGCTAGCGTGGCCCTGTTTTCCCACTGCCACAATTAGCCAGGGATGGGTTTTATGTGAGATCTCCCAATTACTGAATGAACAGAATATTCAGTGCAGAATGGACTGGACTCATGAGGGACTGGGCATCCCTTGCTCTCTTGGGATGAAGGGCTGATTGACGTGGGCTGCCCCTGCCCTTCATGAGGCATAGGAGACCCTGACTGAGGGGTGCCTGTCTTGACTCGCCTCGTTCTAGGACACCCCTGGTGGCCTCTGCAGCCACTCCTGCCTCTGTCCACCGCCCTCCCCTTTTGCTTGACCTGGTAAGTAGCATTACTCACATGTTTGGGTTTAATTCTTTTTTAGAGCATCGGGACTCTTTGCCTGGCTTGTAATACGTGAATCTCTTGTTTCACTTTCAAGCATTTAACTTTCAGGCATGTTTTTCTGGAACCTATCATGTAGAGGAAAACAAGAGACGCTTGTTAGAAACTTTTGATAGTATTTAAATGGCACGTGACTCTCGGTGAGTTATGTTATCCCAGATCTAACAGTTTTAAAGATGTTTCAAAATCGAACTTCCTTTCTTTGTCTGTTTGTTTGTTGGCTGAAAGAATGTCATCGCTACAGAGTCCCAGCTTTGCAGAAGGGCAGAAGTGGGTTATAGTCTTAAGGGGTTTGATTACAAATGAAGTGTTTCAAAGGGATTCAGGGGCAAGCGAGGATGTACCCTCTCCCTCCCCAGCAGATGGGCTTTCTTGCAGAACTACTTACCAAGACCAAGAGGTCGCCATTTTGGAAGACGCCTTCCCCTTAAGGTGATAGAATATCGTGGAGTCGGCAGCTTCTGTCATCAGTAACTAAAGTCCCCAAAAAGAAAAGATCAGCATTTTTAAAGGTCCCTTGTCCCCAGACTGGTTTGATTTGTGGGACTGACAGAGTGAGCCCTTCCATGGCTGTAACCCAGTGCCTCATATTCAGAAAAAGGTTCAATTGTTCTCCTAATTCCAAATGGGCTCCTATCCACCTTGCATCTGAAATCTCCAATGACAGTGGGAACACCAGAGCTTCTGTATGTCACAGGTAATCTGCTGTGTTATGAGTGACATGACCTCTTTTCATGTAGGAAAAATTAAGTTCTGCGTGACACCTTTATTTTTATTATTTGCTGCCTTATCATCTTTGACTCTTCTCTGATATTATCAGTGATTTAAAATTTTTTAAAAATTCCCACAGGTAGGTCAGGGCTACCCCTCTTCTAAGTCAGGGATGGATTTACATTTTCCATTCTCTTTATCTGGCTCTATCACTCGTCCTGAGCCTTAGGAGGAGCTCAAGTTCAATACCAGGCTAACAGCTCCACGTCAGTCAGTAGACAAAGGTGGAGAAACTTGGATGAGAGGGAGCCTAGAGGAAGCTTTGAAAGCTCATCAAGAAACAGGCGTGAAAATAACGCTGTCCTGGGTCTGGATGTAGGCACTTGAATCATGAAAAATAAATCAATATAGAAATATTAGTTGAAGAACCCAATTTTCCTAAGTTGGTATAGTTACCAGATAACAGGAGCAAGTATCTAAAATACCAGTTTTGAGTCACATTTCAAGAATTCCTGGAGGCTCTTCCTCCATACAGTCTTCCAAAAGTAAGCTCCAGAGGGAACCTCCTAGAATCTCCTGGCACCAGTCATGAGCATGAGGAAGGGGCTCAAGTTCAACTCCAAGCTAAGAGCTCCAAGTCAGGGTAGACTACAGCACCACCCTCTCCTCTGCCGTCACAACCACTATCACCTGAACAAGTTCACTAAATTTTTTAAGAAATTAGACGCTCTTCCAGTTGTAAGGACCGAAAACTCCATTTCTAATAAATGATTGGCTCACGTCACTGGGTGTCTTGGATGCTCTTGGCTTCGGGCGTGAACACAAACAGGAGGTCGAGATGTTGTAAGGTCTCTGCCTTCCTGCTTTTTGCTCATATTTATCTTGTGGGCCAGTTCTTTGCTTTTCTAACTGAAGACACACTTATTTTTTTTTTCCTTTTTATTTATTTATTTATAGTGTGGATTTCTTTTTTATTTTATTTTTATACTTGTTCTAATTAGTTGTACATGACAGTAGAATGCATTTTGACACATCGTACATAAATGGAGTAGAACTTCTCATTCTTCTGGTTGTAGGTGATGTGAAATCACACCGGTCATGTAGTCATATATGCATGTAGGGTAATAATGTTTGATTCATTCTACTGTCCTTCCTACCCCGCTACCCCTTCCCTCCTGTCACTCCCCTCTGCCTAATCCAAATTCTTTAAATGGTGGGCAAGGTAATTGCCAATAGTGCTTTAGGTTCCTATCTTTCAAATTTAATAGTCCTAAGAGGAAGAGATGGTCTCATCCAAGAGCCTCTAGTCCTGGTGGAATGCTTATCCTTAAACCAGGCACTGTAGACAAGAGAACAGGGTCTCCTGACTGTCTGGGTCCCTGTTCATCTTTTAATAGTGTGTGAATGGCTTTCTCATTGAAAAAAGTAATACCTGCCAGGCATTGTGGCACACGCCTGTAATCCCAACAGCTCGAGAGGCTGAGGCAGGAGGATCGTGAGTTCAAAGCCAGCCTCAGCAACAGCCAGGGTACTAAGCAACTCAGGGAGACCCTGTCTCTAAATAAAATACAAAATAGGACTAGGGATGTGACTCAGAGGTTGAGTGCCCCTGGCTTCCATCCCTGGTACCAAAAAAACAGAAAGAAAAAATGTAATACCCATTCTCCTATGCACTTAAATCATTTCTAGATACATAATCATCTAAAATCTTCATTTATCATGGGCTTCTTGATAATAGAAATGTTAATTTTCACATCACTATGTGCTAGCCGAGGTCTGATATATAGAGGGCACTGTCTGAGCCTTAATAGGACATTTGGCTATTGAACGTGGGTGGTGCACTTTATGTACCAGGCATTGTTTTAAGCAATGCACATCTTAATAGTCCTTTGAAGTAGAGCTGCTTTTATTATTCCATTTTCTCAAATGAGCAAACTTAAGTACAAACCTAACAAGTTACCCCAAGTCACATAGCTCAGAAATTGGAGTGTGATTTGAGTCATAGTTTAGTTCCAGAGTTTATGTTCTCAGTCACTAAACTATATTGCTTGGATGAGAAAGTGGTTGTGTTTCCCAAGAGAAAGGTTCCTGGAACATCACATTACCCCCACATCTGGAATATACCCAGGGATAATCAGCAGCCATAGCAATATGACATGATTTCACGAAGGCTACTCAAAGTTCCTCCTTCTGCACATGGTCTCCTTCCCTGTCCTTCTCTTACCTGAATTCTAACATTAAAGGCCTCACCTCTTTTACTGACCTCTTTGCAAATAACCATGTAGGGAGTAAAGCATTAAACCAGTGTGAGGCACTGAAATCCTTTAAGGGAGTAGGACAGTAGTTTGTAAAATTATGATTCCATAAAGCCCTTAGAAATTCGATAAGGAAGAAATGAAGACAAGGGACGCAGAGAGCCAGTCAGATCCCACACCTGGAGAAGCGACAATATGTCAGGCACCTTTAGTGCAATATAAAGCAGAGTTTGTCAGGAAGGACGAGCTTCTATAGAAGGTTTTTCTGTTAACAGAACCCTTCTGGGGTATTACTTCAGTGCAGAAGGTATTTGTTGTAATATCCTGTGAGATTCAAAAGATAAACAAATCGGCTTGGACCAGTATTTCTCAATGAGGGTGGACTTCGCCCTCTCCCTAGGGGACATTCGGCAATATCTAAGGCATTGGGGGTTTTCATGACATGGAGGGAGGGGCTGAGCTACTATAGTCCAGCAGGTAGAGACCTGCTCAATACCGTCCCAAAGTCTCATCCAGTCCAACCATCAGGGCCAAGGTTAGCAACCCTGTCTCAGAGCACAAATAATTGGCCATGTCGTACACTTGACAAGTACGAGGGCCAAGGCTGGAACCCAAATCATCTCATAAGAACTCTATCCCTCCTTTCTTTATTCACATTCTTTGACATTTTATAGCTTGATCCACATAGGCAGTGGCTTTAGGGATTTTTTTTTTTTTTTTTTGGAATTACAATGATAACATTTTAATTGGAATAAATGACAAATAGGCCTTTGTGCTTGAAAGAGTCAGCTTACCCCTCCGAGTCTTTACTAAGCTGTAGGCCCTTGTTACCTCAGGGTGACTGAGCCCATCTCCAAAACCCAAATGTCACCTTACTGATTGAGTTCTCAGATGCTGACATTTTGCAATTCCCAGCAAATTATTTTATAAATAGGAATATGATTAGCTCCTTGAAAGCTATTTTTGTTATTATTGAGGTAATTAAGATTTGATCACTACTCTATTTTTGTCGGTACATCTGCTCTTTAGCAAATGAGGTGTCAGATGGTGTTTATTGAGCAACTGTTATGCGTATCTGTGGTATGAATGAACAAATGCCTGCTTGTCTGGATCCTTTTTTATTTTCAACCAAGGCTTTGATTTAGCATGTACGAAACCCTGTTTGAAAATTGTAGCTTTGAGGCATTTTATCCTAAGAGTTGGTACACTTATACAGAAACTCATATGAACTTTAAATTCATCTTGCATTAGCTTCGTTTTGTGGTGAGATCTTCTAGCGAATCTTTAACTCTGTGGATCTGGGCTGTTATATAAGGATAGGCTTTGCTGGGTGGTTTAAGCACAGGACTCTTCAATGAGCATCTGTTATTTGTTCCTGTATGGACAGTAGAACTTAAGCCTACTCTTAATATTGCCTCCTTTTTTGTATTTTTGAGTTCGAATACACCTTTGTAGTAGCCAACAGTGAAGGTGGATTTTGATTGATTCAGAAAAAAAAAAAAAGTGTTTTACTTGAGGGTCTAAAAGCTCTTTGGCTTATAAAACATAAAGGTCCATGAATCCTATAGCATTCATGTCAGTTCCACCATTATAGTGACCGTGGCCCCACCAAAAAGTAACCCAGGTGCACGTATTTAGCTCCTTGTGTGTACCTCCTACACTGATTTGGGATGACTCTATTAATTTGTGTGTTATTTTCAGATTGTCAAAAATCATAGTCAGTGTGCAAAAGGAAAGCTGATTTCATTACCCTGTTAAAAAACAAAGCGTGCCCAGGAGCTTTTGTCTAATATTCCCCATGTGTGCAAATGACTAAGAAGAAGACACCATTTTAAGAATGACAGAGACCCTCGTAAACATCTGGAAATACCAATAGGTACCAATCTCATGGACCCTCTTCTTACCCTCAGCCTATCAGGTTCCACGTTCCACGTTGGTTCCATGTCGTAGGTGAGGAAGTTTAAACTGAGAAAGTCAAGCGAGTAGAACTGATGGAAGTGGCATGCGAACATTCCTCCCGGGCTTCTAGAATCTTCCAGAGGGTTCTTCCATGTCCGCACCTTGCCAGCTGAGTCATACAGCCTGGGGTGGGTCCCAGGAGGGTTGTAGCTTCTCCATCCTCCAGAGTTGTCACCAAAAACCCATACGGCCTCTGAAGCCCGGTGAAAATTTTAATTTGAATCTTTACCTGTGCTTTGAAAATATTGCCAGCAGTTCTACAAAGTGAAGCTCGGCCCACACGAGACCCCTTGGTGCAGATGTTTTAAAAGGACCCTGTTAAGGCTTGTGCTGGTGTCCTCTGTAGCTCAGCCTCTCTGGACTCCTCCACACCCTATCGACTTTCCCCTGAGGATGTTTACTTATGAACTCATTGACTCAGCCACTCGCCAAACATGTACAGAGCGCCTACTATGCCTTCCTGTATACTTGACCCAGGAGGTTTCGTCCTGAGATGAACACTACCCCTGCCCTCAGAGAAGATCTTAATCCTTGTGATAAGATAATGAACAAGTAATTAAAACTTCTGGATGGCATTTAGTGGGAAGAAAGGAAGTAGCTGCAGAAACAGAGACCAATAAGGGATCCACATTAGAAAGTGAGCCCAGAAAGGTCTGTATGAAGAAGCTACCTCTGTGTTGGAGTGAGAAGAGTGAGAGGGTGCAGCTACATCCAGAGGAAAGGGAATAACGCCCAAAGCAGGCAGAACAGCAGGTGCAAAGGTCCTGGGGTGGGAAGGGGCTTCAAGTACCTTAGAACTTACAAAAGTCCAGGGGACTAAAGATTGTTAAAGGCTAGAAATATAGTAGGAAAGAGAAGAGCTGGCATTTTTTGTTTTGTTTTTATTTTCAAGCTGCTCACATCAGGTGTCCTGGACTCTGCTTAGGAATTGTCTCAGAGTACAATGGGGAGACCAAGCTGGACTTTTATGTTTTTTACCGGTGCATTATAGTTACATTCAGAATCAAATTCAGTTAATTGTGCTGTGTACATATAGGAATAGATCACAGTGAATTTCACCTTGATGCATCTATAGAGCACTATTAAAAAAAAAAAACTATAAATAAATAGAAGGAAGACCAGTTGAGTGAAGGAAAGGGAAGGGGGAGGGATGTGGGAAGGGAAAGAGGAAGGACCAGGATTGACATGGACCAAAGTGGATTTCCATACAAGGATGGATTTCTCAACCTGGGGAGCAATAAACTCTCATTTCTATTTTGAAAGGTCCTCGGGGGGCACAGTGACACATACCTGTAATCCCTGCGACTCAGGAGGCTGAGGGGAGGTTACAAGTTCAAGGCCGATCTCAGCAACTTAGGCCCTGTCTCAAAATAAACACAAAAAGGGCTGGGGATGTACAACAGTTCTCTAAGCTCCTTCCTGTTCCGGTTTTGTGTCAGTAAAAGTGTTTCCTTCCCGCAGGACATAGATGCTGGGGCCTGAGAGATGTCCAAAGTCATACAAGTTGTGAAATATTTCAATATTTTTTAAAGTTCAGTGTTTGAATCTCATTAAAAATGTATTGGCTGACATATTTCAGAAATAAATATGCTTAATAGCACCTCATTTAATTTAAGCTTCTCATCTAAGAAAAAGAAACACTTTGAGTGAAAGGTTAAAGGTGTCCATCATGGGGTCATTTTCTGATTCCTCATTAGCGGTTTTAAAGACTGATGGTGGTCTACAAGTCTCACGTTTGTATAACGTGGTGACTGCCGCCAGACAGACAAATGGCTACGACCTAATAAGTTATCCCAACTGAATGCTGAAATCGTTTCAGCAAGAAAATATTGAAAGTATTAAACAAGCCACACATTCCAATAATGTTGATGCTTCCATTATCTTCCACAGAGACCTTCCATGTTCCATTTGATCCTGGAAGCATAGATCAAATAATACGTGGATGAGCCAGGCGCCGTGGTGCACGCCTGTCATCCCAGCGGCTCTGGAGGCTGAGGCAGGAGGATCGCGAGTTCAAAGCCAGCCTCAGCAAAAGCGAGGCGCTCAGCAACTCAGTGAGACCCTGTCTCTACATAAAATACAAAACAGGGCTGGGGATGTGACTCAGTGGTCGAGTGCCCCTGAGTTCAATCTCTGGTACCCCAAAAAAATGATATGTAGAGGAACATCCTAAAGATGAGGCCATCCAAGGATAGAACCTGATGTATAGTTTGGAAAGATGACAGAAATAATTCTGAAGAATCCTCTGAGATGGACTTCACGCCCTTTGCTTCATTTTTTCATTTCAGAATCACCATTTCTGAAGATGGGAACCTCAGAATCATCAACGTGACTAAATCAGATGCTGGGAGCTACACCTGCATCGCCACCAACCATTTTGGAACGGCTAGCAGTACGGGAAACTTGGTCGTGAAAGGTAACGACTTACCCCAGACATAGCACAGACTCACGTGCGTGTGTCCTCGTCCCTCAGAAGGTAATCCGTAGATGGGGCGTCATGCCTATTAACATGCGCAGACAACCCCGCCTTGCTAGATTGACTCATCACGGCAAAGGTGATACAATGACTACTTCTTGGAGAACTGCTCGGATGAATGTGATGGACAGGCCGTCTTCTTGCAGAATCATCCAGTACGCTTTGGAGAATTCTAGCCACTGTAGCTGTGATAGTGTGGTAACTAATGTTATCTTCAATCCTTTAATTAAATTTCTTTCAAGTCCCTGTAGATTTGAAATTCGTGTCTAGGAACACTGTGCTAACAAATTAAAAACCCATGACTCAGGTGCTATTTTTAGCAAACATTGTTTAAACAGTGACATGGGTGATTTTTTCAAACTTAGCTCTGATTATCGGGAGCTGTGCGGAAGGCGTCTCTTCCCCGCGATGGGTGTGGATCAGCTCTGTGCTGGGTTTGAGTCCCTGCCAACCAGGTCAGTTTTAAGGAAATCTTATTTTCCAGGTGCCTTAGTCCAGGTGCTTTATGTCTTAGGACAGAAAGTGCTTTGTGATCTGAGCACATGATAAGAAGCTGCCCCAGCACGGGGTGGACAGCAGGGTGCTAAGAAAGAACTGGGAAGGGCGCCATCTTGATTGACATCTCATTTGCGTATGCATCACTCCATGCCTGACCCGTCCTAGGATGCTTGAGTTACAATCATTTCTCTGCTGCTTGGACTGAAGATGACTTTCAGTCCAAGCAAGTCCTTGGCTTGCTCCAGGGCACCAAGGGCAGAAGGGGTACTGGAACCCAGGAATCCCTATTCTGAGTTCTTGGTGCTTTTCTTTTCCCCACCTTTTTATTGGTGCTTGATAGATGTACATAATGGTGGGATGTATTGTTACATTTTCATACATGCACACAATATAACCAGTAGGAAATCTGGCCAGTAGGAAATTTAGTTTTAATTTTTTTTTATTTGATCTAATTGGTTAAACATGACAGTAGAATGCATTTTGACACATTGTATACAAACGGAGCAGAACTGCTCATTCAGTACTGTAATCATACATGTATATAGGGTAATAATGTCTCATTCCACTGTCCTTTCCATCCCCACCGCCCCAGCTCTCCCCTCCCTCCCCTCTGCACAATTCAAAGTTCCTTTATTCTTCCTTACCCACCCCCCACTATGGATCAGCATCCGCTTATCAGAGAAAACATTCAGCCTTTGGTTTTTTGGGGATTGGCTTATTTCACTTAGCATATTCTCTCGTTCCACCATTTACCTTCAAATGCCATGATTTCATTCTTCTTTATAACTGAGTAATATTCCATTGTATATATGTACTACATTTTCTTTATCTATTCATCTTTTGAAGGGCATCTAGGTTGGTTCCATAGTTTAGCTATTGTGTATTGAGCTGCTAAAAACATTGATGAGATTGTGTCACTGTAGTAGGCTGATTTTTAAGTCTTTTGGGTATAAACTGAGAAATGGGATAGCTGGGTCAAATGGTAGGTTCATTCTGAGTTTTCTGAGAAATCTCCACACCGCTTTCCAGAGTGGTTGCACCAATCTGCAGTCCCAGCAATGTATGAGTGTGCCTTTTTCCCCACATCCTCACCAACACTTATTATTGCTTGTATTCATGATAATTGCCATCCTGACAGAAGTGAGATGAAGTCTTAGAGTAGTTTTTTAAATTAATTTTTAAATTTGTCCTAATTTATTGTACATGTGTTTCTCTGATTGCAAGAGATGATAAACAGTTTTTCATGTTTGTTGGTTGATTGTATTTCTTCTTTGGTGAAGTGTTTGTTTAGTTCCTTTGCCCATTTATTGATTGGGTTATTTGGTTTTTTTGGTGTTAAGTTTTTTGAGTTCTTTGTATATCCTGGAGCTCAGTGCTCTATCTGAGGTGCATGTGGTAAAACCTTCTCCCATTCTGCAGGCTAGGAAATTTTTTAACTTAACCTATTTCTGTGTGATAGATAACAGAGAGGTCATATCATATTATTTCTTTCTGACCCATTTATAGCTCCCTCCGTGAAGTAAGATAGGCTTATGCAAATAAAAATATCCAAGAAGAATGTTTACCTCAAAATCATTTAAGCAAGGAGGCTAAATATCACCTAATTATGAATTTCACATTCATTGAAAAATGGGAATTTACTAGTATTTTCGGACATCTTTTATCATAAACATACTTTTCCATATAGCTAGAAAACTGAAAAGCCCAAGAATTAGAAGTAACTCTGTGTTTAGATGAATTCCATCTATTTCAGTTTATTTCATTTTTCCCTCAGAGCAATAGCAACAGCATATGACTGATCACACAGTCAGTCTGTCACAGGGCAGAAGAAAAATAGGTAAAATAATATTTCTAGAACCGTTCCAGCTTGAGTTCTTTGGTAATCAGTGGCTATCTCAGTTACCAAAGGCAATTTAATGATCCAGTAGGACCAAGAGAGACCCCCACAGCTTCAAAAATGGATAATGGCAGAATCTGGGACCTATTTGAGATTATTTGCCCATTACTCAGAATATACGGGAATACTAGGGAGCTGTCTTCAACCCTGATTAAGGGTCAGGTGTTGGAGTCAGAGAGATCTGGTTTCAGTCTCCGTTGTCTCACTATCTCTGTGAACTTGGACAGGGGTATTAGCCTATGTGGGGATATTAGCCAACCAGATACGGAGGTTTTGGTGACTGGGATTATTCGCATTCAGCATGGTGCCTGGCATCGGGGAAATGTTAGTAAGTGCTTCATTGTTTTCTTTATTTATGGTACAGTGGCGAGACACATGTTCTAAATCATTGAAGCGAGCACGTATGACGTCTTTACCTCAGTAGAATAATTAACAACGACCAAGTGAAGGTACCACAACGAAAAACTGAGAGTCTGGAAGTGATAAACACACAAACAGACAGAGATGCCTTCCAGGCTGTTCAAAGTGCAGAATTTTCACATGTAGGAACAAGTCTCATGCTGTTTGATTATCATGCTTCTTACAAGCATTGGCTTACCGTGGCTCTCAAGGAAAGACCCCTGTTTCCCTTTAGTGTGTATACCCCAGATACCAGCAGCCCTTGGACAAAACCACCCCCCAGAACCTTGCCATTCCCAGCTGCTTACCTTCTGCTGGATACGGTAGAGTCCTCACCACATACCGGGGAAGAAACAGTTCATGACTGCTTCATTTTTTTGGTCTGGATATAAATCTTGCAGAGATAATAACTTCTACCTATTTTAACAAGCTAAATAATTTATTTCTTGCCTGCTAGTAAAATGTAAACAATACTTTCCCAAGAATAGTTGTAGGCACTTCTCAAACCTTAGGAACAATTTGCTTCTTGCAATGTGTGTTAGGAAAACACGAGTTCTCCATTCAGAACCAATGACACAAGAATCTTTTAAGAGGCAGCTAATTAAAAGGAGAAGTGAGTTGGTCCACAGAAAAGTATTCAAGATGCATGGTGACCTGAGAAAAATGCAAAAATGGTGAAGAAGTTTGCAAATGATTGGAGAAGAGAAACCTGATTGAAGGACGAGATTCAATCAGGAGCTTTTTTTGTGGATGTAATGAAAGGATTTAGAGGGACAGGTGACCAAGTTAGAATACCCCAGGTGTTGCCAAGGTCTATGGAATACTGAGATTTTCTAATTAAAGAAGTGGGGAAAAGCCAGGTCAGGAAGAGCCGGGTGGAATGTGGAGAGAAGGCAGCAGAGCGATCCAGCGTGAGCCATGAGGTCAAGTGCGCTGTGCCCCGGAGCCTGGTGGCCATGCAGAATTCACCTGCCTCTGAGCAGAGTTCTCTCTGAACTTGGCTGGTGAGCCTCAGCTGGCCTCCCGGTCTCCACAGAGGTCTCCTGCTCCTTATGGTTTTTCTCCTAGGCAAGTCGGGGAAGAAAAGAAATTGAGCTTTCTGTGGCCAATATGTTGGCAGAAGTTAACAACCCTGCTCCTTTGAGTAAGGTCAGAAGAGATGCGGGTGCTCATTCCGCCTCCCATTAGCGTTAATGGGACGTACCTGTGCGTGCCCAGGGGATGGCCAGCTTTCCGAGAAGGACATTAACATAAACTGAGAAATACAGTGGAGAAATCTGCTCCATAAAGCACAGTAAAAGCAGAGGGAAAACCATTCTGAACTCCTCGTGAACTGTACCCAGGACACAGCCGCACATCAAAATGCTTGAGCCCTGTTCCTTTCATGCAAATGTGACGGTGTAGCCTGAAAGATGACTGAGTGCTTGGATTTTAATTCAATTTTGAGATCTACAAAGGGACTAATTTATCAGAGATGGTGTTCTCTAACCTTAAAATGTGCTTGTCTTCGTTTTGATCTCCTCCTATGTTGGGGATTAGAACATCGGGAAGGTCAGACATCAGAACACGTCTTTTCTAACCTTTTTGCAGTAATTCTATCATTAACCATGCTTTTCAAATCCGATTCTCTCCACCACCCGGGCCCCCGTGTTTGGGAGAGAAGCTGAAGACAGTATCAGGTGCCGGGTCAGCAGGTAGGGGAGCAGGAGGAGGGGACACAGCCACCATTCCAGACCCCCAGACCTGGGAAGTTTAAAATAAATCTCTGGCAAGTAAGAATGGAATGGATAAATATTCAGATTATGCACGAGCAGGCTTCCAAACTCTGCACCATTCTATGGGGTTCCTGGGGGGCTCTGGATGATCCGCCATCATCTGAATCTCTCAATCTTACTGATCTCACTTTTCAAGCTTGTTAAAGGACATCGGGAATTTGGTTTGCTGTATAATTCTAAGCAAGAATGATTCTCAAGTCAGACCTCCCCCCCGCAAAAAAAAAAAAAAATCCTTCCAGAAAGCCTAATATGTTGCCTTTGAGCAAAAACGTGTGATAGCACTTGTCAGTGTTGTTAAGAACTCTGCGGAGGACGGTCGGCATTGGCAGGCAATATTGGACCCCCTGATCCGTTTCGTTACTACTGCGGAGTTAAAGGAGGCCATTTGCATGACACAGTCTTGAATGCACAGGGTTTACAAGACACATATTTTCAAGGAGCAGTTCTAGAGAAGAGCAACTTGGAATGTTTATCTTGGGTGTAGATCAACCCGATAACCATGATAAAAGTAACCCTAGCTTCTATTGATCACCTCCAGGGCTCAAAATGAAATGCAGGGCTTTAAGCTATGGATGTGATTACCATGGTTTTCTTGTCGAACAGCTTCCAAACTGACCTTGCAGAACTCTGGCTGGTGGTTTCAGGCTATTACGACTGCTGCTTCATTTTTTTTATTGTTGTTACTATTTTTGTGGTGCTGGGAATTGAACCCACGAGCAGTTAACCACTGAGCCACATCCCCAGCCTTTTTTTTTTTTTTTAATTTTTAATTTTGTAAGTTCCTTAGGACCTGGCTAAGTTGCTGAGGCTAGCCTCAAACTTGCCTCAGCCTCCTGAGTTGCTAGGATTACAGGCATGTACTACTGCACCTGGCTCAGACTGTGCTTTCAAATGCTGTCCTACACCCAAGAACTTGATATATGTTTTCCAGCGAGTGAAAGTTCAGCAGAGTGCTTAATAGGAATGTAGAGCTCCTGGGATCACCCCATTCTAAAAAATGTACATATCTAGAGATGAGACCTGAAAAAAAAAAAACCCTGTATTTTAAATAAACACCCTGACTGATCATTAGGAGCACTCTAATTTGAGACCATTGCAGGAATTTGCAAACTGTGCCCTGTGTGGCATATCAATCTAGATTCCTCTTTCTGTAGATGCCAAAAGCTAAGAATGGCTTAACTAGTACAGAAAAAAGTCAAAAGAACAATAATATTTCTGGGTACAGTGGTGCACACCTATAATCCCAGCAACCTGGGAGGCTGAGGCAGGAGGATCACAAGTTTGAGGCCAGCCTCAGCCACTTACCAAGATGCTGTCTCAAAATGAAAAATAAAAAGGGTTAGGGATGTAGGTCAGTAGTAGATTGCCACTGGGTTCAATCCCAGTATCCAAAAAAAAAAGTAATAGCCAGGCATGGTGGCACATGCCTGTAACTCCAGCAACTCAGGAGGCTGAGGCAGAGGATCCCAAGTTCAAAGCCAGCCTCAGTAACAGCAAGGTGCTAAGCAACTCAGTGAGACCCTGTCTTTAAATAAAATACAAAATAGGGCTGGGGATGTGACTCAGTGGTTCAGTGCCCCTGAGTTCAATTCCCGGAACCCCCTCCCAAAAATAGTAATAATAATATCTTTGAACGTGTGAAAATTTTGTGAGATTCATCTTTCAGTGTCCTTAAACGGAGCTGTGTTAGAACCCAGCTGGGTCATTTGCTTGCATATTGACTGGGATTGCTGTTGTTCTTTAGCAGTGGAGTAGTTATAACAGGCTGTATGATACACAAGTATCTGCATAATAGCTTCAATTTCACCTCTTCACCTTCGAAGCCTTAAATCTTTACTATTCATCCATTTACAGAAAAAAACAAAAACAACAACACTTATCCTTTCTTTTGATAACTTCTCCTTTTCCACAAATAGATCTTCCTCAAAATTTGACCCCAAAGCTCAGAGTAGCCAGCTGTCTACAACTTTCATTGGCATGTCACGCTGATCTTGCCTTATCTCACTGAATCTGACAACTCCTCCCCAAGATTGCTTTAGGAGATTTCTTTCCCAGGATCTAAGCCTCACCCCAATAGCAAAAGGATTGACCTCAGAATGTAGATTGAAGTGGAAGGTCCAGAGAGAAGCCATTTCACTGAAGGAGAAGAGGAAGAGAACTTGCCAGTTCCTGAAACAATCTTTGTAGTGCTGTTCTCCAGGATCTGAGCAGGGAGGCTGGACCCAGAGTACTAGACCAGGGGGGTTCCGGAGCAGGAAGTGCACTCTTGTGGTGTGGAGATGAGGTGTCCCCCCAAAGCCTCCTGGGTGGATGCGGGAATATTCAGAGTGTTGAGAGCAGGGTGGTATCTGTGCTGCTAACTGTCTCAAGGACAAACAGGACTGCTGGGCCCCTGTGCTTACCAAGGTTGTTAAGAGATATTTGTCCGAGGAATGTGCAGTTGCCTGGAGACCTTATCTGTCAAGGACGAGAGCAGGGCCTAGCCCCGACTCAGCTCCTGAATAGTTCACCCCTTCCCTCCTCCCTTCTTCCTCTAGGACCGTCCAGTTCTGGCCGGACCCAATGAAAATCAAATAGATTGACCGGACCCAACCAGGGGAGGTTTAGCTGTTCGAATGTTAGCCAATTAGAAGAACACTGTAAAACTGCTTGCTTTTCCTTATAAAAACCCTGCTGACGAGGGCTCGGGGCCTCTCTCCTAGCGTCGTTGATTAAGGATGCAGAGGACCGAGTTCGAACTCGCTAATAAATGACTCTTTGCTGCTTGCATTGATCGTGGTCTCTGGTGGTCCTTGTGGGATCTCAAGCCTTTGGGCACAACAAGAGGTGAAATGTTTGGACAGCGAGCTGAAACCTCATCATCCACGCTAGTTGGAATGGATGAACTAGGTGGTAGGCAGGTGGGACATGGCCGGAGGAGCCAGGTCACTGGGGGTTGCCCTGGAAGGGTGCCCTGGCCCCTGCTCTCCCTCTCTACTTCCTGGCCACCATGAATGGAGCCACCATCTTCCACCTCCCGCTTCCGCCATGATGTTCTATCTCATTGGACCCAAAGCGATGGACTTGACCCATCATGAACAGAACCCGTGGAACCATGAGCCCCAGCGAACTTCCTCTTCTAAGTTGTCCTCGTTGGGCTTTGTGGTCACAGCAACACAAAGCTGACTCAAACTCACGCCTGCTGGGGATTTTTCTGGACACCCCTCCCTTCTTGAACCTTTCATCACGAGCCCAGTGAGTTCATGTGCTCCCCGTGGCCCTGGGCCTGCCTGCACCGTCTTCTTTCACTAATGCAATTCTTTGCTTCTGGAAATTGGCCTCCCTCAAAATGTTCCCTCATTTCTTCTGGATTTTAAAAGAGGTTTTCTGTGGTTGTTCATCTGTGTGTTTAAGTTTGTTATTCAGTGTACAGAATTAATTTTACAAGAAGAAAAAATATTTGTACTATAAATGGGTCTGATAGAAAAGAGGTCCTCTGTAGGTCTTAACCAAGACCCCGTATGGTCTTAACAGTAATCATTTCGCTTGCCTGATCTCCAACCCTGCAAGCTACAGATGCTCCTGTGGATTACTGCACATTTAATTGATTTCTTCATTGCCAGAAGTAATATTTTTTGGTCCATGTCATCCAAAGTTTACTTATGTGTAGAAGTAAAGATTCCCTCAAATGCCTGTTATATAATCAACAGAAAGGAAATTTTCTTACCAGTACCCAAAAAGTGTCTACAGATTGCTCTGGTGCCCTGTATCAAATTGCTCTTCTGTGTTAACGAAATATGACATTGAGAAATATCAGCTTTTCCATGCGTAGCGTGATGGACACCATACCGTAGAGTCTTTTCAGTTGGAACCTTATTTGGGAAATAAATCTGAAGCAACCCACATCTTCTATGCAAAATTATTCAAGGCTTTATCCATATTTGACTGGGAATCAATCAGAAGTCAGCAACCAGCAGTGACGTTTGGCCACTAACACACAACGAAAGCTTTTAACATTGGGCCCTTATAACAGAATGCATTTTGACCTAATTAGATGTCTTCCACTGGAACCAATTATTTCTAGGAGATAATTAACAGTCTTTCTAATAGGATTAACACAAATTCTGACCCAAGGCTTCTAGAATAGAAAGCAAAAGTTTGTTGTCATAAGTGCTCAATGCTAAATATGATAGGTCCTTCCACAGAAGGCAGTGGACAGAATATGCTAATTCTAGATCTCACCAGAAAGTTCTGCCATACTGAGCCACAGCTCAGATTGGAGAATCCTAAAGAAAGGGTAGGTAATTGTGCCCCACATCCTGCCTGTGTTCACAGAGCTCGATGGGCCTGAAAATCTGGATTTCCCTTGACACGCTCATGGACACTCGTAAAAGCCATGCGGAATATTTATAAATCTGAATTAGGCACTCAAATAATTCTCCACCTCTGAAAACCATTGTAACTATTTACAATGTATAAAACCAGTTGTATGTTCCTATGGGGGCCGGGGGGAAAGAGCCAGGTAGATTTAGCAAATATTGCACCATGAATGGAGCAATATCCTCCACCATGCCCTTCCACCATGATGTTCTGTCTCACTTTGGACCCAAAGCAATGGACTTGGCCCATTGTAAACTACACCTTTAGGAAAACCAGTCATAGATATAGAAGGATTCCCCTTTGTCCAAATCTTCCATCAAAGAGCATCTTCCGGGCTGGAAATGTAGCTCAGTTGGTAGAGTGCTTGCCTTGCTAGCACGAGGCCCTGGGTTCAATCCTCAGCACCGCTAAAAAAAAAAAAAAAAAAAAAAAAAAGAGCATCCTCCTTCTGTAATGCTGAGAGCAGAGTTTATAAAGATGGCTGGTGGGGTGTGGCTGGAGGAGGTGGGTCACTGAGGGTGTGCCCTGGAAGGGTGCATTTCCCTGCCACCCCTGGTCCTTGCTCTCCCTCTCTCTACTTCCTGTCCACCATGAATGGAGCAATATCCTCTACCACGCCCTTCCACCATGATGTTCTGTCTCACTTTGGACCCAAAGCAATGGACTTGGCCCATCATGAACTGCACCTGTGACGATCCACCCTGGCTCCCGTTCTGCACACCCCTTCTTCATCCTCAGTGTAGAGGGAGACTTTAGCCCCCTAAGTTGGTATTTATTTATGCCAAATCTGTTCTTTTGTAGGAAAGTGTCTATGTCAAAGGCAGCCTTGGTGTTCTTGCTTTTGGTCCAAAAGACACCCTGTGGGTCAATAAACTTGTAAGGAAATATCAACCTCAGCCCCCGTTATCAGTAAGATGCCAGTGACACACCAAGGTGACCTGATTAATTTGCATACAAGATTGGCAAAAGAGAAAGATATAGCATGGGACAGAAAGGGTCCTCACACACTCTGAGTGCGGATGGGAACTGGAATAGACCCACAGAGAGCAAGTACTGTTGTCAGAGTACAGTCTCCATGGTCAACAGTTCTGTTTCTGGATTCTCTCTCTAGAGGGGGTCACATGTGCACTGAGCAAGACTCCCTCCATTTGCAAAGGTGTCCGTTACATTGTTGCTTGTAATGGGGAAAAAAAAAAAGCAAATTAGAGAACAATAATGTGGTATCATGTAATAGATATGCTCTGGTTAAATATAAAATTAGTAATATAAAATAACATCATGTAATTTTTAAACACAGAAATGCATGCACAACATAAATATGCACTCGAAGGGGGGTGTGGAGTGAGATGATGTGGAAGGCTTTAGCTGTGTTCAAGGTGATATATTTGCATAAATTTTTCAACAGATGAGAAAAAGGCACATTAAAATGTGCTGAAAACAGCTAATTCCAGAAGTGGGCAAATGAGTATTGGTGAATTTTTGTTGTAGTTTTATATGCATAAACTAAATTAAAAAGAAAAGCTAAAAAAAAAAAAAAAAGAAAGAAAGGAAAAGCTCAGACCAGATTTCCATACTGTCACCTATTACAGGCAAAATCATCTGAACCGTCAATCAGACTTTTGCCTGTTCTCCTAGGTAATGCAGAATAGACCCAACCTTTCTCCTGGTGGTATTTAACCTGTTCATTCCAAACACCTTCTTTTAAGGAGCCGCACTCTTGCAGAATGAAATAATGTTTGTTTGTTTTTTTTTCCTAATGAAGTCTTACCAGTCAGAATAAACTAAACAAACATAAAAGGCACACAGAAAATATGACTCTTTAGTTTCCCGAAATGTGAAGCACATAATTAATTTCTTTTCCGGCCATTCAAGGAGATTGTGTTGTACTGATGTGGTTTTAATTGAACTTATCACCACAAGCAGATAATAAGCAGTATATTGAAGATAATCCATCTGGCTTGCCCTGAAACCACCCCCCCCACCCCCGTTTCATTCTTGGTGGCTGTCATTGACCGTACTAATTGCCTCATTTCAGCTATTGTATAATCAGTAGGATTTGGCTAAGAATGTGATAAAATGCTACTCAAGAAGAAGCTGATATTAAAAAGCATAGATCTCTGACCTACCTCTACTAACACTTCTACACACATCCACAGCATTATTAAAGTTATATATTTCTAAATATATAAATAAAAATCCATCTCGTTCTCAGGCACATCTTTCTAGGGTACCTCTGTCATCGCCTGTCACCCTGCCACAGAGCTATTGCCCTTTCCAAAAGAAAGAAGTGGTTTATGTTGAGCGTTTCCGTTCATTCCATGTGGAAAGCTCGATATTGCTGGTTTTCAAACTACGGTTTGCTTGCATTCTTATAATTTCCTAAGCCAAATGGATTTTAAATGGCTCATTGTATCATAAATAAAAAGGAAAGCAAAATTGGGTATTTTATCTTCCCAGCGTCTGAACTTCCTGTGGTTGGAGAATGACGCTGGTCCTGTGGATTGGTTTTGTGAGCACGTGATCTCTCAGAAGCAGAGGGCATGTGGTGTGAGTCTGGACCTATGTTAAATCATGGTCTCCTTTGACTTGACAGGTGGCCCCGTGATGTAGCAGGGAGCAAGCGCTTGGTCCCAACTCTGAAAGAGAAAGTTTGTTCTCTAACAAATCCTGAACCAGAAAGAGATATGTCAGAATAATTCGTGAGTGACAGTCACTTTCCCTTCTTGGCATTCGCTTTGCGTGCCAGAAGCAAGAGGAGTATCACCCTCCCGAAGGAGCAGCCTCCCCACACCGTTATTGAATTTCCCCGGCTGTCATAGGCAATCAGATCTGAGAAACCCACCTAACAGACTGTGGACCTTTAGGTTAAATACAGAATCGGACCGAGATGAAAGCCAGTTAATTAACATTTCCATCATCTCTCTCTGATTTGCTTTAGCGAGGTCCCTTTCTAAAAGGTTAAAATGGTTGTCTCCTGGATGCATCCATTTGAGGAGCTGAAAGGAAGTTTCTGGTTGCGGGAGAGGAAACGTAAGCAGAACATTTAGAGTCACGGTGACTTTTCATGTGGCCTCCTAGCAAGTCTGTAATCAGTGTGCAAAAGTGCAAGACGTTTTATTAAATGAAGATTAGCAACATCTGCTTTGAAGGTTTTCCAAACTGGAAAACATGCCACCTGTCCTTAACTCTTTCCACATTCCTCTCTGTCTAGAAGTATAACTGCAGATAAATCTAAGCAGAACTTGGATTCTGCCTAGAAAATTAAGGTGCATGTGGTTGAATCAGAAATGCACTTTCTGTGTATGTATTTTATAAGCCTCGCCTACATTTGTTCTGATATGACCAGTTTCCCTTTATTGGAGTATAAGTTCCTCCACAGTGTAAGTAAAGCATCTGATTGCCGTGCCCCTGTGTGTGTGTGTGTGTGTGTGTGAGAGAGAGAGAGAGAAAGGGAGAGAGGGAAGGGGAGAGAGAGAGAGGGAGGGTATGGAGTTTGAATTCATGGGCACTTTATCACAGAGCTGCATCCCTAGTCCTCTTTACTTTTTATTTTGAGATGGAGTACCACTGAGTTTCCCAGTCTAACCTTGAACTTGTGATCCTCTTGTCTCAGCCTCCAAGTCTTTGGAATTACTGGCATGCGCCACCTTGCGTTAACATTTCTTGATAATGCAGGAAAAGGACATTAAATTATAAAGACCAGCATCATCTGATGCAGCCCACAGTATGAATAATCCAAAGGTACAAAGGACAGCCGTCTCCCTCCCTGTGGGTCATGGTGGCCCTGAAGCAACACACATCAGAACACGTGAGGGTTTTTAAATAAATGCATGTTCCTGGACCCTCCTCCTGACCTGCAGAACCAGAATGTCCAGGAATGGGACTTAGGAATTTGTGTGTTTAACCAGTTACCCAGACGCCTGTATCCAGGGAAGGACAGACACCCAGACGCTCACCATCCGGGAGTGGATATTGGCAGCCCAAGAGGGCTGTGTCAGATGCAGAAGAACATGGGGCACAGTGAGTGAGTGAAGCTGTGGAGGCGATCGTTGAACAGGGAGGTAAGAGAGGAACAACATTCCACCCAAGTAGGAGAGGGTACAGGTAATCCCAGGCAGAGGAGCTTTCTCCAGTGGTCCAAAGGCATGAAAGCTTCCAGAATATTCCAACACAGTGGAAAAGTGAGATGAGCACCCACTCATGCATGAGGCTGCTGACGGCCCTTGGTTGTGTTCTAGGAACTGTGGGAAAGAGAAAGGCTAGTATTTTTTATTTTTTAAAAATGGAACTAAAACAGATTCTATGAACTGTAACTAAGTGATCTTGACACCAAATTCAGGGGAAGAGTGTACATTTTCTAAGAGAATTTGGAATGCAAAGTGATGATCACCAGCCTAAGAATTTTTAAATTATGTTTTTGGCATTTTTTTTTTTTTTTTTTGCTTTTCTTGTTTTTTGGATTTTTTTAGTTGGCAATGGATCTTTATTTTGTTTATTTATATGCGGTGCTGAGACTCGAACCCAGTGCCTCGCCCATGCTAGGTAAGCACCCTGCCACTGAGCCACAACCCCAGCCCTAAATTATGTTTTAATTATGTGACAATCCATGTAAAATATTAGGGGAAAAAAGATAATATCATTCAGAAAGATCTATATAAATGTTTATGTGTTCTAGAATTTTATCTAGGCAGAATTAGAAATATATCTATAATCTATATCTGTCTTCAGAGCTATAAATAAATATCCCTACTGCAAAAAATGATACCTTATACATAGTTTTGTGACATCATCTTTCATTAACATCTTTCTGCATAGAATTTTGAGCAAGAAATAAGGACTAACCTTATTTTCTTATGTTTCTCCTAGTCAAATAAACATCAGAAAGACTCTTTTTTTAAATAAAAAAAAAAAGTCATGACATTTCTGTGGGTCATAAGGAGGAAGCTGGAGGACAGGAAGGAGGGGTGGGTCACATGTCTTATCCCATGTGTGTGTTAGGGGATGGTCTTAGTCCTTGTGTGCTGCTATAACAAAATACCAGAGACTAGGTAGCTTATAAACAATAGAGGTTTATTTCTCTTGACTCTGGAGGCTGAGTCCTGTTCAAGGTGCTGGCAGACTTGGCTTCTGGTAAGTGGCCTTATCTCCAAGTCCAAGTTGGTACCTTGTTGCTGCATCCTCTGGAGGGTATGAATGCCGTGTCCTCATACGGAGGGAGCAAAGGGATAAACTTCCTCCACAGACCCTCTTATGACTCAGGCACATCCTAAAGGCCACATTTCTTAATACTGTTGCCCGAGGGGTTAGGTTTCCACCTGAATTTTGTAAGTGACAGAAATGTTCAGCTCATAGTAGGGAATGATGTCCACAGGGGAAGGAGATCCATAGCTGTTGCTCTGCGCTCCTTCCTCCATCTTTCCCAGTGAAATTTCTAACCAGCCACACCTGACATTCTTGATGACCCTCTAAGTGAATTTTCTGATCACAGGAACCACCAGGGCATCGGTTAAATGACAGAATCAGCCTTCAGAATTTCCTGGAGAAGATCATCATCGGAGCCCAATGTAACAAGATTCATTTGAATAGAGGCGCATACAAAGATTTGCATTTTGACTCTAAAAATGAGAAGGAGCGAGTCCAATTTGGGGGTCAGCATACGTGTTCAAGGTCTTATCAGGTGGCTGTGAGATCATTCATCAATTGCCAATAGTCTCTGCTTTCAAAAACGCAAATCGAAATTAGCACGTAATAGAGTGTCCAAAACCAGAGAGGAAATCATCCCAGATCTGCTGTAGCCCTGGCGACAGTACCACTGGGGAAGGACTGGACTTCTCTTTGCAGGCAGACATTAAAATTGGAAATCACCTTCAGGACCAGCAACTGGGGAACGGGAGGCACAGCTGTAAAAATGGAAACGGATTTAGCCGAAGAGCAGACTCAGAGAAGGTGGAAGGGGAGGGACGGACATTGTTTTCTAACATTTAAAGAACCATAAACCTGTAGGTGACATCAGAGGGCAGCAGCAGAAGAGCTGGGTGGCAACGATTGGAGCTGAGGGTGTTATTTATGCCCAATAAAAGGACAAAGTTTCAAACAATTAAGCCAATGGGAAAATGAAACTACCGATTTTTCTGTTATTGATGACATTCATTTCCAGACTGGACATCTGCTCTGGGGAAGCGCTGCAGAGAGAACCCCATACATCAAGGGCAGCGGGGGCCCCGAGTGGCCTGGACAGGGCGGTTTCTACTCATCTGGGCATTCTCGGGGTCTACCCTGAATGGACTGTTGACTAACTGGCCCTCCCAACTCAACACATGATCCCTCTGTGATGTTCCAGTTTTGCAAACTTCCTTCTGCCGTCATGTTTCTCTAAGCGAAAGCATAGCCCCGGGTTGAATTCTGGACATGGACCTTGTTTGCTTATTGCAGAGTTTTTCATATTTTTAAAAATCTCCGGCGTGTCTGTATCCATCAGCAGTGGGTGGAAAAGGTGGTTCTGCTTCTTTTGAATAATGTCGTCTCAAGTCACATAAACAGGGTCCGATCAAAGGGTCTCTTTTCTATTTAATCATGTTAGGATTTGAAAGAGTCTGATAAATAATACCCTGGTTCCCTGTTTTTGAGCCAGTCGGGAGGTCAGTCGAGGTCATCAGGCAGATGTCAATCACACATCACCTTCACTGAGACCCAGGTGGCTCAGTCTGGTAACAAGAGTGGACACTGGACAATCTCAGGTCCTTCTCTCCATAAAACCTAAGGAATGAAGGGTCAAACCAACAGGCTCCTTCACCGCCCCCCCCCCCATGACAAAGAATGGTACTGAGTCAAGAAATCTTCACTGGTTTTGCCCCAGATCCACTAAGGGATGAGGAATAAGGAAGGAAAAGAGGAAAAAAAGTATTTGGGAAAAAAAGAAGATGTGTTGAAATGCCAGCTTTAGATTGGGGATTACAAACTGTGACCCTCGTGGCCAATTCCATTGGAAGCCTTGAACTTGTACTATGGTGCCTTTCAAAGTGTTTAAAAGTTTTGAATCGGAATACCTCGAGACCGCTGCGTGTATTCTCTAGATTGACCCCAGACTTCATGATTCCTTTTCTTTAATGTATTTTTTAAATGTTGATGGACCTTTATTTTGTTCATTTATTTTTATGTGGTGCCGAGGATCAAATTCAGTGCCTCACACATGCTAGGCAAGTGCTCCACCACTGAGCCACAGCCCCAACCCCTTCATTATTTCTTAGTGTCGCGAGTCTCTAAATCACACACTCACGTGTGATTCAAGGACGTAAGCCTTTGACGTGCTGTAGTAACCGGGTCTCATTGCTTTGTGCAAGAGACTGGCCTTGGGTTATTTCCATAGATGGAAAATTTCCATGATGGGGATATGAGAAGCTTGCGGAGGGCATTGTTCAAGTCTTCCTGTTTATAATTCTGTATGTGATTCTGCATGTAGACTCCTGTATCTAGACCAAGAAGTGATCAGTGGGCAAGAAAACTCCATTACCTAAATGGACATGGTCTTTTCAGGAGCAGTTGGTGGTTAATTGGGACAAGAAAACAGCAGTCATTATCTTTGAGAAATCTGAAGCAAATTGAGACAGGTTGTCACCTCTCACCAGGAAACAAATTAGTCCTGACTTTAAAAAGACTCTACTTCCTCCAGCTGCCCAAAAAATAGGGAGAACATGGGTTCATGATACTAAACTAGTGGTCATGAAGTACACATGAAGTCATTTTCTCAACTTCATGGATATTTCTAACTGGTTTTTCTAGTGGGTTTGAATGACAGAATCAGCGCTAAGCTTCCACTCCACAAAATCAGGGTGCCATCTTCCAGGTAAAATCATTAGGGTACCCGTCGATCTGGGACAAGTCCTGGTATTAAAAAAAAAAAAAAAAAAAAAGTTATATTCCAGATAGCTCTTTCTCTTGGTGAACTTGACCTCCACAGACTCCCTTCCACGTGGAGAAGTATTTAGTTCAGAGTTAGCACACAATAAAATAATAATAATAATAACTTTAAAACAGTAGACAACAGTTATAAATGTTGTCAATCAAATAAGACTTGGGATGCTATGACGGACTTTTTCTGCAATTTGTGAAAATAGGGGTGAGTCAGCTGAGTGCCTGAGGTCCTGCACACCGAGTTCCATCCGGGTTCTCGCATCTGCCAGTCATGTGACTAGAGACTAGTCATCTGACTATGCAGATCACATCTCTAAGACACTGGTTTTCCCACCTATAAAATGAAAAGCCTTTAATAGAATTAAGGCTCTTCTGATTTGAAATTTCTGTGATTGGATAAAGAAATACTTAGTGGGAAGGAAGCATTAAAGTCCTCTGATTTCTTTGTCACTCAACAACACGAAGTCTGTATCCAGAGGTACCGTAACTCAGGCTTCCCAAAGAAGATAAAATGAAAACTTGTGTGTTCAGGAGATTCGCATTAGAGGAACATTTGTTTTATACAAATCCAGGTGATGCTCACTGAAGGAAGGAGAGAGAGATTGCTGTTTAAATAAGGGGGGCAGGTTGACCAGTCATCTCTCGTGGATCAAGTTGCCACGCTGAATTTCACGTCAAATTGATTTTATGCACTATGGTCGCCAAACACAATTAGTGATTCTTTTTCTCTAGTAGTCATCATCCCCCGGTTGAGAGCTCCCACATCCAGCCAAATTCTACCGATGTGTCCATGACACTCCTATTTCATTTCACAAATAGAACCTTGCAGGACGCTTCTGGGTGGCCCCAGTATCATGCTTTGGATAGAGGCTATCTGATCTTCAGCAGGCGAGTCTCTGTGTCCGCCTGCTGAGACCTGGGAGGCATCCCCAGTGATCTCTGAATCCCTTCCATGGTCTTCCTCTCCTTGTCTTGAGGAACCATGTCACACGTCTGCAGCCTGAAAAACTCTGTCTCCATCCCTTTCCCCTTTGGTTCAAACTGACAGCTTTCCTGTTGAACTGGTGGATTAAATGCACGGTTCCTACCCATACTGACCTCTTTATCAGAAGGTCACATGGCCACACCCTTAGTCTTTTCCAGAAATACTTTCTCTGTTTGGGTTTTTTTTTGGGGGGAGGGGGTGTTTCTATGCATTGAACTCAGGAGCTCTCTACCACCGAGCCACATCCCCAGCCCTATTTTGTATTTTATTTAGAGACAGGTTCTCACTGAGTTGCTCAGCACCTGTTGCTGAGGCTGGCTTTGAACTGGCGATCCTCCTGCCTCAGCCTCCAGAGCCACTGGGACGTCAGGAAGGTGCCGCTGAGCCCAGCTGATTTTTTTTTTTTTTAACATGGATAGATAAAGAATTTTTCAGGTCTTTAGTTTCTAGTTCCTGTCTGCTTACTCACTCTGCTTTTGGAGTTTCTGCTCTCTTCTTACATTTCACATTTCAGCGAGGAGGAAACAAATGACTTCTTCAGTCCTTTGCTTAGAAATTTCCTCACCCAAATTTCCAGTGGCATCTCCTATAAATCCCCAAACTCTAGAACACAATTCAGACACGCTCTTAGCCACTCTGTAACAAGGATCGCCTTCCCCCTGCCCCCTAACTTCACCGTCAGAATTTATTTATCACAATTCCAGAGACTGTGAGACTCTAAGTCCCAGATCAAGACAGTCACAGACCCGGTGCCCAGGGAGGGTGCCCTTGCTGGTTTGCAGATGGCCATCTCACTGAATCCTCCCATAGTTGTGCAAGCTGATGACAGGTCTCCACTGTTATGACCTAATTACTCTCCAGAAAACCTCATATCCAGATACTATGGCAGGGGATTCTAGTTCCATACTATGGTGGTCGACCTCCATAAGAAGAGCCTATTTCTTCTATCGCTCTTTCATAATCTGAACTTATTTTTGTTTCCTCGTCCCATCATCTAGAACGTAGACTCCAGGAAGATCCGAATCGTGACCTGTACGCGCCATCCCCAGCAAAGACCTTGCCCATCCCGAGTGCTTTGGAACTATTTCTTGAATGAATGAATGAATGAATGAGAGGATGTGTACCCGAGTCTCTTTCTGCAGTGTGTCACTACTAGCCCACTCTCCCAGCTGGACCCTAGATCAAGTAAAGCATCCCTTTGAGATACTTGGAAAAGATGCCAGTATGTCATCTGGCCCTTTCGCCTTTTGCAGGCAAAACTGAAGATGGGAAATTTCACGTACAAAGGTCCAGTACTTATGATACCGCTGGTTATCGGTGACAAGTTCTGCTTCCTCGGATGTTGAAATACGACACCCGAGACGCAGGTCCAGGCAAGCCCACGAGGCAGGTTTTATCCAAAGGTGGTGACACAGACTTCTCCCGGGAGGGACCAGGGGGCCGTGGCTGCTGTCCTGGGGTCCCAAGAAGTGAGCGTGCCCTGCCCTTTTACAGACTAAAGTCCCCTTTGTTCTCCTGCTGTCTCCCGCTTCTCTCTCTCCTTCCTGCCTAAGTGACCAGGCCAAAAGTGGGATGGCTAAAAGGTGGGAGGCAGATGGGCAGGGGAAGGGCCAAATGGAGTGACCCAGGCAGTTAGGGGCCCCGGGGACATTCATTAGCAATCCCCTGTCTGCGGCCTTTGGGGAGGGGCGGCACGGGCAGGTAACCTGGTGATCAAAGGGCTCTGGAGACAGGGACATTCCAGTCTCCCAGGGGCGTCTCCAACCTCCAGGATCCAAACTGACCTCCATTTCCTGGATGCGACCTGATCACCTATAATTTTGGCTCCACTTCTGCTAAACTCCACTGTCTCCCAGAGGAACTCAGCAAGTCCTTGTTCTTAAAGAGCAAGTGAGTAGGATGCCAACCAGAGAAATGGGTGCTCAGCTCACAGTACAGGGGTGGGGACTTGGTGCCGGGCAGTCTTGGCTTCGTACACCCACTCCAGCCCTCCCTGAGCGTCTTCTGTTGCCTGGGACAAATCAACCTTTAGAAGAGTCCATTTCCTCCTCCGCAGAATGGGAAAGTTCACCGATAGCAGGACTCGTTCTCCTCGGTGGGAAACCCTGGCATGACAGCCCCTGGCGTCTCACTCAAAGTCACTGTCCTTGTGGAAGCTGTGCGGCCTGTCCACGTGGCCTCTGCTCCCATTTACCCAGGAGCAGCAGTGTCTCCGCGTGCCTGCCTCCGTGCCTTCTGGTAGTTCCCTGTAACTTTCCAGAATCAAGCATTGTTTCTAGACCGGCGCTGCCGGCTGGAGAGATTTGTCACTCTCTTCTCACACAAAAGTAAATCATTACTTCATATCTACTGCTTATATTTATGTTGTTTACCCGGGTGCATGTATTATGAAACCCACAAATCAATGCTCTCAGCAGGCAGAGCCGTTCCGACCTGCGGCCTGCCGGGTTCTGTGCAAGGTCTCCAACAAGCCAGTATCCACCTGCCCTGAATTCAGCTTTCCCAGGGACGGCATTGTGGACAGCCGGGGTCTGTGATTGATCTCTGAGTGACTTGTACTTCATCAAGGAGCAGATATGATTTCTCATGTATCTGATTAACCTTCTCTGTAAGATTGCCATCATTTCTGTAATGCCAGCGGATTATTCTGTGCTTGGAAAGATGAATATCAGCTCATTTTAATCAATAGCCTACAAAAGGTGTCACCTGCCTCTGCCTGTGGTTATCTATAATGTCTGACCCAAAGGGTACTGTCATTTGTCAAATGACCTGGTTTCATGTAAAGCACCTAGGAAATGAAGTTGCCTTTATTTTCAAAGAGTGTGCTGAATAAGGCAGTAGGTTCATAAAATCCATGTTTGTATTTTGGATAAGACCCTATTAAAAAGAGAGAATACCCGGTTACCTATCTCCATTCCACAAGACTGGCTTTGGAGCCAGAGAGTATACAGTAGATTCTATGATTGTTCTATTCTTTTCTCTTCTATTCTATGCATAGAAATATGGAGCAACAGTGAAGTATCACGAGACTACCGAGTCATTTTTCAGCAGACCTAGATGACAGAATATGATTGACAGGCTAGAGCAACAGTCATAACCCAGGACTGTCCTGGGCAAGAGAGGACACATGTCCACCCTTCTTTGGTAATATAAGAAACTTCCATAATGTCAAGAAACTGGGACGTTTGGGAATGATTTTTTTTCTTTTTCTTTTTTTTTTCTTTTTTTTTTTGCTTTTTACAGACTGCATTTGATTTATTGTACACATATGGGGTAAAATTTTTGTTTCTATAGTTATTCACAATGTAGATTCATACCATTCATGTAATCATACATGTACATAGGGTAATGATGCCTGTCTCAGTCCACCATCTTTCCTCCCCTTGTCCCCCACCCCATTTCCCTCTACATAATCCAAAGTTCCTCCATTCCTCTCTTACCACTCACCCCCATTATGTATGATCATCCACTTATCAGAGAAAACATCCAGCCTTTGGTTTTATGGGATTGGATTATTTCACTTAGCACAATATTCTCCAGTTCCATCCATTTACCAGCAAATGCCATAATTTTATTATTCTTTATGGCTGAGTAATATTCCATTGTGCATATATACCACAGTTTCTTTATCCATTCAAATATTGAAGGGCATCTAGGTTGGTTCCACAATCTAGCTATTGTGAATTGAGCTGCTATAAACACAGATGTAGCTGTGTCACTCTAGTATGCTGATTTTAAGTCCTTTGGGTATAAACCGAGGAGTGGGATAGCTGGGTCAAAAGGTGGGTCCATTCAGGGTTTTCTGAGGAATCTCCACACTGCTTTCCAGAGTGGTTGCACCAGTTTGCAATCCTACAGTGATTTTCTGTGCCGTGCTTCTTTTCTGGGGTCTCTGAGAGGAGTCCTTTGGAATGTAAATTAATCATTGCTTCTTATTTAGTCATGTGGAGAAGGCGAGAGTCTGTATTTGAGATAATGGCCCCAGTAGAGGAGGGCAGGTGGTCTTGGCTGGGAAGGATAATCCTGCGTCAAGTTCAGTCCGTTTTCAGCGTGCACTGAGCTCCCTCTCCATTCAGTTAACGACTCCCATCCTGACCCCTGTTTGAGGACAGAGAGTCAAGCAGGACAAGGCTGTTCTCCTAACAAATCAGAGCTGGACGTTTCAGAGACGAAGTAACAGCAGGTCAAAGAAGCAGGGTTTACACTGAGAAAACCGTGAGTCGCCTCATAGAGAGGTGGACTATAACCAATTAGAACAAATAAAAAATAATAATTTTTAAAAAGTTGATGATATCCCCGACTCATTTATTAGGATGAAGAGGGTTAAATTAGTGGGCGTGGCCGGCTGCTGAAGGGGGGCTTTGACTCCTCCCAGGTTTTCATCCTCATTTCATCCCCTGCTCCCTCAGCCTCAGACTCTGTGACACCAGATTGACACCTGCCTTCCCGAGCTGTTGGTCATCTTGAGCGGGAACGTGGTGCAGAGCGCACAGCACGGTTCCTGCCCGAGGGACCCAGGACTTCTCGTCATTCATAAAATACACAGCAGGAGGCGCTGAAGAGTCGTGAGAAGGAGGTGGGAACGGGGAGGCCCCTGATTTGAGGATCACACGTGTCTCCGTGTGCCTCATTGTCAGATTACACCCTATAACGATGCGCTGGTGCCGGTGACATTTTTTATTTGTTTGTTTTGGTACCAGGGATGGAACTCAGTGGCACTTAACTACTGAGCCACATCCCCAGCCCTTTTTAATATTTTATTTAGAGACAGGGTCTTGCTCAGTTACTTAGGGCCTCCTTAAGTTGCTGAGGCTGGCTTTGAACTCATGATATGATCCTCCTGCCTCAGCCTCCTGAGCCGCTGGTATGACAGGCCTGCGTCACTGTGGCTGGCCAAGGTTTTTTCATCTCCAGGGTCTTTTCCCCTCCAAAGCAGCCCATTTCGTGGAGGCAGCTAGGAGTATCCTCACCGTGCCTTTGGCCCGTTGGGTCCTATCTTGCTGTTCTGTAGGGTATTGATTTCCATCTTTAAATTGCAGTCTTCCTTGGCGAGGTAGGCATCCTGACTCCTCATCTCCAGGGCTTAGCTTTTGGACTTATTATCGAAAATGAGTTTTCAGCTCTCTTTCATACACCCTCCTCATATAAATAAATCATAATTCTGGGTAGATCATTAGCCCGTGATTGTGTAACTATGATTGCCCTGCTCTTCCCAAGGAAGCAGTATAACAAACCACAATTACTCTTTCCTCCCTCCCTCCCTCCCATCATCTTTGCTTTCCTTCCTCTCTTTCTATATTTTTTTGCTGTTCCTAATATCTTTGTTTACTTCTCTAGTGTTCTGTAGTATTCCTATCACCCAGTCAAACCCAAGCTTTGGGCCAGTTTTCAAGAAGTTCTTTAAATATGATTAGACACATATTTAAAATATCCTTCACACACACACACTATATAGGTATGTGTATTTTTATCTGTACCTCTATCTTAAAATATTCTTCTAGAATATTCCTTCCCCATCATCTCTTTCCTACTTTGAATCCCCACATCCCATCATCTCTTGCATCTTGCGTCTTCCTCATTCCTGATTTATTTCTTCATTTATGGAAAGATATATCCTATGGTGATTCCCTGAAAAACAATTTTGCTTCTCAGTTTCTTTCTTTTAGCCCATTCTTTGGGGACATTCCCCTCCGCTCATGAGTATTTCCAGAGTTTTCCTTTGGGGCTGATCACTGCCTAGAGAGAGTACCCAGTCCCCATGGCTTGAGAGCCATATTGAGGAGACGGGAACCTCTGTTCCCTGAAGGAACGTTCACTAGACCCCTGCTACCATCAGTTCCACCTGGAGTCCTGGCCCTGAGACCTTCCCCGGTACTGTATGGTTGAAAAGTAAAATCCAAGCCTACTTCTGGGTGGGGAGGGTTAGTCTAGTCCCCTGGCTGTATGGACCGGGGAGCGGATCTGCAGGTCTAGCTGATGCTAGATGTGGGAGTCTGGCTGCCCTGCGGTCTTTACCTCCAGCTTAAGAGGCGGGGTTTCTCGTCTGCTGGTCTTCCCGCTGCTTGCCAGCATCACCCCTGGTTATATGGTCACACCATGTTCTCGGTCCAGGGAGGCTTAGGTCATCCTAGGGAACGTCTCTGAACTTGGTGCACCGCCCCGGTGAAGCATGGGAAAGCCCCTGTGCCGTCCATCTGGTGTTGGCACCCTGTCCTGGCCAGGGAACGCACAGCGATGTCTTGGGCGCTGATGATGTCCTTACAATACTCTCACTAGCAGCAAATTTTTCTGAGCATCCCTTATCCATTTTAGCAGCTGTCCGTTCCGTTTCCTCTTGAGCCTGGTTGTGGAGTTGAGGGAGGTTTTGTCATAAATAAGAAGCCCACTGGATTGCTTAGGAGATTTATATGGGCCTTTGTTTTTTTCCTAAATTTTTCTGTCCTCCTCCTCAGTCTCTGCATGTGTGGGAAAGCTGCCTGTCTCTGAAATTTTCTGCACTTAAAACAGGTGGACCCAGGTATGATCCGCCTGTTTGTGGATGCTGCTGCTGCTGCTGATGTGAGCATATTTGTATCAGATGATCATATATACAATCAAAGGATCATATCATATGATCATCATCATCACCAAATTATACGGAGCCATAAGACATTTTTGGGGGGCAACAAAGCAAAACAAGCATTACAGTTTATAATGGATAATGGACAGAAGTTTAGATTTACCCAAGTTATGTCTCTGATCATACATAAAATAGAACATGAGGGCTGGGGATACAGCTCAGTTGGCAGGGTGCTTGCCTTGCATGCACAAGGCCCTGGGTTCAATCCCCAGCACTGCAAAAGAAAAAAAAAATAGAACACAAATTTATCTACGAATCTCCATCAGATAAAATGTCAGAGGATGTCACTCAGTGGTAGAACATGTATTTACCTAGCATGTGTGAGGTCCTGGGATCTACTATCCTCAGCCCCATAGAAGTAAATAAAATAGGTCAACACATAAAGGTCAAGGGCACAGAAGTGGGTTGAATGAAGCTAAAAATACAATAACTTTATGCCTCTTTCTTATATTTTTATATTTCCTAACAAATATATTTTTTCCATCATTATCTGCTGCTAACTATTTTTTTGGTTTTGTTTTGGTTTTATTTTTCTAAATTTTTTTTTTTTGTTTTTACAAACTGTATTTTGATCCATTGTACACAAATGGGGTACAACTTTTCAATTCCATGGTTGTGCACCATGTAGATTCACACCATTCGTGTGATCGTCCATGTACACAGGGTGATGATGGCTGTCTCAGTCCACCATCTTTCCTTCCCCCGCCCCATTTCCCTCTGCACAATCCAAAGTGACTCCCTTCTTCTCTTACCCCCCTTCCCCAACCCACCCCCAATATGTATCATCATCCACTTATCAGAGAAAACCTTCAGCCTTTGGTTTTGGGGGGTGACTTATTTCACTTTGCTGCTAACTTTTAAAAAATATTTCTTCTTTGTTAGATAGACCTGACAGTAGAATGGATTTGGACATCTCAGGCACACGTGGTGTATAACTTCCCATTGTGGTTGAGCATGATGTGGGGTTTCACTGTTGTGTATTCATAGATGAGCACGGGACAGTGAGGTCCCAGTAATTCCACTGTCTTCCCCAATCCCATCCCCCTCCCTTCCTTCTACCGAGCTTTGTCTAATCCAGTGAACTTCTCTTCCCCCCCATCTCGTTATTGTGGGTTAGCAGCCACGTATCAGAGAGAACGTTCTGCCTTTGGTCTTGTGGGACTGGCTTATTTCACTTAGCACGATAGTCTCCGGTTCCATCCATTTACCGGCAGCGGTAGGATTTTTCCAGGTGAAGAAACAAATCACGGATTTGATGTGCCAGTCGAGGACCCATAATCAGCCGGCTCTTCAGGGAAAAGCTGAACTTTGTATCCAGAGGCTTCTGACCCCCAGCTCAATTTCTCAACCCTTTGAAGGCTGTCAGCAGACTTCTCTCTGGAATCTACCCCTCTTGCCAGCAGAGTCTAGACAGCGGTTTTCCGTTGAAACCTGAATGGTTCAGGTGACTTCTTCACACCTGAAATAGGTCCTTTTACTTAGGATCTCTGTCTTCAACAAAAAAGTCGACTGTGACCATCCAGGGCGTTGTTGGCCCATGTAAGGATTTTGGCACTGACTGTGAGCTAAAGACGGCGAAATCTGTTTCAGCTCCATTTTTAGTGATGTCCTTAGCTCTTATTGAGTACTTAGCACGTGGCAGGCTGTGTTCTCAGAATGCTACCCAGATTTGCTCATCAATCCTCAGGGTGTGAGGGGAACAATTTCGTTATCTGGGGAAACTGAGGTACTGAGAGCCTAAGTCATTTTCCCAGGCTCAGCCTAGTAAGTGCTAGAAATAAAATTGAAACGCAGGAATTGTAGATCCGCTCTCCACCATTCCCGTTCTTCATCCCTAAATCTCTAATTCTAATTTTCTAATATATAATGCTTGGAAATGACATTTTTTTTTTAAACCTGGGAGTGTTTTAAATCTACTCATCTCTGCCTCCTCTGGAGGCTCCGTGCCTCACCTCGGAATGACCTCGTTCGTGAAGTCTGAGGATACGTCTGGTGTCCTGGGTGGCTTCTCGCCACTCTTGGATTCTCTCTCACCCAGTGGCTCCCAGCTCAGAGTCGCATTTCTTCCTCCCTCTTCTTACGCCTTGACTCCTGAAAGGAATTTCGGGTTGCAGCACATCCTGTCAGAGTCTATCAGCATAAAAAGAGAATTAGGTGAGGCTCATTTGTACCTAAACATTGGCAGCCACCCAAAAGCCTCTCATAGTGAATTACAGCCAGCAGTGAGCTGCAGTCATGTTGGAATGGAGTTGGATCACTGATAGGGGGCTGTCCCTTCAGCCAGGCCTGGGGTTCAAATACTTGTTTTCTTTTTCTAATTAGGCATGTGGCTTTGGGGAACATATTCACTTCTCTTAGGGAATCTCAGGGACTTTTTTTTTTGGGTACTGGGGATTGAACTCAGGAGCACTTAACCACTGAGTCACATTCCCAACCCTTTTTTTTTTAATTTTTAAAAAATTTTCAGACAGGTTCTCATTAAGTTGCTGAAGGCCTTGCTGAGTTGCCGAGGCTGGCCTCGAACTTGCAGTCCTCCTGTCTCAGCCTTCTGAGTCACTGAGATGACAGGCATGTGCCCACCATGCCCCGTCTAAGGACAGTGTCTTTTAGAGGAGGATAATATTGCTGCCTGTGTCGTGGAGCTGTAAAGTTTAAGTTCCAGTGCTCATTCTTTCTGCAGATATTTGCTGAACATCCTTATGTGTCCGCAACAGTGCTAGGCATGAGTGATCTGTGGTGAACGTGTCCTCTGTCCTCACGATGCTTACATTTTGCTGAGTTCGTAAATGCAGTTATGTGAAAAAGACTCTGGCAAACATGATGTATGTGAGCCTCAGTAAAGGCGAACATGCTGGTGTTCCACCCTGGTGACCTTGGCCCTCATGGTCCCCTGACTGTTTGAACGGTAATCTATGGAAGTAGGCATCCATAGGAAATACCCTTATTCTCTTTTTCCTCCTCTCCTATAAGTGATCTTAGCAGATAACCACAAAATAAAAAGAGGAATGTTCATGGTACACATTCCTTGAACACTTGAAATTTGTACTACAACCTTAACTTGTGGTGAGGACAAGAAAGGTAAACGTTTTACCAGTTTCTTTGGAACACGCCTTAAATCTTGCTTGGAAAGACAAAGGACTGACAGATTTCTAAAATTCCAGGACGCAAGGTCCCCAGCCCCGCTGTGAGTGGTCTCCGTCACCAGTAGCAAACAGCACAGTGGTCTTCCTGTTTTTGCAGATGAAACATTTTCTGTTTTCCTGTTTCACCTCCTTTTTCTTTAACCCTCAGATTTAGTGATTCTCCTGAGTTTGCTTCCTTTCTTCCAGCTTCAAGATTACTCCTTCTGGGTAATTTTCCAATGACATCTCTTGCTTTTGGAATGTGCATTTATGCAGTTCTCCTGACTTGAGATGCCAGAATATTGTTGGCGCGTGAAGTGTCTTTGGATTTAGCGGCTAGCTTGAAGCATCTGGCAATCGAACATAAACTCCTGTACTTGAGCATTCATGCTTGAACCAGAAATTACTTTGTCATCTTTGCTGGCTTTTATTAAGCAGCCAACAGCTGCCTTGGAACTATGACTTACTACAGTCAGCTCTTTCCCTTGGAATGTCATTCTCTTCTTATTCTCAAAAATAAGTGTCTCCTTTACTTTTATTCCTGAGCAAATCCTGGGCATTGCTAGTAAGAGGGATAATAGTATCTCACCCTATGTAGCACTTTAGGGTTTATGGAGCATGTTAAAACCCATTAACCTATTTTGAATTTCATGGTCATCCTGGGATACGGAATACCATCACCTTCAAATGACAGACGAGGAAAGGGCAGCTCAGAGACGTCAAGTGACTTCTAGGTGGTTCCTGATACAGCGCTGCTGTGTGACTCTTATGGTGTAGAAAGGAGCTGTCCCCCAAGAGCTCACGCGTGACACAGTGCCAGAATGTTCAGAGGTGAAATGAGCACATCATGAGAGCTGCATCCTAATGGTGCATGAATCCACTCGAATGGATTAACTGGGTGGTTAACTGTCGCCAGGTAGGCTGTGGCTAAAGGAAGTAGGTCACCGGGATGCGCCTTTGGGGTTTATATTTTGTCCCTGGCTCGCGCTCTCTTCTTCCGGTGGCCATATCTTCCATGTCCTTCTGCCATGATGCTCTGCCTCGTCATGGGCCCAGAGCAAGGGACTGGGCTGACCATGGACTGACCCTCTCCACTGGAGGAAAACAAACTCTCTCTCCTCTCTGTTGTTCTTACTAGGTGTACTGGTCACAGTGGCACTAAAACATGGGCCAAAGTGGGAAAACCGGTTTTCCACACTACAGTGAAGGTTTTACATGTCTAACAGTGATGGTTTTAGCTAAGCATGTGTCAGCATTAGAGCATGATGAAGAGATTTATTCCTCTGGAAAGACCTTCCATTTCCAGGCCTGGGTTTATTTCCAGTGAAGCGTGTGGCCAGCCTGTTTCTGGTCCTGCATTGTTTAGGAGCTTCCTATGTGGCAGAATGTGCTGTTGGTGGCCGTGTCACTGGAGGGCCTGGGTGACTGTCCCCCTTGCGGATTGTGCAGAGTAGCTGGTCCTGGCATAGTGGCCAAATGCAAGAGTATCTTCCTTGTGGAAAGCAAATGGGGAATGGGTGAGAAGGGGTTTTGTGAAGTATGGAATGATCTAGAAATGCAGAGGTCCATGTCCTTTGTGCATCTTGTCTGGATGGATGGATGGATGGATGGATGGATTTTTCTTGCCTCTCTCTCTGAGAATCGCGAGCCTCAAATAGATGCTACAGCAATTTGCAAAGCCCTGTTCATTCTATTGCATTGCAGCTCAGGGACTTGACATGAGTCATAGAAATAATGTGTACATATTTGTTATACCTCAGTTGGGGTCTTGTCTAACTGTCTTCCCTACCAGTGGGGTGCTGTTAGATTCTAATGGCTGCTCTAGGAAGTGAGTATATTTCTTATCAAGTGTGAAAGCTTTTATTGAGGAATGGACATTTAAATGCATGCATATGACTTTTGGTTTTTGTTGTTGTTGTTTTTATTTTCGTTTTTGGATTAGGCATTTTTTAAAATTTGTTCTAATTAGTCATACATGACAGGAGAATGCATTTTGACACATAGTACATAAGCGGAGCATAACTTCTCATTCTTCTGATTGGACATGATGTAGCATCACTCAAGTCTTGTGTCATATATGCACCTAGGGTAATCATGTGAGATTTATTCTACTATCCTTCCTACCCCATGTTTCTGGAATGAGGACTTCTTTAATTTTTTTCAGCTGACCTAGCCAGATAGCTGTGTCCCCTGTGCTTTTACTACCTCTCTTTCTAGAACACACGACCAATGTTTAACGCTGACTACGCTCAGTATTTTCAGATAGTAGTACTGTGACACTTGTCACCAGACCAAAGCCTGGTCATCGCTGTAGAGCAGAGTGAACGTAGATTTCACAATTATGAGACTAGGGGTCAAACCTGCCTGCTGTGTCAAGTTCCAGACAGCCCCTCAGGAAGCACCATGGAGCTGCCTGTGAATGGCTCATTTGTAGAGGTACTACATGCCCAACCCAGGCTTTCTATTTTAACAGCCTAAAAAGCAAAGGACGGGATGTTGATCCACAGAGATTGCCTTTTCCCTTAGGGGAAAAAAAAAAAAAAATTGGTTGTGGCTACTGCTTTCCTCCGGCGTGAGCATCCTATATCCAGAGTGTGTCTTTGGTGTTGATGTGAAGACCTCTGCTGCTCTCTGCCTGTCTTTCCTGCCCTGTTTCTCTGTACCTTCACCTCCTTTTCTGTTTCCTTCTTTCCCATCCTGGCCCCCCTCCTCTCTCCTTTACGTAGATGAAACCTGTTTCAAATGATCTGATGCATCCTTGGATTTTTATGGCCCCTGTGCTTAATTTTAAAAGCACAAACGTCGTCAACACCTCTCTGAAATAAACTAAATTAAGTTGCTTGGTCCTTCTCTGACCCTCAATTGATTTTTTTTTTTCTTTTTTTCTCCTCTTTCTGGGTCAGTGAATGAATCTCAGTGGTAAGGAAAGGTTCCTTGTCTGTGGTGGGGGGGATTGGCCTCAGTGTGCAGTGACCCTAAGACCCACTCCAGAGGAGGAGTCCTTCCTGACAGGCATGAGTCTGAATGATTCGCATCTCAAAATGAAGAGCAGTAGCGAGATCTTAATTCAGGACTCCACTGATTTGCATGCTCTTTCCTCTAGGGGTATGCAGGTTTGACTTGTCCGTGAAGCACAACAGGAAGAAGGCTCTCCTTGAGTTAGCTAAACTCACGTGTTGCACAGCCTGCACACAAAGCGGGTCTTCCAGGAATTTTTGGGGACCCAGGAGCTATTCATAGATGCCCCTTCTTGAAGACTTAATTTACTTAGAATCACAGACAAGTCCCCAGCAAGCTACTCAGTCGTGGACCAGCCTGCTGGGGGAAGAAGAGGGAGAGTGTTTGACTTTGTTTTGCAGAAACCTTTATAAATCCACCCTCCCTACATCAGATAAAGGAAGAGTAACCAAGAATGTCCACCAGGTTATTCACATGTTCTTCTTTAAGCCTCTTCTCAAACCTGTAAGCAAACAAAGAAGGACTGTTAGAAGATGACAATTACTGCCTCCTCCTCAAATGCGGAGTCCTGAAACGGAGGCATCTGGAAGCAAGTAGGAAACCGCTGAGGGAGCAGGATTAACCCAGAGGGGCGCTCGCTCCTTCTGCTGAGCACTTAGCGCCACCTACTGTCCAGACTCTGAATTCTCCCCGCAGGACAGGCTGCGCTCCAAGGGCGCGGGTACTTACTGAGCATGTACTGACCAGGGATAGCGGCGGCTGCGGAAATCGCTGTCCTTGCCTCAAGGTACACATCTCATTTCTTCTGCAGTTGAGGCAGATACACACTCTGCATCCGTAGATGCAGCGAATGTCCTTCAGACCCAGTCGTATATTTATTACCCCAGCAAAGGCTTCATTATGCCATTTTTATACATTGTTTTCAGAGGGATTCACTTTATTTCACTGACACTTAATGGGATTTATTTGGGACCCTTGTACCCGGTGACTCAGGAGACAGTTACTCAAGCTGGGGTGGTGGCTCAGTGGGAATGCACTCGCCTAGCACATGTGAGGCACTGGGTTCAATTCTCAGCACCATATGGAGATAAATAAATTAAATTAACATTGACAACTAAAAAAAAAATTAAAAAAAGAGAGTGAGAGGGAGAGAGAGAGAGAGAGAGAGAGACAGTTACTCATGTGTAGGGGCAGAAACACACAGGCCTGCCAGTTCTCCTTCCCAAACTAAAAGAAGTCTAATGATTATTTGATGAAAATGTTTCTCCACCAGTAAAATATATATCCGCAGTTCCCATTTGCCATTCTTTTTTATCTTCCCTCACAGCAAAGGAATGTCATAGAGTGATTTTAATTATACCTTGGACTTGAAGATACAACTTATTTGTCATCGAGACCAGTCTTTTTCAATAATTCTTTTAGAATGTCATTTCTTTTAAATCATAAAGAAAGCATCCCCCACCCCCAAATTGCGAGAGGATAAATGCAGCCTAATGTCCACTCCGGCGCTTTGCTAATGACGTGCAACTTCGCTTTTAGAATATTCTTGTTCATAATAAGAGCTTAGGCAACCGCAGAAAGTTCTCTGCGTTCAGAAAGACATCCCAGCTGAGAAGCCCTGCTACTGGAACACAGCTCAGATCCAAAACCAGGAGTTCGCTTTCCCTGGTGGCAGAGAAAATAGAACAAACAGAATGACCACAAATGGTTTCCAGATGGATTATAACTCACTTATTAAAAACAAACTCCTTATTAACCAGTGAACCAAGTTGGAGGCTCAGGAGGCGAGGAAGAGCATCCAGGTGTCCTTAGAACAGTCTTCATGAGTAAACGGGTGTTTCTTGCTACACATGGTGACCAGGCAGATCTGGTAACGTGGATCACCTTTGGGCTGCTCGTTTCCCAAGTACCCACACTTGGCCACCCTCGATTGGTGCTTATGCAAACCAGACAGTTGCGTCATCACCAGACCCTATCAGCTTAGGGAGCCTCTGTTGTCCCTGCCGTCCATCCATGACTGCAATGTCCTTCGGTGGCGTGTGACTGTGTCTGTGTGCCTGAGTCACCTGCCACCTGCATGATGGTACCCTGAGTTTTTGTTTCATTGGGAACTTTTGGCAATGAAAGTCTGTGCCTACATCCAGAACCTGGACCTGGACTCCCTAAAGAAAGGATGGGGAGGGAGGGGATCGGGAAGGAAGAAGAAAAAGACAAAAGAGGGAGGGAAGGGAAGGGAAATGAAAGAAAAAGAAGCCTCCACCTCACCTTGAGACCGTTACAGAAATTTACCTGCGTCCAGAGCGGGTGGCCAAAGACAGAAGGCCACACCTGGACCAGGTAGGGTCTACACTTTGAGGAGAAGACCTCAAATCCCTCAAATACCTGATTCGGCCTTTTAGGACCTGCCCCTCGCCCCGACAGGCAGGAGAGCTCAGGAGGAGGAAGACACCCCCTTCCAAGATGAAGTTCCAAACTAGAATTGGAAAGGCCACAGGGAAATCCGCCACCGTGTGAGACCCTCTGCGAGCAGGATCCCACAGTTTGCGCCTGAGTCACAACTTGAGAACGCTGGGAAGAGGACATGTAGCCCCCCGTGGCAGAGTCCTCGAGGATGCTCACCCACTCCATCCGTCCCACGTCCCACCGCCCCACTGTCCCATTGTCCCCCGACTCCCTGACAGATGGATCCTCTATGAAAAGTCCCTCCAGGAGTAAAGGGGAAATGGGAAACGCAGCGTGCCGTGTATTTTTCTAGCTGTTTGAAAATGTAGAAGCTAATGTCCAAGCAGGTTCTAATAATTAGAAAATTAATCATTTTTTTCCCATATAAGAATGAATTCTTCTCTAAAAGATAAGTGTGACTTCATGCAACGCCTTGCTCCTGACTATAGGTATTAACTGATGTGTGAACTCAGATTTTTCTCCCTGGTGCGCCATGCAGAAATTCATGGCTTGAATTTTAGGAAGGGGATACATTTCCTTTATTTATTATTCTTCTTCTAAGCAGCCTAAAACTTTAATTTTTAAATGGCACCTACTCTAGAATTAGTGTCCGCTCTCTTTTTCATTGTGTCATTCAGGGGTGTGTTTGAAATATTTACATTTTAAACACGGGGCAGTCTAAGCAACTTTACCCCTTCCCTCTTCCTTTACCCCTTCCCTTCCAGCCAGCACAGGGCTGATGATGCAGGGTGGTGAGGGGGGTCGAGGGCTCTTTGGAGGCCTGAACCCCTGGAACGTGGCATGGTGTTAGGTAGCTGCCGAGGGAGGGGCACAGGAGACACCTGGCAGACTTGAGGACTAATTATACTGGGCAAAACAGTAACCTGATTGATTGAGAAAAACGGGGACATTTTGAGCAAATAAATGCTTTCAGAATAAGATAGAGATAGAGATGTGTATGATCTCTCTCTACACACTTATATGTGTGTGTGCATACATATAACCTACACATACATATATAGCATATATACATATACCCAGGGGTGTATGTAACATACATACACATATAGGTATGGATACATATATCTACATATGTGTGCATGTATGTATATTCCCTCAGCTCTGTTGGCTGAGAAGGCCTAGAATCAATGACCTCATCAACAATGAGCACATTCTGTGTCCACATCTTGGTTTCTCAAAACCATCTCCCACTACAAAGAACCAGGGTTCCCTGGCGAAATGACTGACTGCAGTAGAGGGGCCTGGAACATCCTACTGAACCGGAAAGCCAGGACGGGCTTTCTGGACGATGATGAAATGTCCAAAGGACCCAGGCGCTTGCCTAAAACGACTCCCAGTAGCCAAAATGAGGACGACTAGAGCATTAAAATAAATGAGAGTGAAAGATGATAATGGACCAAACAAAAGAAGTGGAGGCCACTATATGTAAGCACGTGACTACATGAGGTTGACAGGACAGCTCTCACTTGGAGGGTCCGCCATGAAGGATCACCACTGGGCCGCCATCATGGAAGTCATTATTCAGGCAGGGTTGGTAGCTCACTCAGAGGCCGAAGGGGAGAAGTTTATGAGCATGGGGAGATGAGGGTAGGCTCAGAATACCTCCTCATCAGTTTCAAAGGGGAAGTGTTTAAGTATCAAGAGAAAAAGTCAGAGCGAGGCAAACAGCATTGTGCATGTATGCATGGCTGTGTGTGTGTGTGTGTGTGTGTGTGTAGAGAGAGAGAAGGAAGGAGTGCAGCAAGTATAATAAAACATTAAATCTGGTGGCAACTTTTCGGTCAGGTTGAAATTACTTCAAAATAAATGATTTTGCTTTTCAAAAGGAGGTAAAAATATAACAGGTGGCTCAGAGGTAAAATGACACACAGCCACAGAGTCAGAGCCCACCTGGCCAGGGCTGAGGAAACCTCGGGGGGCTCCTTTGTCACGTTCTGCCTTCCACATAAATCTGGGTGAATCTTCACCATGGCTTCCTGGTGTGCAGCACTTCAAGCTCCAGGTCCGGACTTTCATTTGTCACCAGCGCGGCCATTCCCAGATCTTCGGTAACTTTCCCTGAACCGACCTACACGAGGAGGTGCAGAGCGAGGCTCCAGGGACTTAAAAAGTGTAAGATGTGGCTCCTGCCCCGCCCCCAGAGACCTGGTAGCAGAAATGGGACGGGTAAAGAGGCGAAGGATATGCTTCCAGGGGAAATGTCAAATTACTAGAAAGTTCCTCCTTTTCTGGAGCCACAATAGGCCTGTTGCTGCTTGCTTTCTACTGTGAGGCAACACAAAAGAAGCAAGGAAGCTTCTGCCCATCTGCCCTTCAATAATTGAGAAGCACCATCACGTCTCCTCATTTCCCTTTCTCGTGCTAAACCTCCACCAGCCTAGGTGCCCAGAGCTGTCAGTAAATCCAAAGGATGTTTCTCGTCGGCTGTGTTCTGACGAATGCAGAACACAACTAGATTGTTGCCTCTCTAAGTTGGAACACCACCTGCAAAGAATGCAAGCTAAGATGATGCTGGTTTTCTTGGGCAGCTTCTAATGCCCAGGTCTTGTGCATGTGAGCTACCAATCCCCCAGATTGTGTGTGTGCAACTGAATTTTTTTCAGCATAGCTTTTTGCATTAATCCCTATGAAATTTCATCCTAGGTAAAAAAGATCGGTCCAGGTTGGAATCACTGTGAAGGTCCATCTTCATTTCTAGTGTTCAGGATATTCCATTAAAATTTGTGTTTTATGTAGAATTGGTCAGTGTAATTAATCCAGCACTGATTTTTTTTTTTAAATGGGTCCAGCCTTACAATGCTGAGCTTCATCCATAAAGATGTTTCCTCTAGGATTCTTGCCATCATTAATCAACAATCTTGGTTGCAGCATTTAATTGTTATTAAAAAATAATTATCCATCCATTCTCCCTTGTGTCTTTAGAGGTAAGCTGACTCTCAGTTCTTTGACGAGCCCCAGGCCTTTGAAGAAATCCATTTTTTAAATTTTCCTTATAAAAAAATTTATAAAGATTCAGCCCAACTAAAGACCTTATCAAAACCATTACAGTTAAGAAATTTGCTAACCAAAGAAAATGCATTAAGATGACTAAAACACATTGAATCATTTCTTAAAAGGCATCAAGGATGGCTGAGGATGTAGCTTAGTGAAAGAGCACTTTCCTAGCATGTGTGAGGCCCTGGGTTCGATCCCTACCACTAGAGGTGGCAGGGACTAAAAGGTACCAAGGGAATATCTTGGCACTAAAAATGAAATGTTAAAATAGTTATCAATGGAAATGGGATGGTTGGTATAGTATAGGCAAAAAACATCATCAAAATGGAATTCTTGACCTATGAACCCCTGAGCCTTGTTTTCAGATAATAGCTCTAATTCAGGAAATCTTTTCACCAACCTAAAGTCAGAATGTTCTGTGGCTTGGATACCTGCTATAATATTTTGAATTGGTGCAAGTTGTTGTTGATCTGATTATTAACTGAGTGTTTAATAACTAACCTTTCCTCATGGTTGTTACAGTCTCCAGAACAAAGCAGTTTACCAACTGTCATCTATATGTTATAGAAAACACTGTAGAAAGCAACACTATTTTTAAGCACTAGGAGGGGTGAGCACTTGGCAAATAGATATTTTTAAGCACCAGTCCTCTAAGAGTTCCAAAGGTGTCATTCTCTGCAGTATGAACCAACCACAAGTTTAGGGGTGCTCTTGATCCTACTTATTTTGTTGCTATTTAATTACATCCAAATCCAGCCATCAATTTGCATCCTGATTTCTAATTGCCTCTGAGAGTTCTATGCACAGAACAATAGTGAGAGCGACTCTTCAGAACAGAAGTCATAAATGCAGATTCTTCCTGATCTTGATGAATTAAAACCGAAGGAAGGGAGACAGTTTGTTTTCGCAAGAAGCCATCTGTTTATTTGTGTACTGCGTTTGTATTGAAATTTAAGGAAATTAATCTGGTAAAAAAGCATCAGAATTCATAATGCAGTAAACAAGAGTACTCAGAAAACATACACTTTGAGAAAACCAAGAAGCTAATGAGGTTTCCAAACCTCTTTAGTTTAATCTTCTCTAGTCCCGAGGAGACCTCTCTGGTGTGTGTACAGCACATGACTTATTTTGCATTGATTCTTGCTACTTCGGAGCTCACAACACGAATCAGCGACAAGTGCTAAATTAATGAATTAGTGGCAGTCAGCGCAGCAACTGTACCAGCATGATCCTTTATTTTAGGAACATCTCTGGTCCTTGGTTAACAGGCAGTTGAGTTTTCCAATTAAAAAATATATATATGTTCCAGGCCCTTACATGTGCATAAAGCGATGAACAGTTTCTTCCGGAGATCGCAGCCCATCAAAAATGGGAGCCAGGTGGCCCCACGGTAGCTCAGCGGTGCAGTGTGTGCTTAGCATGTGGATTCAGTCCCTATGCACACACACACACACAAAATGTGGACCAGTGTCGAACAGCCGTAGGCTTTGGGGGCATGTGCCAAATCCTTGTGGATTGCCCAAAAAGTTGTCAGCAGATAAAGACAGCATTTTTAAGGACTTGAGACCACAGAATAGACTGTACACTCAGAAGTTCCATGTGTAAGCTTAGAACTAGAGCTAGCATTTTAGACCTGAGATCATTCCTGTGTCTTACCTGTCTGAGGCAGGAAGTTCATTTCTTTTGTATGGAAGTCTCTGAAAACCTTTGCCGCCCCCCACAGCAGGGATTCTTTGAATTTCCTTCTGCATTTAAATACCTTCAGTTGAATACCCACACTAAAGAGTGCAGATAGCTAGAGTATGCCCTTAGACTTTCTTTCTGGATGACTTTTGAATGAATATCATGCTTTCGGCTAAATGAAGATAAGTCAGGTGGTGTATGCCTGCAATCTCAGCAACACGGGAGGCTGAGGCAGGAGGATTGCAAGTTTGAGGCCAGTCTCTGAAACTTCGTGAGGCCCTAAGCAACTTCATGAGACCCTGTCTCAAAATAAAAAACAAAAAGGGCTGGGCATGTGGCTCAGTGGTAGAGCATCCCTGGGTTCAATCTCTAGTACCAAAAAATAAAAAATAATCGAAGAAAGACAGAATAACAGTTTCTTAACCACTCCTGGGCTTCGATCTCCTCATCTGTTAAAAAATACGGTTGATAAAAAAAAAAAAAAATGCAATTGATGATTGAACCTGCTTGTTAGGAATAAATGAAATAATTCATGTAGAAGCCTCAACATCACGAAGGGACTGATTTGTCATGGCTGCTATTATTCCCTCAGTCTTTTTTTGTATGATGTCGAATAATATATACTTGTTGGATAAATGAACAAATGAATGAATGATTATTAAGATGAAAATATAAATTGCCAAATCAGCTGTTCAAAGTAGAATTAGGCAACCTCTCCACCAAATAAAAATCATAGAGGTATATGGTTTTAGCTTAAGATTGTTTGTCTTTATTTTTTAGATGAGGAAAATTTAAATTTGTAAACGCCAAATGACTTCTTGTCTCAAAATGGGGCTGTTCTGTTGGGCACAGACCCATGCCTGGGACCCCAGCAGCTCAGGAGGCTGAGGCAGGAGGATTGCGAGTTCAAAGCCAGCCTCAGCAACTTGGCAAGGCCCTCAGCAACTCAGCACAACCCTGTCTCAAAATAAAAAAATAAAAAGGGCTGGGGATGTGGCTCGGTGGTTAAGCACCCCCAGTTTCAATCCCTGGTACCAAAAAAAAAGTTGGGAGGGGCTGTTCTTGGATTTCTTGCTTACAGTAAGAGTTGCTCTCACCTCCTTCCCCCAGTCAAACTAAAATAAATAAAATAAAAACTCCTGGGCTGTACCTATTCCTGAGGGTTAGTGAATCAATAGCTTTTTATTATGTGGCTTACAAAAGCTTCAGGCTTTGAAATAAGGGAATTTCTGTCCCATTACCTCTTAACTGGCAGTTGCTATTGTTCACTTCTCATTCCCGAGGTGTCACTCATTCAATAGTGACGAAAAATTATAACGACCCACATATCACAGTTTTTCTATTTTGGGGAACCAGCAAAAGCCTATTCTACTTACTAGATGATAAACTACTTAGGACAGAGACTTCTCTTTCTAACAACCCCAGGTGTTTTCTTTCCGTGACTGAATGAAAGGGAAGGAATCTGTTAAAAAATAGCCTCTTTCCAGAGGAAATGTTAGCACGGGGTGATGAGAAGGAAGCCCACCAATAAATGGTGGGGGTCCCAATCCAGGTAAAGGAATGGATTTGGTTAGTACAGACACGTGTCAAGACATCACATCGCCTCCTATCCCAATAAACATCACTTGTCAATTAAAAAGGACCCTCAAAACCAAAATGGAAGTCTCCCAGCTGGGTTGGTGGGTTAGCGGTAGAGCACTTACCTTGCATGTGTGAGGCACTGGGTTCGGTTCTCAGCACCGCATATAAATGAATGAATAAAATAAAGGTCTGTCAACATCTAAAAAAAAATATTAAATGAATAAATAAAAGTCCTCTATGAAATATCATTCCAAAATTTCCAGTCGAGATTTTTAATCTAAAGAAGTTCACTTAATAAATCTTCACTTCACAGCCTCAAACACAGTTCTGTGACTATAGAAGAGAATTCATCAAGGTTCTCTTCTTGTTTCAGTTTTCATTCATCTTATTTGCTACTGTTTGGTTTGGGTTTAGTGTAGAAAAATTTCTGGATATATGGCTGAATTCAGGATGTCGATTCTTTAGGCATCCGTAGGGCCTTCATATTTGATTCAAACTCTTTGCCAGCCTTGTACACCAGTTATAAAATCATCTCGCCTTGAAAGGTAAGGAACTATGTATATGTGAACACAGCTTTGAAGTTTATAAACTGCCTCAAATCAGCAAACCTGTCCAGTCCCAGCAAAACTATAATGCAAATGTTGAATTTAAGAACTAATTGAGAGCCGGGTACAGTGCACATGCCTGTAATCCCAGCAGCTCAGGAGGCTGAGGCAGGAGGATGGTGAATCAAAGCCAGCCTCAGCAACTTAGCAAGGCCCTAAAGAGCTCAGTGAGACCCTGTCTCTAAATAAAATACAATAAAGGGCAGGGGATGTGACTCAGTGGTTAAGTGCCCCTGGGTTCAATCCCTGGTACAAAAGAAAAAAAAGAAAAGAAAAGAAAAAAGAAGAGAACTAATTGATAGTCTTTATTTTAAAAACTAGACATATATCATATTGTCGCTGATGTTCATTATAGCCTTGTTTATAATTATATTTGTAATAAAAATGGCTAAGATACCTACCAGCTTCAAAACAGTTAAAACTGTAAACCTAACAGCACATTATAGAGACTATAAAAATATCTTGACAAAGATATAAACATAACCTATGTGAAGCAGGAAAAAAAAGGAATATATCATTTACAGTGATGTAAAATGAAATAAATGAAAAGCTATGAATATTAGTTTATTAAAAAAATTATCAAAATGTATAAATGCATTCTCCTGTCATGTACAACTAATTAGAACAAATTTTTAAAAAATTTTTAAATAAAAAATAAAAATCATAAATAAAGTAAGGGGAATTATGCCAAAATGAGAACAGAGGTTTGATCTGGGTAAGTTTTTATTTTGGGGGGCGGGGGTTCATTCCTTTGAATGTTGCTGAATTTCTAAATTCCCTATACAAAAACACAGTTTTTTAAATTTATTTTTATTTTTTAACAATAACAGCAACAACCTCCAGAGGGCAAAAAAAAAGAAGCCCAAGCAGCTTCAAATTTGCTGGATGGAATTTGCTGCTTGTGTTCAGGGGCAATGCAGCCCTCTAGTGACCAAGAAAAGTCAGGACAGCCTTTTTACAATCGGGCTGCAGAGACCTAACCTCAGAGGGCCCCAGAGGAGAGCCATCACTTGGGCAAGATTCACATAATGAACAGCTTCATCTCTTCATATTAAAAATGACCAGGTCCTGGCCCAAAGCGGGGCTGCTCAGGTGGCTGGGGTTGCTGGGTCGCAGCCGAAGCCAAAAGGAAGCACGGCTGCTCCCGCCCTGCTCTGGGATGCTGCCTTGGATTCCCATGCTCCCCCTTGTTTTCCCTCCCAGATCCCACGAGGGTGATGGTCCCCCCTTCCAGTATGGACGTCACGGTTGGAGAGAGCATCGTCTTGCCGTGCCAGGTGACCCACGATCACTCCCTGGACATCGTGTTCACGTGGTCCTTTAACGGACACCTGATAGACTTCGACAGAGACGGGGACCACTTTGAAAGAGTCGGAGGGGTAAGTATTAACGTCATCCTAGCCGCGGGGAAGAGTGTGTGACTGGACTTTTCTGAATCGGACTCACGCCCACCGGCTTAGACTAACTGGAAAAAGAAGGTGACGTTACAGTTTTGTAATTTTGCTTGAGCACCTCATTTCACAAGCCTCTTGGTTAACTCCTGCCTCCCTTTGCATGATTAATGAGGCCCCACTTAGGGAGGCTCCCTCTTTGGCAGGGCTGCTGCCCAATCTGCACAGCCATCCTCGGGCTGGTTATTCATTCCTGTGTGTGAATGAGAAAACGGAATTTCACGGGACTTGTATGAAGTGACTTTCTTCCCCAGCTCCTGGATTGCTACATTCAGCTTTAAACGTCAAAGCCCCACGCTCAGGACCCCATACCATACACTATACCACAGACCTGATTAAGGCAAGACCTTAAGAATAGTCACCTTATGTCTTTAGGCTGGTCATTGTCCACCCCTTGGCTTTTGGAGAAGACTCAGCATTGCAAAGTTAGGATTTACTTTCTTGATTCTAAAACTCTGGTGAGACTATTTATCATTTTCAGATCATTTGAATCCAAGTGCTTGATTTTTGAGATGCCTTACTTTTCATGGTGCATATTATCATTAAATGTATAACAAGGAAAGGTTAAATCTAGAAACAATTGGCAGCTTGTGTCGATCAGAATCGTTCCTGACCTGAACACCGTGGTGTGCACATATAATCCCAGCCCCTCGGGAGGCTGAGGCAGGAAGATGACCGGTTCAAGGCCGGCCTCATCAATTTAACAAGACCCTCTTTCAAAATTAAAAATCAAAAGGGCTGGGGATGTGGCTCAGTGGTAAAGGACCCCTGGGTTCAATCCTTAGGATCAAACACACAAACAAAAATGTCATTCTCGAAAAAATGTTCTCTGCCCTAACCCAGCCCTGCATTCCTACTGGTAATAAAGATTCATTCTGGCCGCTGTCCTTTTGGAGACACCCAGCCAAAATATAGCAGGATATAAAAATGGGGCTAGGATGTGAAAAGCCCTGCCCACCCTCTGCATTGCAGACAGAATCTGATTTACCCAGCTCATCTTACCTGCCCTCGGTTGAGTATAAATGGCCTAAACGTGCATGATCTGATGGAGCCCCTTTTCCACCCGACTTCAGTGCTAGATCTGTTCACGACATGCACGCTGACTTTCTCAAATGAATCTGAGTTACAGAATTCCACAGAACAATTTGAATGATTATTTTTTTTTCTCTTCTTCATGCATAGTATGGCCAATGTGAACCATTCTGGACCTGTTTCACGTAGTTCAGCCGAATAACTGGCTAAGTGACAGATCGTCAACTACTTCATGAGGGCACTGAAGATATTAAATACCTGGAGGTCTAAACACAAGTGCATATCGCTGTGCCTACCTCAAAAGGAGGACTGGGTAGATTTCGATGCTTGTGTTACGTGGAGGAAGTCTAACATCGGTTATAATAACAGGAAATGCAAGTCAAGAAAATTCTCCATCTATTAAGGAGAATAGTTGCTTTTACATTCAAACCAATTTCTTGGGCAAGAGAAATAGTTAAAAAAGAATGAAAAGACTGGAGAATGGCTGTCAGTCACTTGCCTTTGGGAAATGTCTCTCTCCTCTGTGAAACCAGTACTATCAGCAACCAATTATTGCTAAGAAGGAAGTATAAAATTAAATGCACGTGGAGTCACGCCCCTGATAGCGAGGTCCACGCGCATTGGCCAGCAAGCTCTGCACTGTTCCTTGCGTTAGGACTTGACAGTACAAGAAGTGAGTCTCCTGCCACTCCAAATCCAAGCCCATTTCAGTTTCTGCTTCCTGTGTCGGCATGGTAGAAATGATGCTTGCTTGCATCAGCCGATTGAGGTTTTAGAAAAGTTATCACATCACCTTCTGACACCTTCCAGGGCTCTGTCAGGAATAGAACCCCAGATGGGGGTAGAGGGATCAGATGGCACTACTCTCTCCTCTTGGGTAAGAGCATCAACACAGATCTCACGTAACAGTTTGGTCTGGATATTTCCAAGGGAAAGTCCCTTTCTATGAGGTTCTTCCTTCAATCTTATTTTCTTTTTAATTTGTTTCATTTTAAAGATACAAATCCAGTCAAAATCTGAGAATTACTAGAATGCATTTTAAATCACAAAATCGGGATAGCATATGGTAGGTTGCCATGCCCTGAAATAGGCCACAGGGAGTCTCTTTGACAAGTCCCTGGTGAAGAAAGCGAATCACGAAGACAGTGTAGGTAATTCCTTACCACCCATGTGGGTTCCATCCTGAAATCAATATGGCTTCCACATTCCCTGCATGCATCTGCCTGGGAGGCTGGTTACTTACTTAAACCTCTATTGCAAGTCCCCATGTTGCATTTCCCCAGGCAAAATATCTTAGGTAAAGAACGTTAATAATAATACTGGGCTGGGGAGATAGCTCAATTGGTAGAGTGCTTGTTTCACAAGCCCAAGGCCCTGAGTTCAATTCCCACCAATGCAAAAAAAAAAATAATAATAATAATAATACTGATGATGGTGGTGGTAATGATAATCCCTTCTATTTGCCTAATCATTTATCAAACACCTTATATATTAGCTCCCAAAACCCCACAGAATCCCTATGAAATAAGTTAGCATGTATTAGCTCATGTTACTGAGTGATGATAAGGCATGATCAGTGAATATGGAAAACTGGATGAAAATCCTGTTATAAGTAACAGACTTTCAGATTTAAAAAAAATAAATAAATCAATCATAGTTCTTCTTGAGTTAGATTTAAGGTCTTTGGCATGATTGTTTCAGAAAGAAAATTGATCATGACCATCCATAATACCAGTTTAAATTTACTCTGTGCTTCACAGTCTGTAAAAGGATTTTGTGTAGCTGTACAATCTGATTTGATTCTCACAGCATAGCATGGTGGGCAAGGCGTCCTTCTTTCAAAGGTCAATAAACTAAGGCCCAGAGAGATTAAGAGACTTAGATGAAATCACACAGCAGGGATTAGCCCAAGACAACTCAGTATCAAAACTCAAACTGCTTCACTGTGGGCTTTGGCCTGTCTTCTAATCCCACTGACAGTATTTGACTGTTCTCTTACATTGTCCTGGGTAAATATGAAACCCGGGACATGCTGATTCCCAATGAAAATAAGATCTTTCTGGAGGGTAGTATAGCATTATTTTTAAAAATTTTTTATTTTAAATATATATATATATTTTTAGTTGCCAATGGATCTTTTATTTTATTTATTTATATGTGGTACTTAGTATCAAACCCAGGGCCTCACACATGCCAGGCAAGTGATCTACCACTGAGACACAACTCAAATGAGGACTGTGACTGATTGTATAGGTTCCAATCTGGCCCTGATTTTTAGTAGTTATGTGAGGCCTAGTCACCTCACCTCTTTGTACTAGACTTTCCTCGTCTGTGAAATAAGGATAACAAGAGCACCTGACTCTCAGGACATGTATTTAGTGAGTTAATAGAAGTACAGCACTTGACAAGTACCCGCCATATGCAAAATACCATTAAGTACCACCATGAGAGTTGCCATTGGAAGAGAAGCAACTTCCGGGTCCATGACCACTTTCCATTCTGGAGTTTGGAATGGGAAAACTCGGGAGAGCAAATACACCATAAATTATCTTGCTCTTCTTTGGGAGTTTACAAAGAGGCAGAGTGTCCCTAATCTGGCCTGTGGTGTGGTCCCATGCTTGAGCAGATGTTCATCAGGCTGTTGATTAAGAGGGCTAAGAAACCAAACTCCAAAGCACAGCAGAGTTCTCCATTTAAATGCTACCTTTGTGATAGCCTGAGGAGGGATCTCTCATATTTATTAAAAGTACTGGGCTGTTGCATCCTGTAGAAATATTTCTGGGGCACAGAGACATCTATACCGGGGATGTAATTAGTCCTATTCATCTGCTAATCAAACATGCATTTGGCATTTGGAAAACAAATTAGCACCGTTCCACACTAGGTGGTGGGAGATTTCCTTGGGGAGTCTGGTCTTCATAATCCTCTAATTCAAACCTGGGAGCAATCAACATGCTGGCTTCAGGACAAGTCTGTGCAGGAAATCACCGAAGCCTCCAAATGCGGACTTGCTTCTCCTTTCCAAATGTAGAGTTCCAAAGTGTTGGAATGCCAGCGCGGGCTCCAGGCTGCGACATGTCTGAGAAACCCACAGGACTTGATCAAGAGCCACCTTATGTAAACTGCAGTGCTTTCCTGGCGCAGACTGCTCCAGAGACTCAAGTGGCCAGCCACCCAGGTCTCTGGAAGGCTCCTTCCGAAGGCGGGCTCACGCCTTTAAACGGGCCCTGGCCTCTGTTGCGAATGTTTTCATCAGCCAGTGTAAAATAAATCCATTAGTCACAGTGCCCTTCATGTGATCATGATATTTAGAGCTCATTAAAAAGTAATTGTAGCCACTTTCCCCTACTTTATCAGCAGGATTCAGCTGGAGATTTGATGATCCGAAACATCCAACTGAAGCATGCTGGGAAATACATCTGCATGGTCCAGACAAGTGTGGACAAGCTCTCTGCCACTGCAGACCTGATCGTAAGAGGTATTGGATTTTTTTTTTTTTTCTTCCTTTTTTGTCCTTAAAACATTTTTTGTGATATCGACTCTGGCACAGAGTTCTAAAATCTCAGTGTTTAGAAGTATGGGTGGGCGGGGGGAAGACATGAGCTAAACATTGGGGTTTACCATGGTTACCAGTCCACAGAAGGTTTTCGGCTTTGTGTTCCTCATGGAGAAGTGTCAGAAAGCACAATGAGCAAGCCCAGGTCCTTCATACTAAAAGCAACTCCTGCAAATACCCTAATTAGGGCAGCTGGGGTCCATGTGATTTGCTAAAATAACTTCAAATCAACCCAAGCAAATAGTTTCAAACGGGATCCACCTGTGCTTTCTGGGTCTCATCTGGCTAAACCACAATGTTCTGGGCTACTGTTCTAAGAGGCGCTTAAAGAAAGTGTATCATCAGACTGCTACCAGATTCATTTTTTTCATGTAAAACTAATTGAGTTTAAAAAAAAAAATATATATATATATATATGACTTTGGGGGGTGGCAGGAAACACCCCCTTTGATTGCCTGAGATGTAGTCAATAAGCTGAGGTTGATATAAAAAGCTAGGCTCTCTTGAATGTTTCTGTGTTTGCTGTAACTTGGACTTTTAAGCTAAGCTATGCCAATGGAACACATTCCAAGTTTCACTGAGTGAATTTCTAAGCAATACTTTAAAATAAAAGTTAAAATATTAGTGAGCCAGTGTAGGTACCAGAATCATACCCGTGCATGCTCAGGGGTTTTCTAAAGTATTAAAAATGAAATCTGGGTCAGGTGCGTAGCTCGGTGGTAGGACACTTACCTAGCATGCGTGACGCTCTGGGTTGGATCCCCAGCACCACAAAAAATTAAATAAAGAAAATAAAAACAAAGATGAAGCCAACCCAGGGAATGAAAATAATATCTTGGCTTATCACTCCTTCATCAGAATTCTTAACGGTTGGTGTTGAGCCATCTTTAGCCAGCTGGCTGAGCCCATGGCAGAGTTTGAGAGTAAGGAAATAAAGATCCAGGGTATCAGAATTGTTGGCAAGGTGAGCCAGGAAACAAGGCATGATGGGAAACACCAGGAGCTATATGCTATATCCTCTAGGCAGAATGTGAAGGGGGCGATGTGTGGGAACTAGCACCTTAACTAGATTGTCAAGATAGGTTAAAGAAAAATAGCATTTATTTCATGTATGCTTTGGTTACCTTTAAATTGCCTTAAAAAAAATCATTCATGTTGCAGATAAGAGAAAAAACTTATAACCTGGTAGATCTGCCCACGGAATAACTTAACAGAAACATGTTTAATTCCACTTAAAAAAATACACCAGACTCGGTCTACTCTCTCCTTAGGGACAAAAGAATTCTATTGCTGGAAATTTATCCTCTATTTAATTAGGATAATGTTCAGATCAGCAGTTTAAACACCAATAAATTAGGCTAATAAATATTTAAATCAGTAATACTTGAAGTTCTTAAATGATATTGTATACCTCATTTCACAGAAAATAACATCAAATACCAAGAGGAATTTGCAAAGGCAGCCTAAAAGAAAATCTAGTCTAATCAGTTAATAAGGCCAATAAATTAATATGCCATTTAAAACCATAATCTTTCATTTCATCTTCTCCTGCTCTGTCCTTGCAGATTTCCTGCACATTACAGGAGAGAGACGGTGGCCCGTAAGAGATTTGCAGGTTTGAATCTAGTGTGACTTTGAGTCTGAGGCTGGCTCTCAGTTCTCTGCTGCCTGCTCTACTCAGTCTATAGCAGCAGCTAGAAAGGCCACCCCCGAGCAAGAAGTGGACACCAGACTCCAACCAGCAGTCCTTATGCTGTTGTTTGTCACAAAAGCTTCTATGCACCCCGGGCCCTGTTATCATTTTGCTCAAAGGACAAACATTTGCACATTTCATCATTTTGAAAGAGGGACCCAACTTCCCTAAAACAAAGTTAGCAAACCGTCCTTAAGGTCATGATACATCACCACCCATGCTGGTGGGGGTGGGTGGCAGGAAGATAAAGGAGAATCAACAAAGCCACCAAAGTACCATCTTCTCTCTGAAGGTCAAATTCATGGGACCCCTTCATTTCCTACTTACACAGGGTGGCCAGTGGTGGTCTCAGATACTTCCTGTCAGTGGCAATTTCTGAGAAAGTGTGGAGGGAACCCATTTCCATTTGCAATACCTAGATTCTGAAGGCCATCGAGGTAGAACCCATAAAGAAAGAAAGGATCAAAGTGCTGGGATAAGAAAGAGAGTGAGGAAGGAAAGAAGGAAGGAAGAAGAAAGAAAGGAAGTATTATAGTCAGCTTTTTCATTGCTCTGACCAAGAGACCTGAGCAGAACAACTTAGGGAAGAAAAGTTTATTTTAGTGCCTGGTTTCAGGGGTCTCACACCATAGATGGCTGACTCCATTGCTCTGCGCCTGAGGTGAGGCAGAACATCATGGCGGCAGGGAGTGGAGGTGGAAAGCAGCTCAGGACATGGCGACCAGGAAGCAGAGAGGGAGAGAACTCCAGTCACCAGGGACAGAATCTAAACTCCAAAGGCACACCCCCATGACCCACCTCCTCCATTCACACCCCACCTGCCCACAGTTACCACCCAGTGAACCCATGTCAGTGGATTAACCCACTGATTAGGTTACATTTCTCCTCATCTAATCATCTCACCTCAAAATATACTTTCACTGTCTTACCTGTAAGCTTTGGGGAGACACCTCATATCTCAACCATCACAGAAAGAAAGGAAGGAAGAGAAGTGGTAAAGGAGAGAGAGGCAGAAGAGCGTATCGTTTCCTGGATTTACTGGTTAATAAGAGTTCCAAAGACCAAAGGTTTTCTCAGCCCCCTCTGAGTGTGGCATTAGATTGACGTGCTGGACATGTCACTGTGGAAAATTAATCAGTTTCAGGGCAGAGATTTCCAGACTTCTCCCTCAAGAGTTAGAAGGAGATAAATTTCATCCCACCTGTGGATCTGTAAAGATGGTGCATTTTAAAGGCAAAGATTATGTAGGGCACCCGCTAGTGAATCCCTGAGCAAAGTCTGACTAGAGGAAATGACTGCTAGCTTTTCACCACTCTGGGGGTCTCTTCTTTTTCCCTGTCCCTGGGACGTAGCCCAGTGGTATTTGGGGTGCATATGAATGCTCTCCTGGAGATTAGCAAACCTCTCCTAGGAAGGAGATGTGTCATCCTGTCCCCTTGCACAGTCACCTCCTCTCCCGAGGTGCTCAGCTGTGTCTTATTCCCAATGCATTGAACCGCCTGGGCAGGAATTTCCATGTTGGAAACCAGGATGAATTGGGTTGGATCTTCGCTCCGGCCCTGTCGCTATGTCGCCTTGGCCTGCCAGTGGGTTTCCATGCCTCTCTTTCTTTGTCATTCCCAAGTTTCGATTGGAGTCTGATTTCCTCCCCTTTCCGTGGCTGAAGTTCACAGACAGAAACAAGGAACGTTGGGAGGATCCATAGAAAATCTAGGGAGGCCTGGCAGAAAGAACCGTGAGGGTCTTTACACACTAGGCCGGTTCTGAAATCGCTTTGAAGAACGGAGAGCCTGCGGCTCTGCAGCTGCTGGTCCTTTCCACAGCTGCCTTGCACCCCAGTACTGGGGACCCAGGAAGGAGCGAGGGTGTGAGTCATCACCGGGGCAGAAGAATTTACAGAGCAACACCGTCACCCCCAAAGTTTTAAAGCTATTTCCTCCTACATCCCCAGTGACAGAAACGAGGTTTCCAGCAGAGTATAATCACGAAATTGGGAACAGTAGCTATCTTTTGTCACCACTGTGTCCCCAGATAACAGTGCCTGACCCAGAGGAGGAACCAGCAGTTACCTGAGGGATGGGAAATGAACCTGAACCCTCAGGTGCCCCGAGGTTCTCTCTAAACATCAAAGCAAATATCCTCTTGGAATGCTTTGTTCACTTAGCGGCTTTTCTTATTATTCTGAGGGCCCCGGAAGCCAGGGACACGTCTCCTTTACCTGTATAGATGCAGAGCCCGGTAAGTTCCCAAGCCCTAGCAGGTGTCCAAGTGAAGAGTCAGGGAGCAAAGGAACCAGGGGTCACTGGCTGGATCATTGGCACATGCTGGTCCAACCCGGAGGGTCTCCTTCTTCCCCAGGTCCTCCAGGTCCCCCGGAGGCTGTGACCATAGACGAAATCACGGACACCACGGCTCAGCTCTCCTGGAGACCCGGGCCCGACAACCACAGCCCAATCACCATGTACGTCATTCAAGCCAGGACTCCTTTCTCCGTGGGCTGGCAAGCAGTTAGCACAGGTACCATGTTGGAGGCTGGGTGCTGGTGTCTCCCGGGGACTCCCAGAGCTCAGCATGACCGACAGCGAGCTGGGGCAGAAGCCAAGGGACAGCTCACAAATGACTCACTGTGGCTGGGTCTCCCAGACCTCAGCCAACTGTGCTGCCATTTACTTAATAGTTTTCTTTATGTCAATCATATTTGTTGTCTGGTTTGGGGAGTGTTTTGTTGTTTGGGTTTTATTGTTTTGGGGTTTTTTTGGCTTCTCTTAAGCAATAGTATCTGTGAAATAACAGTTCCATTTGTACATTTTTTTCCTCCATACATTTAAAACTAATTATAGAAACAAATTGCATGCACCTGTGTCTTACCTAAAATCACCCTTGAACCACTGTGGATTGTTAGGAAGCCGTGGGCTACACCAGCCTTTTTATTTTTTTACTTTTTCCTTTGATATCAGAATAGAACCCAGGGACACCTAACCACTGAGCCACATCCCCGGCCCTTTTCTCATATTTTATTTTGAGACAGTCTCAAAATAGGGCCTCACTCACGAGCCAGCCTTTAACCCAGTCTGTGTAAAGTTCACGTCCCACCATCCCAACAGCAGTATCTCCAGGACTCTCAGAGCCTTTTCACTGGCTGCCTCTCCGTTCAGACGGATCAATTTGGTGATGAAGGGGGTGTGACATTTTTAAAATCGATTTACAAATTTTAGTGCCAATATTTTTTTCCAAACCATCTATAGCAGCAGCAATGTCTTTATCCTATTTTTTTTTTTTTTTTAATAATCACAACAGGCTCCCTGTATTTTTAAAAGTGTCATGTTCATTTTCTCTTTGGGGTCCTGATTCTTACAGCATTCCCACCTCCATCAGTATCCCCTTTTGAAATTTAGATTTCATTTGAGCAGAAAGTTGGGTCAACAGGTAGTTCCTGAAAGCCGGCCACACATTGCTGTGGTCCCCAAGGGCTGCCTGTGTGGCCTCTATGTTTTAACATACCCATGGAGCCGGGGTGGGGGACCCAATTTCATGCAATTTCTGTAAACTGTGCTGATTTTAACAACACCGATTTTTTAATTTTAGCTTAATCGAATCTCAGAAACAGGCTTCAGGGGTAACACTGAGTTTCTGTTGAGTCACGGGAGTGTTTTGGAAAGAAAGATGAGAAACATCTGGAAGTTAGGCAGTGATTCTAGTCTTGACTGCTAATTGGCTGATCTCTATACAGCTTCTGTTAAATGGGCTCAGTAAGAATTAAGAACAGGCATAATAAATTTACCTTCCTCGTTGGATAGTTGGGAGAATTAAAGGTTGACTATACAGCCTGTGCCGGAAAACTGATCAGGTGATTATAGTAATGATCACAATCAGGTAGCTTCAGGCCTGGAGGGCTTTGTATATTTTTATGATGCCATCTGCTGCTGTCTGATTTTTTTAAATTAGTTCTAATTAGTGATACATGACAGCAGAATGCATTTTGACTCATTGTACACAAATGGAGCATAACTTTTCATTTCTCTGGTTGTATACCATGTAGAGTCACACATTCACACAATCATACACGTACCTGGGGTAATAATGTCCATCTCATTCCACCATCTTTCTGACCTCCATACCCTCTTCCCTCCTCTCCCTCCCCTCTGCCCTACCCAGAGTTCCTCCATTCTTCCCTTGCCCGCCACTTATTATGGATCAGCACCCACTTATCAGAGAAAACATTTGGCCTTTGGTTTTTGGGGATTGGCTTACTTCACTCAGCATGATATTCTCCAACTCCATCCATTTACCTGCAAAATGCCATAATTTTATCCTCCTTTAAGGTTGAGTAATATTCCACTGGGTATACATACCACATTTTTAAAATCCATTTATCTGATGAAGGGCACCTATGATGGTTCCACAGTTCCACAGTTTAGCTACTGTGAATTGAGCAGCTATGAACATTGATGTGACTGTATCTCTGTAGTATGCTGATTTTAAGTCCTTTGGGTATAGGCCAAGGAGTGGGATAGCTGGGTCAAATGGTGGTTCCATTCCAGGTTTTCTGAGGAATCTCCATACTGGTTTCCATGGTGGTTGCACCAATTTGCACTCCTATCAGCAATGTATAAGTGTATCTTTCCCTCAACATCCTCACCAACACTTATTGTTACTTGTGTTCTTGATACTTGCCATCCTGACTGGAGTGAGATGAAATCTTAGAGTAGTTCTGATTTGTGTTTCTCTAGTTGCTGGTATCTGATCAGACTAAATTAGTTTAACAGCTCTGGGATTACTTCCTCTAACAGCAGTTTGTGCAGCTACCATCTGACCACCTACCATACCCTGAAGGGGATGATGGTGATGGCGATGATGGTGATGATGGATGGGTGGATGGTTGGATGGATGGGTGGGTGGATGGATGGGTGGATGGATGGTTGGATGGATGAATGGTTGGATGGATAGGCGGATGGATGGTTGCATAGATGGGTGGATGGGTGGATGGGTGGTTGGATGGATGGGTGGGTGGGTGGATGGGTGGGTGGATGGTGGGTGGATGGATGGTTGTATAGATGGGTGGGTGGGTGGGTGGATGGACGGGTGGATGGATGGGTAGATGAATGGGTGGATGGTGAGTAGATGGATGGGTGGATGGTGGGTGGATGGCGGATGGATGGATGGGTGGATGGTGAGTAGATGGATGGGTGGATGGTGGGTAGATGGACGGGTGGATAGTGGGTGGATGGACGGGTGGATGGATGGGTGGGTAGACGGATGGGTGGATGGTGGGTGGGTGGACGGTGGGTAGATGGGTGGTTGGATGGGTGGATGGGTGGATGGGTAGATGGTGGGTAGATGGACGGGTAGATGAACGGGTGGATGGATGGATGGGTAGATGGATGGGTGGATGGTGGGTGGATAGATAGGTGGATGGTGGGTGGATGGGTGGATGGATGGGTAGGTAGATGGATGGGTGGATGGTGGGTGGATGGATGGATGGATGGTGGGTAGATGAGCAGGTGGATGGATGGATGGGTAGATGGATGGGTGGATGGTGGGTGGATAGATAGGTGGATGGTGGGTGGATGGGTGGATGGATGGGTGGGTAGATGGATGGGTGGGTAGATGGATGGGTAGATGGTGGGTGGATGGGTGGTTGGATGGGTGGATGGATGTTCCTATCTTCCCCACATGGTGTCTGCATTTGTTTTCTAGGAATCCTATGAAACGTTCTCATCTTTTGATGTCTTTCAGTCCCAGAACTCATTGATGGGAAGACGTTCACAGCAACAGTGGTGGGTTTGAACCCTTGGGTGGAGTATGAATTCCGCACCGTCGCAGCCAATGTGATTGGCATTGGGGAGCCCAGCCGGCCCTCAGAGAAACGGAGGACAGAAGAGGCCCGTGAGTAGCACCCAGGATTTATATAATCTGTTCCAGCAGCTTCCGCTCCTTGGAGAGACTTTGAACTCTGCACTGCTCTTCAGCCAGAGGAGTCTGTGTATTAGCATGATCTTCCCCTTAAATGATTCTAAGATCAGAAATCAGGCCAGCAGGAGGTGGGCTTGGCAGGCCGTGAGTTTCCATCACCAGTTGCATCTCCCACACTGGGTTCACTGGTAGAGTACGCAGAGCTTTCAGTCATCAACTCTTTGTTCATGAGCTCACAGGTCACCACGATTCCAATGGGATCATTAAAAACAAACCCCAAACCCACATTTCCAAGGATGTCATCTCACAGAAATCACTGATGGAAAAAAAATGTCTCCAGAAAGTTCCCCTAGAATTTTCCTAGGGTCTAAACCATCCCAGAAGCTAAGACTTAGAACATCTGAATGCAGTTTTAGCACAGGGAGAGATATCGGTTCCTCTGGGCCAGGCTTCTCCGTGTGAAGTGGTGAACCCACGTGTGTGGTCTTTGCAGAGATGAGCCAAACGATTTTTGAAGGCATAGAAATGTTCCTAAGCAAATAAGAAATCTGACCCTACTCTCAGAGCACGGAAACAAGAATCCATCTAAATCTACATCCTTGACTTTAACGGGGTCACACCCCCGACTCGCCAACTCCATACCCCAGCCTGACCTGTTTGACAGTTCTGCCTGAAGTCTGGCACTCACCTGATGATAACCCAGCTAACCTCATGCTTCCTTTGCCCCCTGCAAAATTAGAGTTGAACTAATTCCACTCAGCGATCCTGGGGAGGAAACCAGCCTGATTTCCCCTCTTTTACAGAGAAAAGTGGGGATGAAAGAGGTTAAGACGGGGAGCCACGGGGTCACCCTGTGCTCACTGCTTCCTTCAACACCCAGCTCAAAGCTCACCACCTTCCGAGAAGCCATTAGCCCGCCCCGTCCAGCAACCTGCTCTTCCAGGACCGCTCCTCTCCATTCTGTCTCTGCTCAGCCTTGTCGTGGACTTGCTTTATAAATGTTCCCCACGCGCTCTTGCCTCCAGCTGGATTGTAAGCTCTGCGTGAGCAGAGATGGCCCCCTTCCCTGTGTGTATCACCGCGTGGTTAATAAACACCTAAGCAAGCTTGGGGGCACACCTCAGTTCTTTCCTCCTCCTTGGAACCCCTGGGTCTCTGGGGAGTGGAGCTGAGCCACAGGTCAGACGTGCCCCCAAACGTGCACCTTGCTGAACAGGGAAACAGGAGACTGATAGCAATGTCCTTGGTACGGTTCACATCCCTGAGCAGATGCCAGGGCCCCTTTTCCATGCTGACTCTGGTCTTCAAAGAAGGTGTGTGTCTCCAAGCCTTTGGTGGCAGTGAGTTCCCAGATTTCCTGGTCCTCAGCTGCCATTACCAGGTGATATAACTTGTTTTCTGTCTTCTGTGCAGTTCCCGAAGTCACCCCAGCCAACGTCAGTGGTGGTGGAGGCAGCAAATCTGAATTGGTCATCACCTGGGAGGTAAATGAACCACAGGACACGAGGGCCATGTATTCGTCAGGGCCATTGTATTCTTTCCATCGTAGCTGGGAAGCCTCCTCTGTTCTGAGCAGCTAGAATCCCTTTGAGTACGAAGGCTTCTTCTCACCTAGCTCATGGGTAGCAGGGAATGCAGGTGCTTGCCCATCGATGGTGGAGGCAAGTTTTAATTTGATTCATCAAATTAAAAACAGTCAGGAAAGGGAAGACAACGCAAGTAAAAAGAGAGAAAGGAATTAAAGGAAAGGTTCAGAGAAAACCAGATTTTTCTTTTCTTCCCGAATTGCTACATGGCCAGTTGATTTAAAGCATCTGCCAGCAATAGATTCGGTGCACCGACTTGCTTGCCTGGCAATCCGTCTTGCTGCTGGATTATGAGTTTTTAAAAAAAAATAAAAAAATAAAAGAAAACAACCTGGAGGAAGGTTAGTCACCAATTTATTAAAAATTGATTTTGGAGAGAGAAGGTTGGGAGCTTCAGAAAAAGGGTCCTTTAATGTTTTTGAAAGATCCTAGACTGGGGCTGGAAAAATGAAATCGTTTCCTTGCCTCCGAGCGCCAGCAGCACAAGAAATCCCTTAGTGCCTGGGGCTGAGTTCCTCTGCTCGGAGCAGGAAGATCTTGCCTGAGCGAGAGGCGCCCGTGGCTCCCGTGGCTGATTCGCCTATTGCGCACTGGAGGGAAATCCGCATTAGACAGCCCACGCGGGAAGGGGTGGCTCTTCGGTCAACTATCGGCTTTCTTTCCCAGTCCCATTTCCAACTCTTTCAGAGTTGGGGGTGACCATCAGAGTCCAAGTGCCCACTGCAGATTTAGGTTTGGTTTGGTTTGGTTTGGTTTGTTGGTACCAGGGATTGAACTCAGGGGCATTCGACCCCTGAGCCACCTCCCCAGCCCTATTATGTATTTTATTTAGAGACAGGGTCTCCCTGAGTGGCTTAGCGCCTTGTCTTGCTGAGGCTGGCTTGGAACTCTCGATCCTCCTGCCTCAGCCTCCCGAGCCGCTGGGGTGACAGGTGGGGCCCCCACGCCCAGTTAGATTCAGTTTTTTAAGCCTGCCATCAATCTCAAATCTCCTGAATATCTGAGGTCCACTATTGACTCAGCCTAAGTTTAAATAAACCTTTGATATAATAGCATAATAATAATAAGATGGGGGAAAAGGTAGACAAAAATGTTGGTGCATGTGTGGTTTTAACTTTGGGGCCAAGCTGCGGTGATTCCTGAGGCCGCCTCCCTTCTTCCCCAGACAGTGCCTGAGGAGCTACAGAACGGCAGAGGCTTTGGGTACGTGGTGGCCTTCCGGCCCCACGGGAAAATGATCTGGATGCTGACGGTGCTGGCCTCGGCCGATGCCTCCAGATACGTGTTCAGGAACGAGAGCGTGCGCCCCTTCTCTCCGTTCGAGGTGAAGGTGGGCGTCTTCAACAACAAAGGCGAAGGCCCCTTCAGCCCCACCACGCTGGTGTACTCTGCAGAGGAAGGTACGGCGGGCGCCCCCTGGAGGCGAGGCGTTTCTTCAGTTCTCCAGCAACGTTCCTTTCAGGATGGACAGTCCACTTAGGATGCCCACAACGCACTAATCAGAGGTGTATCCGGATTTGAGAAAAGCCTGATGTGGAAAATGTGGTGCGTGCCGGGCGCGCTGGCACGGGCTTGTCAGCGCAGTGGCTCCGGAGGCTGAGGCAGGAGGATCTCCGGTTCAAAGTCAGCCTCGCAACCTTGCGAGGCCCTAAGCAATTTAGAGAGACCCTAACTCTTAAAAAAAAAAAAAAAAAAAGGACTGGGAATGTGGTTCAGTGGTTAAGCACCCCTGCATTCAATCCCTGGTACCAAAGAAATTAAAAAAGGATGTGGTTCATTATCAAAAGATCTACTATATATAAAAATGCATCCGTGGTTGGCCATTATTGATTATGTTGCTGAGGGCCCCGATTCCAAGTGCCGCTTGCCTCTTCTCTCCTTACACATATGTTATCGCTTTTTAAATTTTTTTAATCCCCTTAAGTGCATAGCAAAGTAGAAATGGGCATTTCCTGCCACTACGTCTATTTTTATAACCAGCACTACGCTTACTTATCCTCTTGCATGGTCCCCATGATCCTGGGAGCGGCTCTGTGCTTTTCTTTTTATACCAGGGATTGAACTAAGGGACACTCAACCACTGAGCCACATCCCCAGCCCAATTTTGTATTTTATTTAGAGACAGGGGCTCACTGAGTTGCTGAGTGCCTCGCTGTTGCTGAAGCTAGCCTTGGTCTCCCAATCCTCCTGTCTCAGCCTCCCAAGCCACTGGAATGACAGGCGTGTGCCACTGCACCTGGCTTCTCTTTGCTGTTTTAAAGGCGATGTTCAGAATGGGAAAGATCTGGAAGTTGAGACTTTACTTTGGAGTTGGTGAAGATGTGATAAAGTCTTTTCTCCTCAAAGAGGAACCATGTCTTAGGTTCAGCAGTTCTCCATCACCTCTGCTTGGCCTCTATCACCTCTACTTGGCCTCCATCACTTCTCCTTGGCCTCCATCACTTCTGTTTGGTCTCCATCACCTCTCCTTAGTCTCTATCACCTCTCCTTAGCCTCTATCACCTCTGCTTGGCCTCCATCACTTCTCCTTCGCCTCCATCACTTCTGTTTGGTCTCCATCACCTCTCCTTAGTCTCTATCACCTCTCCTTAGCCTCTATCACCTCTACTTGGCCTCCATCACTTCTCCTTCGCCTCCATCACTTCTGCTTGGTCTCCATCACCTCTCCTTAGTCTCTATCACCTCTCCTTAGCCTCTATCAGCTCTCCTTGGCCTCCATCACCTCTCCTTGGCCTCCATCAACTCTGTTTGGCCTCCATCACCTCTGCTGGGCCTCCATCACCTCTCTCTAGCCTCCGTCACCTCTCCTTGGCCCCCAGCTACCTCAGCCCTCCCAGACTCCTTGCATTCTCTATGCCCCAACCACATCCTTCAGTTACCCCGATGCCTCAGCTGCTCCCGTCCCCTGTCTTGCCCACCCTGTGAACTCACACTCATCCTCAAGCCCCAATTTGAATAACCACGGCCTGTCTGATTCCCCCAGCCAGCCGAGGGCAGGAAGTGCTCCCTTCCCTCCTGGTCGCCTGTTTTCATGGCCGTGGTCATGTTCGCAGTCCATGCATTCCTCTGTGATGACGCACACCCGCTCTCTTGCAAATGCTGGACCGTGGCTGTGTGTTCTCACGCGTGTCTGCTGAGGATGGGTCGTTGGAGTTCCACTTGTGTGCCTGACACCTAGTCAATGCTGAATTCATTAACGCCTAGATGGACCCTTCCATCATCATGGCTAGGTGGAGGTATCCTGGTTCAACATTTCCTGGAGGGCAGGTGCATTCCAGTGGGGGTACATAAGATGACTGTAAGGGACACCACAGGAACTTTTAAAAGTATCAAAGAGGCAAGTATTGATTTGAGTTGCATTAGGAAAATATAGAGCTATCCCATCAAACGTAAGAGTTCATGAATATCATTACTTACGACATGACTAAACTAGATTTTTCTTTCAAAAAACCATTCAAAGGAAAAAAAATCCTATACAAATGGATACAAATGAAATCTAGCAAAAATAACTGAAATTCTGGGAACAGTTGGTCCAGCTGTCCTTTGTAGCTGAGGACACAAATGACTTGGATAAACCTTGGCTAAATCTTGTCCAAGATGATAGAGATCTCAGCATGGAACTAAACTAGAGTTCAGTGCTCTGGAGTCTTAGTGAAGTCAGTTGACTCTTTTTTTTCTTTTCCTTTCCTTTCATGTTTTCATAGTCCACTGACTAGAACTACTTCCTGTGTCACGTGTTAATTAAGAAAGTTCTAACCAGGCATGGTGGCACATGCCTGTCATCCCAGGGGCTTGGGAGGCTGAGGCAGGAGGATCACAAGTTTGAGGCCAGCCTCAGCAACTTAGGAAGCCCTAAGCAACTTAGTGAGCTGCTGTCTCAAAATAAAGATAGGCTGGGATTGTGGCTCAGTGGATAAGCAGCCCTGGTCTCAATCCCCAGTACCAAAAAGAAAAAAGAAAGAAGTTCTATATTGAAGGAATTGCTAGCTATGAAAACCTTAAGCCACACTGGCTCTGGCTACTTCCGTACCACTCACCTTCAAACTGAGAACCAGAGACTTTGGCGTGATTTCACTACCACCACCACCCTGCAGAATGAGGGTGTGGCTGACATCCTTCGGGACACCTCTGTAACTCTGGATTCTTTGCACCTTAAAATGAACTCCATGTGTAGAAACTTGGGCTGATGGAGTCATAAATTTTATGTCCTTTCTCTGCAGAACCCAGCAAACCACCAGCCACCATCTTCGCCAGAAGTCTTTCTGCCACTGATATCGAAGTGTTCTGGGGCTCGCCGCTGGAGAAGGATAGAGGGCGGATAGAAGGTTATGAGGTAGGCCGAGTGTGTGCCTGGGGCCGCACCCCTCAGGGGGTCTCCAGGACCCACTGTGTTGGGAAGTGACCTCCATTTCCATTCGTAGCTCTCTGTTTTAGGGACCTGGCTTCTGGCTGACAATTCATGGAAGCACTAAATATTCAGATGGGACACTGTACTCTGTCCTTGGGATACTCTAGTGGGATGTTTTGAGACTCACTCACTTTTAAGCATTTATGAACTCAGACCTGATCTGCCCAGCATCCCTTGGGCTCTCAGCCCAAGACCAGGAAAAGGCAGGAACAACCAACAGGGGTTCTCAGTAAGACGCCAAAGACAGAAAAGGGGGCTTTCTTACTTTTGTGGGTGACGTCTCAGAACATGCAAATCTCTGAACGCTCTGCTCATGAATCGTTGTAGAAAATGAACTCTAGTGTAAGAATCTGCATTAAAATAAAAAAGATTCCCCGATAACCTTGTCGATGTCCCCCGTGTCTGATATCCGGCGTCTTTCTTTGTATCTTCTCAGGTTAAATACTGGAGACACGATGACAAGGAAGAAAATGCTAGAAAAATACGAACTGTGGGCAATCAGACCTCGACCAAAATCACCAATTTAAAGGGCAGCGCGCTGTATCACTTGGCCGTCAAGGCGTATAATTCCGCTGGGACGGGCCCCTCCAGCGCCACGGTCAATGTCACCACCAGAAAGCCACGTAAGAACCAACTCGCTCAGAAATATTTTGGGGGCTTCATCAAACCTGTCTCGGGTTCGTTCCCTTTCTCCACCTCTGATCATTTGCATACTAATTGGTATCATTATGTGGCTTCAGATTCACCTCAGTATTCTAACTGAACCTTTCAGAACACCATGCCAAATTCATTGCTCCAGAGGACAGTAAGATAAATGTTTTTCTCCTCCCTGGGAAGGGCTACTTCTTTTAGCTATAAATGTTAGGCGACCAACTGAATCCTTTTCCATTTGCAAAGCCGTATCTCGTCAGATTTCAGTGACCTTGAAGATACATATTAGTGCAATAGCCCATTAAATTGCCTGCACTCTCAAATTCCGGTGAGGAGATATTCCTCAGAATCCATTGAGATTTAATAATCTGTGACTTCGTATATCTTAATTTTCTTATAGCACCCAGCCAACCTCCCGGAAACATCATATGGAATTCATCGGACTCCAAAATTATCCTGAATTGGGATCAAGTGAAGGCCCTGGATAATGAGTCAGAAGTAAAAGGATACAAAGTGGGTAATTTCTTTTGGCAAAGGCACCTAATTCTGCTGTTAAATGGTGACAGTGTCCTTCCGTGAATCATACCATCCATGTTCTCACTTTGCCTGAGGATGCTTTCCTGGCCCCTTTAGAATCTCTGCCCCAGAGTGGTTTGGGCTAAGTTTTATAAATGTTCCCTAACAATTGATCAGGACTTAGATAATGACCTGTGTTAGTCAGTTTTTCAATACTGTAACAAACACCCAAGATAATCTGCCTATAAAGAGAAAAGGTTTATTTCGGCTCAAAGTTTTAGAGCTTTCAGTCTGTAGATAGTTGACCCTGTGGCTTTGGGGCCTGTGGCAAGGCAGCCATTGTGGTAAAGCAAGCTATCATCAGGGCAGCTGAGAAGCAGAGAGAGAGGAAGAGACCAGGGTCCCAGGGACCAGGGTCCCCCAATGATGTAAAACCTTCCATTAAGTCCCACCTCTTAAAATTTCCACCACCTCTCAATACTACCACAGGCTGAGGACCACGGCTTTAGCACGCGGACCTTTGGGAGACACTGAACGAAGCCCGAGTGCCACCTAACCGTTAGTCTCAGGCAGCACACATCAGCCATGGTTCCAGGCTGTGGGGAAAGGCTGGTTAGGGGTCCTGAAGAAGCACTCTTCAATATTTCTCACCAGCGGCTTCGTTTCTGTCTCAGTCATACCATTAAATCAAAAAGAGCAACTTCCCAATATTACTCCTGGTTACTCACTTCTGCTCATGGGTGTCTGTAGCTAGGAAACTTCATCTATTTAGAAAAACAGACGTTTTTAGAAAAGTTGTTTAAAGAAAAAAAAAAAAAAAGAAGAAGAAGAAGAAGAAGAAAATGGATGTAGCTTTGTTACCACAACCAGAAGAAGTCTTGACCAGGATACGGCTTCCTCTTGTCTCCTGATAAGCTTCCCCAAAACCAGGGGCTAAAACAACCACCGTGTACAGTTTTCGTGATTCTGAAATCCGGGCCGGGCCTGAGTGGGCACTTCCCAGGCCTGGACTGGCTAAGGTGTTCCTGGTACACTTCAGGCTTCTCTCTTTCAATGGGTGGAGAGCTAGAATCTGGCCAGGGGTCCCTGTCTGGTGAGGCCTCTCCCTGGGGGAGGCTCGGGATTCCTCAGAGTACGGCCATCTCCAGATAGTCAGACCCCTGGCGTGGTTTCTGGCTTCCAGGAGGAATAAAGGTAAAGCTGCCCAGGACTTTCAAATCTAAGACTGAAAATGGCCACCGAGAAATCCAGCTGTCAGTCAGAGGGAGGGGAACTGGACTCTACCCTTTGATGTAAGGACTAGAATCCGTGTGCAGGGAAGAGGGAATCGGGGGCAGCCCTGTTTCTAGACCAGAGGATGCACTGCGAAGACTGTGTCCGATCATCAGGCTTGGACACATTTCCTGAGGAATGAAGGAAGGAACTGAGGATACTTAGTTGGGTTAAATAAATAAATAAATAAAAATTTAAAAATCCCCAGGAGCATGATGCCCACTTCCAATATCCAAAGGGCTGTCATCAGGAATAATGAGTCTAATTGTTCCAGAAAGTTCCAAGGAAGTTTTAAACTATGGCCAATGAATGCAAACTCCATGGAGATAAATTTTGACTCCGTTTTCCTTTCTAATGGACAAAGCTCTTCAAAAAGGGACTTTAGTGCAAAGAGAGGCGGAGCATTCTCTGTCACTGGAAATCAGCATCAGCTGTCTTCCCGCACGAGGAGACGTGAGAACAGGAAATACAGGGAGGAGATGTAAATTATGTTCTATTCCATTTCCTCTCCAGTCCAGGGACGTCATGAGGAAGTGACTTTTAAAAGGGTTTTTAAGAATCCATAATCATCCGGACTATATTGACAGTGCTCTTGACCTCTAGTGGTTTCCTATGAATTCTTGAAAGGAAACGGTAGTTCTTTTGCACATTTTGCCAGTCAGCTTTAAATGAAGTAGCCCAGGGTTTCCATTATCAAAGGAAAATTATGACCCCAAACCGAAGAATTTGATTTTTTTTTTTTTTAAGTTGGAGAGCTTGAAAGTCAAAATTTTCTAGGGTCTTGCAAAATCCTCTTTCATCGATGACTCAGTACATGAAAAAGCATAGCCAAGACCTTCCCCCTGGACCATGTAAATGGCAGAGGCCGGCTGGAGGGAGGCTACCGCCCACTAGAGAGAGTGTCTTGCTATCAGACGGGAGGAGCTGCGGGCCATCCTGGAGACTCGGTGCCCGGTTATTGCAGACTTGACAAAGACAGTAGGGGGAAAAATGGATTCTCCTCTATTTCAATTTCAAAATGTTGCCAACTCCTCTAATTTTATTTTGTTTTGCTTTTTAACAACAAAAATCTCGCCATCGTGCTGCAGATCAAGTGAAAGGGGTGTGCAGGCGGCGTTAAGCCCCGAGGCTGGTGGCCTGTCATGTTCTTATACAGATCGAAAATCGGGTCGTGCTGTCGGACCTGCTTACGGAACCTGGACTGGGCGTTGACGTGGGGGTGGGAGAATCTTGGGAAGTGGGACTAGAGAAGGCCTGGGAAGACCCTGCCTGGTAGGGACTATATTTCCTTCCTCCTTACGGCACAGTGACTTGGAGTCCCATGGTGGCAGAATATGACCTCATCTGCAAACCTTTTTATGGAATCCTTTTGCAAAAGCAAACTCTGGGGGCTGGGGTACAGTCATGGCAGCTCAGTGGTCGAGCATGCAGAAGACCCTGGGTTCAGTCCCCAGCACACCTCCAATCCCCCAAATCCAGACTCTTTTGGGGAGTGTCATCTAGTAGCAGAGAGCGATAGGACACCCATTGCTTGGTTCTCTCTTGGCTGTGTGACTTTAGGTAAATCACTTAAACTCTCTGGGACTGCATTTTCTTTTTTTGTTAAGGAGAAATTGCTAGTATCTTCGTTTTTCTCTGACCCTTTGCTTATCTGTTCTCTATCCCTGTGACTGTTGCCCCAGAAATCCTTAACCAGGGGCTCATTCTTCAGCTCCGAGCTTAGAAGCCTTCCTACTGGCCAGAGCAGAGGAGTTGGGGGGTTTTGTTTGTTTGTTTTACGGGGAGTTTGGGGAATTGAACCTAGGGGCACTTTACCTCTAAGCCACATCCCCAGTCCATTTTTATTTTTTATTTTGAGACAAGATCTCACTAAATTGCTGAGGGCTTTGCTCAGTTGCTGAGGCTGGCTTTGAACTTGTGATCCTCCTGCCTCAGCCTCCCAAGTTGCTGGTATTACAGGCATGTGCCACCACACCCAACCACAGTGTTCTTTACCAGATTTTTTAAAGTACTTACCATCCTCTTTGGACGATTGTCATTAGTTGGTGGCTTGTGAATCCCCTAACTGTGGGCTTCCCGAGACAGTGTCTGAATTATCATCTGTCTCCATTACTTCTCCCACCAAGACTACCTTCACTTCGGTCATGAGAGACATCTCATCTCCTAACTCCTCTTGCTGTGAAATCATGTGGAATCATTTCTAGGATCAGTTTTATCGATGACCAAAGAGACATGGGGTTGGTTTAGGCTGGAAGATGAATGAGGAAAGAGTAGATTTTAAAAAAAAGAAAGAAAGAAAGAAGGAAGGAAGGAAGGGAGGAAAGGAGGAAAGGGGAGGGAGGGAGGAAAGAAGGAAGACCTTTGCAACTTTGGAGTTCTGATCAGGCTAACTGGGCAGATGATCTTGACCTTAATCATCACAACAAAGAAAAGTAAATGATTTAACCAAACCAAGGAAGAGAATGAAAAATCATAGTAATGACAGAGGTTAGTTCTTCCTCCTGACTTTCCCTTATACCCTTTAGAACAGGTGGGAAAAGTAGAGTTAAAAAGGCAGAGAGCCACCGGGGTCCCCAGGAACTGCAGAAAAGTTCCATGCCTAAGCTCCTTCTCAGGCTGGTACCGAAATGAAATTGATGGGCAGGGAGCCTCCTGAAGTATCTCAGGCAACCAGGCAAAATGTCCGCTGGACCTGGGACCATCCACCCCACCTTTTACAGATGTGGAAACTAAAGTCCCTTGAGCTCAGTGGCTTGGAGGGCTTGGAATTACCAGGACCCGGGGATCCATAGGCACGCTGCAGTTTGCTGCAGTGAACTGGGCCTAAAAGATCATAGACATTTTTGGAAGAAAAATCGAGTCACGATTATTATTTAGTTGGCACTTCTTGGTACACCTGCTCCCTCTCAGAAACTCTCCTCTCTGGGTAACACCTTTTCGAGAAAGCCCTTCTTGAATTTATGACCTCAGCCGAGGCTTTAATACACACAGGGAAGATTCGTTTGAGTAGCACAGTCTCACGCAGGGTGTGTTGGGGAATAAAACAGGTCTCTACCAATAAAGGGGCGTTTGACCTCCCAGAAGTGATCTGTGGGCTTGGCGTAGGGTTGGGGGAGACTATTTTTGTGTTGATAGAAACAGCATAAGCAGAGCAACAAAGACCAGAGAGCTTGGGATTGCTTCCATCCTGAGCGGCAGACTCCGTCCCATAACCCAGCTGCTGGGTCCAGACGGTTTTTTTCCAAAAATGGTTTTGTGTTAGTTCGCTGTGACTTCTAGACCCAAGACTGCACAAAGGCGCCTGCGTGTGGGGAAGTTTGTGTTGAAGCAAGTGTCGCTGATGTGAATGTCCAGCGTGGGAAAGGCTGTAGAAACCTCAGGCAGGGACAGCCCAGGAAAGACAGAGGTCAGAACAGACGGTCAGAGGGGACACATGCCGGGGCTGGGGAGATAGCTCAGTTGGTAGAGTGCTTTCCTTGCAAGCATAAGGCCCTGGGTTCGATCCCCAGCACCCACAAAGAAAAGAAAAAAAAAGGGGGACACGTGCAGAGCCCTTGCTCTCCCACTCGATATCCCCCTTCTTTTGAGGCTGGGACAAGAGAAGCCAGGTTTTTAGACTTCCTGAGGTAGATGGCAAGGCTTCTCACTGCAGCCGGAGCAGACGCGGTATGGATTGCCACCGGACATTTGTGTGTGTGAGAGAGATGAGACCTCAGGAAACCCACCGGATTCCATTTTTATAGGCTGAATAAAGTGTGAGTCTGGTGGCAGTGGGAAGAATTGATCTTTGATAGAGAGTTTGACTCATTAAAAATAGCTATTCAATGAATTAAATGTAGTCTGTAAAAGTTAGAAAAAATAATAATAAAAAATAGCTATTGTATCGCCAGGCTGGGGATGTGGCTCAGTGGTGAAGTCCTTGCCTGCCATGTGCGAGGCCCTGGGTTCAATCCACGGCTCCTCCTCTAAAAGGTTTTTATATGAAACTTAACCTTTTCCTAATTCAGTTTTCCTCCTAAACCCTGAAGGTGTTGGGATATGGGCTTGTTTTTTCTTTTCTTTTTTTTCTTTTCTTTTCCTTTTTGACTAAACTGTCTACGGCCCTGAGATCTCTGCATGGGTGGGAGTCTGAATAGCAGAAGTTGACTCTAGACTCTTTGAGTCCCAGAACATTCTGTCGGCACAAATCTTCAAGGTGCCTTATGACACCTGACTTAACCGGGAGGACCTCTGGTCTCGGTGTGGCAAATTAAACTGCCGGCAGAACCAGGCAGGAGACGTAAGCAAGTCACGTCTCCTTTTAACAAATATCATAAAGACCTGCGCGAAGCACTCTCCTGAGCCATCTTAACTTCATAATAACCCATTCAGGGGGAAATTCCCTTTCTAGAATTTAGTGCCCTAATTTTACGGAGAAAGAACTGTGCCGAAGTCACCTAGCTAAGATGTCAGAGACCTGGGATCAGAATACAGCATCACAGGCAACAGGGACTTCAGTCACTGGACATTCTGCTGTCAGCAATACACAAATAGAGCAAGTGGTAATAGAGTCCTGCAAAGAAAAATTAATCAGGGTGGGGCACTGGAGAGAGCCAGGGCACAAACAGGAGAGACTTCATATTTTCTATAAAGACCAAGAAAAGTCACTCTGGAAGTGACATTTCAATTGGACCTTGAAAGAAAGGAGGAGCGACCCTGGCAGCTCTCTGGGAAAGCATTCCAAGTACAGCAGACAGGAAGTGCAAAGGTCCTGAGGTCACAGGTGCCAGCCTAACCAAGTGGCAACTTCTGGAGTCTCCAGCAGCCTGCAGAGTCTGTGACTATCCAGGGTGGCAATGACTTCTCAGCTCCAGTTGTTGCCAGACAGGAAGGGAGACGAGCGTGTTTGTGCTGCTATAATAGAATACCTGAAATTGGGCAGTTGATTGACATCTCCAAGTCTCGTGTCTGGAATCATAGTCACAGTGTCATCTACCTAAACATTAAGAACCCATCCGACGTCCCATAGTAGAAACACTCATTGCTGGCTATTATTATCCTTATTCCTGCAAACCCACACCTTCTCCCTGTCTCCCTTAGCGAATGCAAAGACAGCCTTCAAAGCCATCAGCTGAACCAAGAGTTTGGTGTAAATAAAGGTTTTTCAGGTCCTTTTTTAAGGTTTTTGCCACGGTCCCTAATATCGCAAGATTGAGAAGCAGGGCTGATAAGAGGTCTGCTCTTTTCCTGGAAACATTTCTTCTAGATTTATATCTGAAACGAGTTGAATTCTCTGAGCAGTTGCAAGGACCCGAGGTAAATCACAGAAGCAATTTATTCCTCCAAGCCAGATGTGACCTTGCATCCCATCAGCAAGCCCATTCTCCTGAAGGGCTGCGTTGAGAAGCTTTGACACTCCTGGATGTGCCTGCGGATTTATTGGAGCTTGATCGTTAGCAAGGGAAGCCAGGCCGGGTACAAATGATGCTCCCGGGGTGGGAGGCGGGTGGGGTGCTTATGAATCTTTCCACCTTAAGGAAATTGCGCTTCTACCTTGTATTAGAGAGACAGGATTTACGGTGACAAAATGCCAGGGAACAAATGGGAACTAAATGATTTTAAGGATATTTTTATGAATTTCACTTAAGTTTGGTTTGGTCTCGAGATAGAAAATGACCTTCTGTCTCTACTCTCCACCAATCAGCATGTGTAGGGGAAAAGAGGAGCCAGTCTGTGGGTCTCAGAGTGGGACCCCTGGCCCAGTAGCATTGGCATTAGCCGAGAGCTTCTTAGAACTGCCAGTGTTCAGGCCCCAGCCCAGGTCTGCTCAGGAGATTCTGGGAAGGGGCCCCTGCAGTCTCTGTTTTATGAATTCTCCAGGTAATTCCGATGTAGGCTCCAATTTGAGAGCCACTAACGTAGCCCACGATGCCCTTCCCTTATTGATGTTATCGAAGGATCTTGTTTTTAAACAAGTCCCAGCCACTTAGGAGGCTGAAGCAGGAGGATCTCAAATTCAAGGCCAGCCTCCACTACTTAGTAAAACCCTGTCTCAAAATCAGAAATGAAAAGGTTCTGGGGATATAGCTCAGCAGTAGAGCATCCTAGGTTCGAATCCCTCCTGTATATATGCATTCTATCTTCTTTTCTTTTCTTTTCTTTTTTTTTTTTGTGGTACTGGGGATCGAACTCAGGGCCTTGTGCTCTATCTTATTTTCTTGACCTCTGTGGGGTCTCACTCAGGCAGCCTGGTGCGGACCTGGATCAAGGTCTCACCTCTTTCCTATTCAGACGTTGGCCTGGCTCCTCCTCCATTGTGGGACTGTCGGCTGCATCCCTGGTCTCCCTGTTGTGACCACCAAAACCGTCTGCATCAGTGCAGTGCCTCTGTGTGAGGTCACCCCCACCCCGGCTGAGCATCCGGGTCTGGAACATCAGTACCCACAGTACCCAGAGCGGCATGTCAGAGCTGAGAGCACCCCCCACCTGAAGTGGCCCCATCTCGTCACTGTCGTGGGAAACTGCAGAGGGTGGGCCGGAGCAGCCTCAGAGCGTGGGCTTAGGAATCCTCACCCTGGCTCTGGCCGGCTCCGTGGGCTCTCTCTGCCTCGATTTCCCCTTCTGTGAAAAGGAGTCGCAGTGCCCGTCTTGGAGGACTGTAGTGACCGTTAAACCTGGTGCTATTGATGAGGTCCCTCCGAAGCACTTTCAGGACGGGGACCATCGTGATCCTTGCTGAATAGAAAAAGTTAGACCCGTCTTCCAGGCCCTCCCCTCTCTGTCCCTGTCCTGGTGGGTGTGCTGCTGATCAGAGCCGGCAGTCACAGGCCAGTGAAGGTGTGTCCAGGGGTGCTCGATAGCCACCTCACCAAATAAGTCACAGCCTGCTCTAGTGAGCTCTCTCTCCTCGCTGTGACCACATCACCTGACGAGAGCACCTTAGAGCAGGGAAAGTTTATTTGGGGCTCAGGGTTTCAGGCGCCTCAGTGCATAGACAGCCACCTTGATTGCTCTGGGCCCAAGGTGAGGCAGCCCATCCTGGCAGAAGGGTGAGGAGAGGGAAGCTGCTCAGCTCAGGGCAGCAGGAAGCGGGAGGGGAGACGCCCCAGTGACCAGCTCCTGCAGCCACGCCCCTGCCTGGAGTCACCACCCCACCCAGTCCATTCAAACCAGCATGGACGCGTGGGGTCACAGCTACCGTAACCTAATCATTCACCTCTGAATACTCCTGCATTAACAGGAGCTGGGGGGGATGCCTCCCCTCCAAACTCAAAACCCTGGGCAGGAGGGCCCAGAAAAAAAAGGGGGTTCAATCCCGGAGCTATTTGCACGTCCCAGATGTTTCCCGAGTGACAGTAAATGCCTTTTCTCCACATAGGCTGGTGAAACGGGGTCCCAGTTTGGGGGAAGACTATTAGCTTTCCCTTTCCAAAATCTCCCTGGGTTGAGATGTCCCCTCCTCTGTAATTCATGAGAACGGTCATCTGCCAGGTGTCTCTTGGGCTTGTGGCCCCTGCCGCAAATGTCAGATTCCCATTAAGGCTTCAGAGGTGCTATTTCTTCCTTGGAGCCAGGTCCTCCCTGTGCAATCTTGGAAACACCCGGAGAGGTGGGTTATTGTCCCCATCTGACAGGTTGGAGAAGGGAGACTCAGAGGGTGATGGTCTCTGTGGTACTGCAGGTGAAAGCAGATGCACACTCCATCTTGGGGGTCTTTGTGAGGACAGCCAGGTGACACCTGTGCTTTCTGTACCGGCAGGTCTTGTACAGATGGAACAGGCAAAGCAGCACATCTGTCATCGAGACAAATAAGACATCCGTAGAGCTTTCTCTACCTTTCGATGAGGATTACATAATAGAGATCAAGCCATTCAGTGACGGAGGAGACGGAAGCAGCAGCGAACAAATCCGAATTCCAAAGATATCAAGTAAGCATCTTCCTCCAAAGACGGTAGCACGTCGTCTCCCGTGAAACTGTGTGATTCAGTGTCTTTATCTGAAAACACTTTAAACTAAACACTCTGGATGCTGGACGGGTGTGTGTCAGGGCATGAATACATAGGGCCGCACATCCTTAAGAGTATTTTCAAACCCGTTGAACAGAATGCGTGGGATGTCTCTAAGTTTATTTTTTATGTGTTCATGTTCTTTTTATGTGTTGTGAGCAAATGCATTCAATTCTGTAGAATTGTAGAGACAGAAGTCAGGGTCCAGGTTGGTGGTGGCTGGCCGGGAGGGGCGGCAGTTTAATAGACATTGGGTTTCCATCTGGGTTGATGAGAAATTTCTAGAAATAGTGATGCTGGCCAAAGGGGATTTCAGCTAAAGGCACTGCTTTGTACGCTTTAAACTGGTTACAGTGGTCACTTTTCTGCTTTGTGTATTTTATCACAATACAGAAGAAAGACTGCTGTTGGGTATCGAGTGTAGATTGCCACCAACCTTTGGATTTAGCAGCCTGGAGATCAGGGGATCACGGCCGGCTGTAGATTTCCAAGACACCAGTGGAAAGGTGGTATTTGAAATCATAAAGGAAAATCCTCACCACAGAGTCCTGAGTTTTAGCTCTGAGTGTCCCTCTGCTCAGGGTCCATACGTTTAACCAATGACCTATTATGTCTTACGGGTACCGAATAACAGTAAAGTCTCCATGAAGCAATTTTAATCGCCCTTACAAGATTTGGGCACCTCGAATCAGGAGAGGAAAAGCTCACTGGCCATTTTACCTTTCCTCTGACATATGTTTTGTTTAGTTTAGATTTAGTAAGTCTTTGCTAATATTAAAGGACTTTGGTATAAAGCTGAGGCTCCCCAAGATCCAAGCTCCAGAACCTAGGTGTGGTTCCTAATGGGGTTTAATGACAGCTGTATTTTTGCATTATTTTTGCATTCCATTGTGTTTCAAAAACCAAGGGAGGGAGGCCAGGAATGATCTCAATGGTAGAGTGCTTGCTCAGCATACAGGAGGTGGTGGGTTCAATCCCCAGGACTGCAAAAATAAAAATAAAATAGAAAATAAATTAACCTAGGGTGATTGGATGTAGACATCAGCAAACAAGATCTCAAACTTTGGTTTAAAGGAAGCCAGGTTTTTGTTGAGAGGTAGGCGTAACCTCCAGGGCATGAAAACACAAGATCAGGGGTTCGCTTATCTCACTGTGTTAAAATCTAACCACATGCTTTCTTATCACTGCAAGGGTTTTTTTCTTCAGACTGCCTGATGATTCCTGTTTTTCATTCATTACAAAAACTGTGTGTTATGTGATTATATGGGTGTGGCTATTACATGGTTAAGGATGTGACTAAGCAGAGTATCTCTTCCCTCAAGGGATTCTTCCTTATGTAGGGCAGAAAGATCTTGCCACTTTGAAAGGGGTGAGTCCTAGAGATCACTCTTATGAAAAAAAAATGCGAGACCCATCAGGAAAATTTTTAAAAGACTGCAATTACTTTGTTTAGAGAAAGGGGTCGTATTTTGATTCCCAATTCTGCTGTTTGATAACCAGGCAATCTTAGACATGGTATTACCTCTTTGGTCCCCAGGCCCCACAACCATTCAATGGAGTCACTAACCTCTTGGGAGAGGTTTTTGTAAGATTTAAATGTCATTTTGGTCAGCGCACAGCACCAAGGTACAGATCAAAAGGGAGTCGTGATTTTTTTTTTTTTTTTGGTCAAACCGGTAACATTGCAATTGCTAAGTTCAAAGCCAGCCTCAGCAACTGAGCAAGACCCTCAGCAACTGAGCAAGACCCTGTCTCTAAATAAAAATAAATAAATAAAAAGGGCTGGGGATGTGGCTATGTGGTTAAGCATCCCTGGGTTTGATTCCTGGTACCAAAAAGAAGGAAAAAAAAAAAAAAAAGAAGAAGCAAAGAAAGAGAAGAAATTTCTTCCCACCTTACACATTGATGGCCTTATTTTACAACAGAGTTGCAGGGAATTCCTGGCACCTGCTCCCAGGTTGATAGCCAGGTAGTGGCAGACGAGGATTACAGAGGCACTGGGAGATCATTTTCCACTTGGTGAAGCCCGCGGCCTCCCGGTCCCCTGGAGTGACCTTGCTGGGTAAGGCCTGCTGAGTGGATCCCTTCTCTCTTTGCAGATTCCTACGCGCGAGGATCCGGGGCTTCCACTTCCAACGCGTGTACCCTGTCAGCCATCAGCACCATCATGATCTCCCTCACAGCCAGATCTAGTTTATGACGAAAGTTCTCGCAAGGACTTGCTGTTTATACTATAAGCAACATTTAGCTAGTTGTTTTGAAGACACCCAGTACTAAGTAATATTGTTGTTCGAGTACATCTTATTACTGGAAAAAAAAATGTGTTTGCTTCTTTAGGAATGGCATTATACAGTACTTCCTCAAAGCAAATCTAGCTTTGTCTGAAGTTTCTTTGGAAACTCTGCAATGCACTGAAGACATCTGTAATATGATGTTACCAAAGCAGTTTACATGTCCTTATATGCATATTTTTTATTATATATTTAGTGTTTTATAGAATTTTTTAAAGTTAACATATAATGTAGATATTAATTTTTTTCCTCTGCTGTAAAATGCTATGAGCAACACAACCATACAATTATGATTTGAAAATACTTCCTTTAAAGACAGAGTTGGAAACTCATCTTGGTAAATACATTGCAAATTACTTGTACAGTTTTACAAGGCTCTAGTGGCAAAACGACTTGGTCTCTGAAACCAAGGCTGCTGTACATAAATTACTCTCTGAATGGTTAATGCATTGAATCAAGTCCTTTTGACACATATCATACGGTTTCTTGCCCCCAGTGTGAATTTTGTTGTTCAACAGAACTTGAGATGGTTTCAGGAATGGTTGCAGATCTCAAAAGCTAAACTTTTTGGCCCAGAGGCATCTTGTACAATATTCTCACCCCTGAATTTATCATCGTATGGTTAAGACTTTTCTTTTCACTCAACTAAGTTAACCTTGTCTTCGTAGTAGCATTATCTTAGACATCAAATTTGAACTTGCATAGCCTGTAGTAACATAGACCCAAAGTTACTATAGTCAACCAAGTCTTTTCAAAGGATAAAAATAATAATAATAATTTTACTGTCTTTCCATGTACCTTTTTGGAATGTAAATTTTAAAAGAAGATGTCAATTCTCCATCAATGGTTTCATAATTTCTTTGCGCAATTTCTTATATATGCTATGTCTCTCTGTGTAATAATAGAGCCCTTGTTTTGAATCATGGTCATTTATGCAGTTTGGAAGATTTCTCCTGTTCCAGCAAAATAATTGCTGCAACGAATTTTTCATATGACTCTATAAAAGATCTTTAGTACAACTGTCTGGTATCTTGATGATGCTCTTGCTTTGCAATAGCTAGCCGGGTTGCTTTATGAGCTTTACCTTCTAAGTCTCAAAATTACACGTTGGAAAATGACAATATCAACAAAATCATATTCTTATCAAAAGAGCTATTTGTTATAATGGGAGAGGTTTTGTAAATGGGCACTCGTGGAATGGTACTATAAAAGCTAATGAAATTTTCTATAAAAACTTTGACTTGTAAACACACTGCCGCCTTCTCTTCTTTCTCAGAGATCTCTCAAAATTTGCCTGTCATTGGTCGGTTTTGCTTACCAAGAATACAAGTTAAACTTTTCAACCTTCTAGTTACAGTGATCCAAGAGAGTCACGATCAGGAGTCCACTTGTGTAAAAATCAGGTAACTGGGAAAAAAATATATATATACATATATTGTCAGTATTTCAAGCTGTGTTCCTTTCTTAGTTTGATATGATTACTTCTCTGTTCAAATAAAATTTAAAATCACATGCAAAAAAAAATCAACAAAATCATAAAACGAATTAAAAAAATGGCACCCCAGGTAGTTCCCACCCCCGCAGTGTAAATGATATTTACCAGTGATCTAGCATATGTAATCTTTTTTTAAAAGGTATTGTTAATAAATATTCTGTCATTTGTAAAGATTCTGTCTGTTGGGAGCATTTTTCCTGCCTGCCTGTCAGGGAATCTTGTTAGCTCACCTTTGTGCTAGTCTTAATCTGGGATCAGAGAGGGACTCAAAAGTCTCTGGCCGTGACCCAAAGATAGACAACCCAGTGTTGTCCCTTACTGATTGACAACCCTGGAGACACCATTTCACATCCTCCTTGGAAGGTGAGATGGTTAAAATCCACCAAGAAATGTCCTGAAGATCAGACTTGAATATTTCCTCTTGATGAGCTAAAGTCTTTTGTAGATTTGATCTAAGTACATCTGCTGTCCCTTCCTCTAGTGACCAAAAGAGTCAAGTCTAAGCCTGAGCTCAGGAGACTCTTCCTCATCTAAATCAGCTCAACTCTGGATCCAGCCTCTCTGAGCCCTCCCTGGCCCTCAGTCCTGCTTGGTCTCACCTCCGTGCCTTTTGGTCCCATGCTCGGCCCTTCCCCTCATCCCTCCTCCCCAGATCTCAACCATCCCAGGGTAGCTCCGGCCCCAGCTCATCTGTGAAGTCCTCCCACCCGCCAATCCTGAATTTGCAACCCTTCTGGGAACTGCTTTTTGGAAAGCTCTTGTACTGTTATCTCGGATTTCCGCCAACGCCTGTATTGTTACTGACTTTCCCTTGTATGTACACCTGTCTTCCCAACTAGATTGTAAGCTCCTTGAGGGCAGGGGTGTGGGTCTTTCTCCCATGTACTCTCCGGAGTGCCTAGCACAGTGCCTTGCAATAAATACTCATTGATGAACCCACCAAAGGGGTCTTTGACGTAGCGTTTTGCATCAGTTACCTGCCTGCCTGCCTGCGTGCCACAGCCAGCCGACCAGAGAGGACAGTGGCGTGACCCTTGTGGTGTGCCGTGCGGTGTGGGAAGGTCTGGCTTCTCACAAGCTCCTTCCACTTCTAAGCTTCAGCCTCTGGATCAGCTGAGTCTGCTGGGGCTGAAGATGTTCTAGGAAGCTCCCCACAGGTACCTGCCCCCAAACGTGTGTGATTTGTTGGCGTCTGTGGTCGAGGCAGGTAGAGGTCCCCTGGTTGCAAGCAACAGAAACAACCCTGCCAACCTCAGCAAACAGAAGGAAACTGATTAGCAGACAGGTCAGATCACATGAGACCAGGAAACACAGAAGGACCAAGCCTTGGGAAGCCTAGGAGCCAGGTCGCTCTGAGGCGTCAGACTGCGGGAACTTAGGCCAAGTTGCTCACAGAGTTGTTTGTGAGCGGTCGTGGGGGAGAATCAGCTTTGTTTCTGGGTTGGACCCCACTCTGCTCAATATCCAAGTTCTTCAGAAAGTCTCTGATCAATTTGGATCACACAGCCAGAGCACCTTGATCACACTGAGCCTGCACTTATCCGAAGGGTAGTTTGGTAAAGGAAACTGAAATGATGTTTCTGGAAGGTGGGGAAATAGAGGCTCGATGGTTCTGAACAACTGACTTTCAAGGGGGCGCCCCAGGCCCTCCACCTGAGAAATACTCTCAGATAGAATCTGTCACTCCCTGAGGGTTTGTTTTTTGAGGTACACTGGGAAAATTCTCTTTGCTTACTTGACGTATTCGGTTCTTATCTTCTCTCCCAAGTGTAATCCGCCTGTGATTGAACTCTCCAAAAGGACGATCTATTCTGACAGCTGGCTGGATTCTCCCAGTACATCTAGCTATTTAGAGCCCACGGGCCCCAGTACAAACCAGCTGCCCTCCACGTGGGCAGAACAGGTGTAGGATGCCCTTGGTGTCTCAGGTAAGCCCTGACCTCCACCAGCCTAGGAGCGGGGAGGTGCCCAGGCAGAATGACCAAGTTATCCCTGCTGTCTGTGGCTGACAGAAGGCAAGTGAAATCCCAACTAACGTTTTCCCTGTCTCACCAGCTCTGCCTTACCGAAATAGATTCAGAAAAGGCTGGGTTAGGAAAAGCCTGCAAATGGGCACATAATTAGGCACTGAAGTGTCATGTGATTCAATGTAATCAACCACCAGGTGACTTTTGTACCAGACTGGATTACAGCATTATTGTTCCTCCCCATTAGCACAGAGCAGCAAGAATGGACTGTATTTTGTGGGGCATCATGACACACACTTGTAATCCCTGCTACTCAGGAGGCTGAGGCAGGAGGATCACAAGTTCGAGGCCAGCCTGGGGAACTTAGCAAAACTCTGTTGCAAAATGTAAGAAATTTAAAAGGCTGAGGATGTAGCTTGGTGGCTGAGCACCCCTGTGTGAAAGAAAAGAGAGAGAGAGAGAGAGAAAGAGAGAGAGAGAGAGAAGAGGGAGGAAGGGAAAGAAAGGAAGGAAGGAAAGAGAAAAAAAGGAGGGAGGGAAAGAAAGAGAACAGAAGGAAGGAAGGAATGAAGGAAGAAAAGAAAAGAAAGACTGTATTCTGCTGTATAGTGTTCTGGCTATTAAAAAAATGTTATCTGGCCAACCATAGTGATTTGAGGGGTAAGCCTTTAAAATAAAGAATTTATCATCAAGTTATGGACTTATTCCAAATTATCTCATCACAAAACACCAGGCACAAGGGCCTAGCAAAGAGAACCTGTAGTATAGTGGCTAAGATTATGGATTCTGGAGTCTGACAGCCTGGGAACACATTCTGGTTATCACTACTTGTTAGTGAGATAAATTCGTAAAGCTCTAAAAACCCAGTTCTTCAAATATTACTGATTGTGTTATAAATCAGTTGTTTTTCTCTGAAACATAACAAAAACCACAGATGTAAATGTGGATGCGTCCCTTCCCCAAAATGAGTACATCCATTCATTTAAATATACTATAATGTATTTATAATAGTATATTGATATACTATTGAATTATTGAATATACTATTCAATAATTCAAATATAGCAGATTATGTACTAATTTAAATATCAGCATTAATAATGATGTAAAAGAAGTTAGTAGTAGGAGTCTCATTCAGATGCCAGCTTTCCCACAAATGCTTCTTCCATTTCCCCAGTCGGTATTGACCCCTTGATTTTCTGAATTTCACTGTGAATAGTCATTACCTGGTCCTATTAGTCATTCCTGTGCCTAGAGTTTAAACGGCTCTCGTTTGTACAATTCGAGGGAGGAGTGTATCTGATGCCATGTCTTGATTTTCTGAGCCCTCTGTGGGGATATAGTTATGCCACATAAGTCAGGCTGCCCATTCTGGAAGGAAGCCCCTTTCCCTTGTGTGCAATGGACCATGCAGACGAAATGTTCCAACCTGCCACTCAAGTGTAAACTGCAATACTCAACAGAGCTCAGAGCTCAAGAAAAATGGGCCTCTGTTCTTTCCGCCCACCAGTTACAGCCAGTTGTAGATTGACTGAGCTCTAATAATAATAATACAGATCACAGAGAGAAAGCTTAAAAAAAAAAAGAAAGAAAGGTCAAAGGCATGATAGATCTGAAAGTCTGGAATTGCAAGTCTCAGGTAGTTAGTATCAATGTGATTAAGTGTGATACACCCAATGTCTCTGAGCTGGGGTTCTCTACATATTCTTACCAACTGTTATGAATAACATAAACTAGCCAGGGAATATATGTCTTAACAAACAAATAGTGGTATCCTTAATTTATCTTCATAGTTGTCAAAGTGTCCTTTACTCCGCTCAATGAGAGATGCAGGTCTGGTTCCTTCTTTTTTATTTATGAAATAGAAACAAACAGGTGATATCAGAAGCCCAAAGCAACATAGGTAGGTAGGAAGTCAAGACTAGATTTTGAAATGCTTCAGTACATTGCGACAACTAGATGTAAATATTTACTGAGAGAAAGGACAAGACGGAATAAGGAACTAGACCCTGAAGTTGAACTAGAGGACAGTGCCTTTCATTGAGCAGGCAAGGGGCGAACAGTGAGGTGGGAAGGTGGGTTGTAGGGGCAAGAAGTTCAGAGCAAGGGAGGTCCAGGGCTCAGCCGCCACAGGAGCAGGAGAGGGTAAGGTCCTTGGAGTGGGTTTGGCTGTTCAGCCAGGGGCCGCTGGCTGTCCTCCCTGTACCAGTCAGTAATATAGGCACACAGGAGCTATGTGGCACTCAGATGTCTGTGCAAATCAACCTGGTGACTTGGTTACTGTTTATTATTCCTGTTCGATGCACGGAAAAACCCAGCCCGAGAGGTTCAAAGATGTGTCCCAGTTGACAACCGAGCTGAGGCCAGGAATTCAGATGCTGGCAGGTTGGCTCCTGAGGATCCTCCAGACACGAGATTTTTATTTCTATGGTTGAGTGATACTAAATAAACCACAGACAGACAGACTAATGCCCACATAGCAACAAGAAGGGAAGGCCATGGTGAGCTTTTCAAGGAACTCATATAGAAGTTGTTCAAAAGTGACCAGGTTCTAGGTACAGTGGTGCATACCTGAAATTTCAGGAGCTGAGATTGGAGGCTCCTTAAGTTGGAGGCTAGCTCAGCAACTTAGCAAGACTGTGTCTCAAAAGAAAAACTACAAAAGGGTTGGGAATGTAGCTCAGTGCTAGCTCAGAATGCAGGAGGCCCTGGGTTCCACTACCAGACCACATGAAAAGGAAGGAAGGAAGGAAGGAAGGAAGGAAGGAAGGAAGGAAGGAAGGAAGGAAGGAAGGAAGGAAGGAAGGAAGGAAGGAAGGAAGGGAGGGAGGGAGGGAGGGAGGGAGGAAGGAAGGGAGGGAGGGAGGAAGGAAATGGGGGCTGGGCTGTGAATCCAGGTGTAGGAGTTCTGCCGAGAAGACTCAGTCACTTGGGTGTGGTGATTTTCTTCTCTGAAATGGACTAGCCAGGCTGCTTCTCTGTCTTTGACTGCAAACTGTGTTTTCTGCTTGTTTGTCGTATTTGACTCCAAGTGACTTAGAGCTGGTTTTGCAAACTCAGGTTATTCTGCAAGTTTGGGATTGACCGAATAAATATGAAAAGCGCAGTGCAACTTGGAATTCAGATTTTTTTAAATGTAGGTTTTTTTAGTATAATGATGTCCTGTGCAATGTTTACCTGAAATTCAAATGAAACTGGTCCTGTCCCTCCTATTTGCTAATCTTGTGATTTTATAAAGGAAGGAGGACGTGTACCCCTGCTGAAGTCATTGATTTCTTATCTAATATCCAGGGGTCTTGCGGAGCTCTTGAGGTGGATGGTCTGAGGGTGCGGCGTGAGGTTTTGCCATCTTGAGCTCTGTTTCATTTACTGCACTCTCCTTTCTCCAGTTTTTGGATGAGGGGAATGTGTGAGGGCTCTGAGGTTCCTCGTAGAACAGAGAGAATTAAAACAAAAGATGCTTCCAGAACAAAGGTGCAGATGACATGGCAAGGGAGTTGGGGGTGGGGCATGGTGGTGCTCACCTGGGGAGGAGGCTGAGGCAGGAGGATCGAGAGTTCAAAGCCAGCCTCAACAACTCATCAGGGCCCTAAGCAACTCAGCGAGGGCCTGTCTCTAAATAAAATACACACAAAAAGTCTTGGGGATGTGGCTCAGTGGGTAAGCACCCCTGGGTTCAATCCCTGGTACCAAAAAAAAAAAAAAAAAACACACACACTAAATTAAAAAAAAAAAAAACCTTTAAAGGGGAGGGAGGGTAGTGTGGAAAATTCTAGAAATATTTTGAAAGGTTATAAAAATGGGCTTGTTACTGAAGGCATAAGCCGTAGTATAGCTTAGTTGGAATATTATGCAGAAGATGCACTGTTTATCTGTCTTTAAGACCAAATATCTGAGACCAAATAACTAGCATTTGAATTCGCCCAATTATTCCTCCTGTATTCAGTGGTTCACAATGTGAGGAAGGGAAGCACCATCTTGGGCCCTGGGGATCAATAGGATTAGGGCTTCCCTCCCATGGTTCAGTGTAGAGACAGAAAGAGACACGGATTTGAAATACAGTGTGAGAAAGTGTGAACAGATAAAAGTATGAGCAGAAAGATTGGACCTGTGTTTCTTGCAAAATCAACTTAACACTCAAGTTAAGTTCAGGAAAACAATTTTTTTGTTGTTGTTTTCACCCTTGATTCCCCCACCGGAGAATGATTTTTATTTGGTAAAACAATTATTTTCTCAAATCGGGTTGCTTTTCCAAAAACACACAAAGGAACCACACACTCAAAGGTGACAGATTTTGAGGTGTTGGCCTCTATGTGGAGATGAACACGGTCCACCTGCCAAATCTCGCTCATTAGCCACTTTTTTTTTTTTTTTTTTTAAACTAAAGATGAGAAGACAATCGAGTTAATTGGCCCCTACTCTGCTTTGGGGCCATAATTGCTGAAGTACGTGCCACAGAAACCATGTGGTCCTCCATGCTGAGAATATTTACCACCCAGTCCATTAGGAAGCTCGTGGACCCTCGCACCCAACACCAGCGCTTGATGGTCGATTTCTTTCCTCCGAGGACTCCGCCCCAGGTGTGTGTACTCTTTGGTTTTTCCCTCCCTATAAGGACAAATCTTTGCTTTTAATTTTAATAAAGGAAACAAACCTAATCACACACCTTCAAGTTGGGAAAAAAAAGCTTCTTGGAACTTTAACATAAATGCACAAGGGCTACTTTGCGTTGCAACTGGCTACACTTGCCAGGCGCGTGGGACTGGGGCGCGCAGGAGAGGAGCCAGGTGCACCAGAGCGCGAGTGCGCAGGCGCCCAGAGCGCAGGTGAGTCTGTCTGCGGAGGTCAGAGAAGGCGGTTCTGAGCCGAGCAACACGCCAACCGTGAGTTCTTGTTATTTCATTATTTGAAGCTCCGGTGATGATCTCATCGCTGCTATAACTGCACAGCTGTAATCAGGGCGTCTACCTGCTCCACTTCCTTAGTGTCTAAGTTGAATGCCGTTTTCTAACCTGGTGGACATTTAAGAAAAGCGCTTCCTTTTCCTTTGGGCTGAGCTCAACCAGCAGCAGGTTCTTACTCAGGGTTGCCCCCCGCCATAGATCGGGGTAAATCAGAGCTCAGCGTGTTCACACTGAGATGCACCGTTTTTGAAGAGTTTGGTGACTGAATGAAGCAAAAGAGACCCTGCTGAATTAGGGAACTAACAGGAAACTTCTTGGTGGCTAAGCAGAGGCTTAGCAGATAAGTCACTAAGAGGGGGAAAATGGTTGGAAAGGCTTTTTTCTTTTCAGGAAGGGATGGAACAGCATGGTGCTTGCAAGATAAGCTATCGGAATATAGGTGGTATTTTTGGGAATGTGTTAGGATGCTCCCAAGAAGCCAAGTCATGGTGGACTTTTCCTCAAAAGAAGGTTTAATTTGAAGTTGATGCTTTTTCTTAATGGTTTTGGATGAAGCGATACAGGCAGACACATCTTTAACAGAAAGAAAATACTGAAGGAGGCCAGTTCAGATCAGACTACTGCACCAGTCCTAGCTAAGAGGTCAGACAATAAGGTGCATAACCAAGGTGGGGGGAACAGAAAAATACCCCTTTTCAATTTGTAGGCTTAGAAAATTCACTGTCATGTATGTGAAGTGTTTCTCATTCTGAACCACATTTACATTCCCATCTATTACCTTGAGCAGAGAGAAAATAAGATTGTAGTTCCATATGAAATTCTAGAGAAGTCTGCGTCCTGGAACTCAATTTATAGGGAGTAGAAACAGACGTGGCTACAGACCCATTGTCACCGAGATCCTTAAGCTAACATTAAGTCCTGTTCTTATTAAGCTTGTCACCTTTGCCCCTAGTTAAGAGAGTTTTCAGTTCTCTGTTCTCACTTCCAGATAGACTTTTTCCTCTAACGAATTAGCACCTGAGGTTTATTAATTCTACTAACAGACGGTCCTGACACATACAAGTCTCACCATGAAAACGTTTGGGTTTTTTAATCAGGATGGTCTCTGCCCACGTGGATTCTTCCCTGGGCTGCATAAATAGCTCGAGGCCTGGGCATTTCAATGAGGCTGAAGTGCTTGAACCGCTGGCAGCCCTGAATTTCAGCTTCCCCTCTCCCCACACTCCTGCTGTGATGCACAGCCAATTTCAAATTCAAGGAGAGGGGCTGGGTGCAAATCCTTGCAGAGGGTTGTGGAGAGAGACCCAGGGTGTGTCCGATCCTGCAGCTGTAAAGGAGGAAGGTGTCTCTCCCCCTGTGCTGTCGGAGGGGTGTGGGGGCAGGGAGGGTCACAATGGTGACCTCAGTTTACATCAACCTGTAGACGATGGTGTTTTCCCAGAAGTGAAAGTTCAAACTCTAATTTGCCATGACAAGGCTAGCGATGTGACCAAAAACTCGGTCCTTGTCCCCAGTGCCCGTTCACGCCAGTTTAATAATGAGGGCATGGCTTTAAGAGAAAGGAAAAAGAAGTTTTATTGCTTTTGCTAGCAAGGGAGAAACCCAGGGGACTCCTGTCCCCAAGGCTGTGATTCTGCCCATCGGGGGGCACAGGGGGATTTTAAAGGAGCTCCTCGAGGGTGACATTCCAGGTGTGCTCTGGTGGGGGGTCCCGGGTACCCCGATGGTGTGTCTGATACTCACTTCTTAGATCCTCTGGGAGATACCGCCTTCCTGTGGGGAGCGTGTTCAAGGACAGTTAACTAGGGGAAAAGTGGCTCACACTGTCTCCCTAATCTTGTTAGGCTGTGGGGAGAGAGAAGATGGAAAAAGAAAATGTCCTTTTAAAAATAAGCAGCAAGGGGCGTAGAGAGGACCCCGGATGCAGTAAGAACATCATAGGCCACAGAGCTAGCCGCTGCTGAAGTCTGACCCTCTTAGACAGCAATTCCTTTTTCTTGTATTGGGAATTGAACTCAGAGGCACTTAACCACTGAGCCACATCCCCGGCCCCTTTTAAAAATTGTTTTATTTAGAGACAGGGTCTTGCTAAGTTACTGAAGGCCTCACCTGGTTGCCGAGGCTGACTTTGACCTTGCGATCCTCCTGCCTCGGCCTCGGCAGCTGCTGGTTCCAGGTGTGTGTCACTAGCACCTGGGATGTACAGTAGGTTACACATGGCAACTTCATATCGGCAAGAAGAGTCCAGGCCACAGTGGCTCAGTGATCAGGTCAGCTGTGTACTCCCCGTTGCTTTCTCGTTAGGGACTTATCCTCCCGTTCATGATATTGGAGGCCTGGATTTCTGCCAAAGACTGTTGAATTCTAAATATGTGCAAGGTGCAGTGCTGGAGTCGAGAGAGGGGTAAGAAGGTCCAACCCGCGTATGTTTCTGAAGAGGCACTATTCTAGAAACTTCAGATAAGGAGGATGCGTTTCTCCTGCGCGCGGGTGCTTAGTGCTCACTCTAGTGGGGAGCAGCCCCGTGGCCCAGGGTCTCCTCCAGTGTACCAGATCCGAGGCTGGCAGGGAGGCCCCGGAGGAGACTCCAGAGACCGCGACGACCAGCTCTGCTTCTGTAGGCTTCACAGAGGAGGCGGCTACCGAGCTGGAGAGGCCGCCTCTGGTGCCCACGGGGCTGGAGTGTTTACGGCAACTGGATCCTTTTTCTTGCCGTCATTTCCTGTCTCACCTACACTGGTTGATTACCCTTTGGATAGTCCTCTGCAAGGGCCTGGGCACCCTGATTGACAGGGTGGTTGTGACATAGCTCTTTGCCAGAGATAATGGTGGCACTTATCTGAAGCCACAGTGCCCCTGAGGGTAAGAATTAGCTGTCTGGGGTCTCGATGTACCAGGCCCCGCTTGTCTCAAACTCTCCTGTTTGAGTTAGGGTCCCAGGATTTTAATAATGCCCTACAGGGATGATAGTTCCTCAGCCTGGGGAAGGGTAGGCGTTCAGGTCTCATTTCCCCAGCTTGCTTCTTCCGGTAAGGTTCCCCACAGTTTCCGTTTTACGGCTCCTGGATGCTTCTTGGTCCTTAGGCCTCCTGCTGTCTGTCCTCCATTGTCCTTTCCTCTACCCACCTGTTCTTGGCTAACTAACCTACCTCACAAGGTGGTGTTGAATGTGGGTCCCAGGACCATGACCCTGAGTCCCACAAGCCAAGAAGGAGGCAGAAGTTCACAGTCCACCAGGGAGGCCACACGGAGGCCGCCCTTCCTGGTCCAGCCTCCTCGGCGGAAGCAAGCGCTTTGCAGAATACTAGGTTTCCAGGTTCTGGTTCGAAAGAGACCAGACAGGGAGCTCTAAGCTGGGAGGTGTGGGGCGGATCTTTCCCATTGAATATTCCTTCTGCAGTTGACTTTCAACGTAGGTGAGGCCTAAGACTCACCCAGGGCAGTGGATCTCAAAGTGTGGTCCAGAGACCAGCAAGCGTGAGCGGTACCCGGGACCTTGCTAGTGAGGCAAATTGTCAGGCCCTGTCCCAGATCCTTCAGATCTGAGGATGAGGCCCAGTCATTGAGGTCTCAGTGGCCCTACGGTGACTCTGATGCTTTGTTTATTTGTTGTAGTACTAGTGACTGGACCCAGGGACGCTCTACCACCGAGCTTCATTCTTTGCCCTTTTTATTTTGAGACAGGGTCTCACTAATTGACGAGGCTGGACTTGAATTTGCCATCCTCCTGCCTCAGCCCCCCAAGTCAGTGGCATGACAGGTGTGCCCCACCACGCCCGACTGACGCTTACTGCAATGCACAACACCCGATGGAAGGTGTTCATTAAAATAGTTTTCTGGACACCTTCCTGGAGATCCTGGGTCAGATGGGGGAGCAAACACTTGGCCAAGGACTGCCACACGTCCCTAGGCCTGGCCTTCCTGCTCCCGAAGCCGGCCTCCGCTTTCCCCTGGTAGGCTCGTCCCTATCACTGGGGTTCCCCGGGCCTGACGTTGAGCTCCTCACTGTGCCGTCTCCTGCCTAATGACCTCTCTGAACCTCTGAGTGCATCTGTCCAAGGGAGCAGAGATACAGGTGACCCTAGAAAAAGGCAGGATTGCCCAGGTTAGAGGGAGGAGGCGTGGAGTACCGGGCAGCCTCTGGAAAGGAGCAGGAGCCGACAGCTCTCTCGACTCTTCTGCCGTTTTCCTGAGCTGAGCTCTCTGCTCGGGGGTGGTTGTAGGTTAATCAGGAAAAGGGTCCCTGGAAGTCCGTGGTAGGTGCACTGTAGGACCCAAGCTGACCGTTCCAACTCCAGAAGGCAAGCCAGGGTGTGCCCTGTTGGGGACTGAGGACTGTTACCTTCTCTCCCTGTCTCCAGCCTTCTGACCCAAGGCCACGTGGAACCAGCCACATCCGGGTCCCTTCTGGCGCTGGGTCTTCCCCCTGCACCCTCTCTGCCCTGCCGCACCTGGTTCTACCTGCCGTCCATCACAGGGACCCCAGGCCGGTGAAGATGCTGAGAGCTTTCTACACAGATCGCCATGCTTAGTGGGATGGTCCCTAGGGTCCCTAGGGTGGGACTCTCACGACCTGACCACAAGTTGCTTTGGAACCTTGAGCAGCAAAGCTCTCCCCAGGAAGTTCTCCCTCGGGCTGGGGATTCCCTCCAGCAGAACTCTGCACACGAACCCTTCTCGATGTGTTTCCGGAACGTGAAGGCCGCCTTCCACAGCGGGGTGACCTCTTCGTTCCTCATGTTTTCTAATGTGCTCCCTGGATCAGGCCAGCGCAGCTGGAGCCGGTCTGTTTTGCCGTCTGTTATAGACACACACGTGCTCCTTGCACAAAAAGAATTTAAAAAAAAAAGGAAAAAAAACCCAAAGAAAACCAGCCACAGCTCCCACTTGCGGTAGGAAAGATGTTCCCCTGAATCCAGGTTCACGATCTAGGCCAGGCTGCTGCCCCACATTCTCTTCCTGGGATTTCAGCTGAGTGTTGGTACCAGCAGCTTCGGCAGCCAAACCGGCACTGCCGGAAGTAAGCACGTTGGACGTCGGTCTTAGAGAGTCTCCTGTGGGAAAAGCTTGGGGGCACTTGGGCTGGCTGCAGAGGTGGGCAGGTGTGGGGGGAAAGTCACGCAGCATGCTCGAGTTCCTCGGTGCTGGGAGTGAGGAGATTCCCGTGAAGCACCCACGTATTTAGAGACATGTGCGCCTGCATGTATCAGTCTTACAACTCAGTGGAATGTTCTAGAATTTTTTTTGTGTGTGTGTGTGTGGTACTACAGATTGAACCCAGGGGAGCTTAACCACTGAGCCACAACCTCAGCCCTTTTCATGTTTTATTAGAGACAGGATCTTGCTGAATTGCTTAGGGCCTCACTTATTTGCTGAGGCTGGCCTCAAACTTGGCTCCTCCTGTCTCAGCCTCCCAAGCTGCTGGGATGATGGGCGTGTGCCACTGGGGCCCTGCCGAGTGCTCCATAGGTTCCGAACACCTCTTAGCCAAGAAACAGCAGTCCCTGTTCTCGTCGCCGGCTGAGACCTGGTGTGAGTCCTTCCGAGAATGCTCCATGGAGTCAGAACACGGAATTTTCCAAGATCTCAAATTCAGGCTCTTCCACAAAACTTACGACTTCCGTTTCTGTTGTGCTGGCACCCAACTTCTGCAAAAGAAAACATCCCTCCTTAGATGACTCTTAGCAAACACCTCATCTCTTTGAATTCTTTATAATGTAAGTGATTTTTAACAAAATAACAATAGTGAATGTTGAAGAAAATACAGGAAACAGATTAGAAAGAGAAAAATAAAACCTACCCGTGACTCCCCGCTGTCTCGCCTCAGCCCTTTGCTCGGCAGCAGGATTCTGTACATTTGTGACTAAGTCATAGGGCTGCTCAGCTTTTGTTATTTTGGTGCTGGGATTTGAGCCCCAGATCTCATACACACTAAGCATGCAGTACACCCCAGCCACGTTCCTTGATGGGCACATTTCCTGTGGATGCTTTTATGTGATGGTGGCATTATTATTATATGCAAGTAATTATTATCTGACTCAATAGAAAAAGTTTGCAGACCTCTGGTCTAAACAACCACCCGATTTGAGGATAAATTTGACAAAGTCCAGCCATTATTCACTGAAAAGCACAAAACAGTCGATAGAAATGAAAGGAAATCACACCGGATGCAGGGGTGCACCCCACTCATCCCAGCGGCTCGGGAGGCTGAAGCAGGAGGATAGAAAGTTGAAGGCCAGCCTCAGCAACTGAGGGAGGCCTTAAGGAACTTAGCAAGACCCTGTCTCAAAATGAAAAATAAAAAGGGCTGGCAATGTGGCTCAGTGGTTAAACACCTGGGTTCAATCCCTGGTGCAAAAAAAAAAAAGAAAGAAAACCTAAATACATGGAGTGAGATGTTCTGTTTAGAGATTGGAAGAGTCAGTACTGTTAAGAAGCCATTTTTCTCCCAAATAAATCTATAATTTGACACAATCTGACTCAAAATTCCAGTTTGATTTTTTTTTTTAAATGACAGACTGGCTCTAAAATTGTGTCCTTGAAAAGGAATATCAAAATGACTTTGGAGATTTTATATAACTAAAAAATTATAGAAATCAAGTGACTTTTGAAGTCCTGACCCTCAAGATTTATCATCAAGCAAAATTATCACAGTATGGCTTTGCCTTGATCCGGGAAACCAAAGATAGAGTCCAGCAAGAGAGCCACCCCTGCAGAGGAAACTGGTTCATGACAAAGACACCAAGAAATGCACTGGGGAGAGGAGGTTTGCAGCAAGCGACACTGGAAAGACTATGGACTGCGGTTGTGGTTCAGTGGTAGAGCTCTTGTCTGGCATGTATGAGGCCCTGGGTTCGAGTCTCAGCACCACATATAAATAGGTGAATAAAATAAAGGTCCATCAACAACTAAAACTATATATATATATATATATATATAGAGAGAGAGAGAGAGAGAGAGAGAGAGAGAGATTTTAAAAGATCCGATAGCCACAGGTGAGTGACTGTTCCATTAAGTCCACTTCCTCCGAATGGGGATAGGACTCTGCACATGAAGTCATCTGCCTTCTCTGTGGCTTTTTCTGATAAGGAATGAAAGTCTCCCTTGGAAATTCTTTAGTGGCAACCAGGGTACCCGGGTGCAGAAACATGGAGTCTGAAAACCTGAGCAGAACCCTGGACAGTCTCACCCAGGCCCCTGCCGGTTCAGGAAGAGAAGGGCGGACATCCGGTTTGGGCTGACCAGGGTGCTCTTCACTGAATGGGGGCCTCGGTGAGACAGGAATGAACATGTCCAACCAAAACCAGCCAAAGAACCAGCCAGGCGACCGTCTCCTGGCCTCGGGGGGAACCCTGCCTTAGAGCAGAGAAAACCTAGAGCCCAGCCACCCTCCCCAGGGGCTCCACCCTGGGCCCCCGTGACACGGCTCGAGAACGGTCAGTGTTACCTCGCAGTGGGCGGTCACCAGGAGGTCTTTGATGTTACTTTTCGGTGCTGGAATGGGTGGAAACAACCTGGCCCATAAGTGACATCTAGAAACAGAGTAAAGGAAGGAGCCGGGTGAGCTTGGGCGTCTCTCTCATCCCTCAATGTCTATGCTGAGCGTTGACCTACTTAGTCCCAGGACTGGCTGTTGGATAAGCTCCAAATCTTTGCTGATCCAGGCTGGGCACAGTGGCGCACTCCTGTCATCCCAGTGGCTTGGGAGACTGAGGCAGGAGGATCGTGAGTTCAAAGCCAGCCTCAATCACTTAACAAGGCCCTAAGCAACTCAGTGAGACCCTGTCTCTAAATAAAACTCAAAAAAGGGCCAGGGATGTGGTTCAGTGGTTGAGCGTCCCTGGGTTCAATCCCTAGTACACCCCCAAAAACAAAACCCTTTGCCAACCCAGGCTTCCAGAGGCCCGCATCGTAACACTAGTCGCAGACCCCAGGGTGCTGCAGGGCTGAGGGGCTTCGAGAGGTCCAGGAGAGAGGCGGTATGGCTTCCTCCACGGCTGACTCATGGGCTTTGCTGCTTGCTTCTCCCTCCCTCTGGCCTGTCGTTCGCCCGACCCCCAGCCACAGGTGCCGTGTGCACAGAACATTTAGGTTCATGACGCTCTTTAATAGGAAGTTCATTATCTGAGTCGGGAGAGGCCTGAGACAGAACAGGTCGTTGAGCCTCGGAAGGGTCCTCTCCCCGACGGAGGGCCGGCTAGGATGGAGAGCGCTTCTGTGTGGGACCTAAGAAGCCTCAGGCCCTCAGGGCCAGGCGATGGAAGGGGGGAGTCAGCCCTTCACTGTGGAGGCTCATGCCTCTGAAATGATGTGCATCCAGAGCTCTGTTCTTTGGAGAAGTAATAGGTGAGCAACAAGAGCGTCTGAGTATACACACACATACACCTTCAATCGGTTTCATTGCACCTGTGTCCAATTCATCGACATATTCACAGAATTGAAAATGTGGGACTCGGTGGGTTAGCAGAGACCCGTAGGCAGTGAATGGGGGTGGGGGAGGGGGACAGGAACGCCAAGGTCAAACCAGCACAGAAATGAACAGGTCGCGGAACCCGAGAGGGTGTGCATTGGCTGAGGGCCACCAGGGGTCTGTCCGAGGTCTGAGCAGCGCCTGCCTGTGTGTCTCGTTTTCCATTTGGTCTCTGCTGACCTCAGAATGGCCACCCAGGAAGAAAAATGCTGTCAATTCGGCCTGATAACAAGAACCCTCCATCTAAGGGATGCATAGCAGGATGGAAAGTCCAGACACGGCCCCAGCTGGAAGCAGCTAGCGGGAAGCACACCTACGTGCTGCAGAGGAGGGAGCAGGTTAACAGCGCGACGCAGACGGCCACCGTGAGCAGGATGAGGACCCATTCCGTCAGAGGCTTCCTCTCCTCGCTTCCTGATGGGGGGAGAAAAGAGAAAGAGATCACTGTTGGGATCGGGGGCAGATTAAAAAAAAGAAAGGTCGAGGCTTAGAGCATCAGCAAGTGCTGGGTCACCCTGGGCAAGTGGCTTGAGCTTCCTGAGCCAGAGATGATGACGTCATCCCCTGAAGTGGCTGAGAGGCTGAAATGAAATTCTGGCAGTGAGGCCGCTTGTAATCTTAAAGCATTCTTGATTCATTTGGCAAGGACTTAGGGAGCCCATTTCAGGGTACTGCCACCTAGCTTCTGGATCGCAGCCACTTCAGGAGTAAGATTTTTTTAGATGGAAACGCCCAAAAGACAGGTGCCTGCTGATAAACTAATTGTGTCACAGGAAAAGTATTTTGACAAAGTTGAAGATTGAACTCATCTGAGAAGATATCGGTAGTTCACATAAAGATCGCAGACTCTCTTCTGAGTGCTTTATGATCTACATGATCCCCAAGTCTCTCCTTACCAATATGCCCATTTCACAGATAGGAAAGTAGAAGAAGATTATCACTGGTCAGTGCAGTAAGTATCTTGCATACCTCTGATGCTGCATCTAAATTTGTTACTCACTCACATGCAAGGGACAGACACTTCCATGGGGTTCAGTGTATGATTTTTTTGTAGTTCTTTTCTTTTCTTTTGGTTAGGTACTGGGAATGCATTCGAGAAAAACCCATGTGCTTCTCGAAATGGTATTTAAAGATGTGATGTACTTAGCCAGGTGCAGTGGGGCACATCTGTAACCCTGGTGGCTAAGGGGCTGAGGCAGGAGGATGGTGAGTCTGAGGCCAGCCTCAGCAACTTAGCAAGATCCTGTCTTAGAAGAGAAAAAAAAAAAAAAAAAGCTGGGCCTGAAACTCAGGGGTAGAGCAGCCCCAGGTTCAATCCCCAGTACAGAAAATAAAGGCGGGGCCGGGGAGCGGCGTGCTTGCTAAAGCACCTGCTGCACTTACAGAGAATAATGTAAACCTGGGTTAGCCCCCTGGACACAGCAGGCTCCTTTCTGTGGGAGCAACTGACTGCTCCTTCACCCATCCGTTTAACAAGTAGTCAGGAGGCTGCTCTGCTGTTTGGGGCACTGTCCAAGGTCCTGGGGCACAGGGGTTAAGAGAACAGCTGGGCCCACCAGGGAAGAACTGCAAGAAGTAACTGACAACACGCAATTTCACCACACCTGTGCCAGGGTGTGGGAGGCTCAGAGTGCCCATGGAGAAGAAGGTTCTAGTCCTCAGTTTGCCATTTAAATTGAGAAATGCATAGAGGTGGAAAATTCCAGGCCTTGTAAATAGACTAAGGTTCCCCAAACTCCAGAAGACTTAAAACCAGAAAGAATGAAAGAAAGAAAAAAGAGAGAGAGAGAGAGAAATTCAAGTGCAGCTGGGTGCAGTGGTGCATGCCTGTCATCCAAGTAGCTTGGGAGGCTGAGGCAGGAGGATTGCAAGTTCAAAGCCAGCCTCAGCATAAGCGAGGTGCTAAGCAACTCAGGGAGACCCTGTCCCTAAGTAAAATACAAAATAGGGCTGGGATGTGGCTCAGTGGTCGAGTGCCCCCAAGTTCAATCTCCAATACCAAAAAAAATTCAAGTGCCAAGAGGAAGCAGTGTCTTGAGATTCGGCGCCCTGAGTCCTGCCCCACCCCACCTCCTGCTTTGATGGATTCTGACGACTCTGACGGAGGTTCGTCATCTCCTTCACCAAAGCCTTCATTTCCTGCCTCCCTTCCCTTCTGCCTTCAGATATTTGGAGAGGCCTGGTCTGGAACAAGTCCTGGCTTTGTTCGTCCAGCTCCCCAAACCTCGCAGCCGATACCGTCTTCCTTTCTCTCTCGACCTAGTCTCCTGAATGAAGAGATGCTTCATTTGCCCAACTCTGAAACGGCTGTCAATCACGGGCGACCTCCTAGACAGCCAAAGCCAAAGGATTCTGGGTTTCTTCTCCCCAGTCATTTCTTCCCAACCTCCTTCCTGAACTTCAGACTGTCGAAGATCGAGTCCTCCTTGAAACAGAAACTGTGGTTCTGCAGCTCCAAGTTCCTTCCCCCCCTTTTCCCTCGCAGGCAGCCCTCCCCGCAGCAGGATCCTCCCGTGACCCGTGGGTATCTGCCCCTGCTCTCTCGTCTTTGAACTTTGGAATGTGTGTTCATCAGGGCCTCGTCTTTTAATTCCATGAACCCTTCTCCCAGGCCTTTCCTCCTGGCCCTAGCTCCAGCTCTAGATCCAAAACCGCCTACAGATGAAACACACTTGAGGGTTTTGCAAAACTGAGAACAGCCACAACCAAGTTTGCAGCAGAACTGCTTCCTTTACCCCTCCCCCATTGCAGTTCCCGCTCCCCCAAGCCCCCCAGCCCCGGGAAGCCAGCTGTGTCCCACTCTGCACAGCTCCTGCCTCTCCCTCCCTCGGTGTGCACCCCATGCAAGACAGGGATGCTTGCCTCCAACCAGGCAGGCCCAGCCTGTTAGACGGCCATCATTCTGGGCCTTGGTTTCCTTTTGAAACCAAGGCGGTTGAAACCTGGGGTCCTTCAGACCCCGCCCAAGCCCACCCCTTTGCTAATGCCCCTCATTTCCATCCAGGGTATCGCCACTTCATGTCCTTGGACCTTGAACAGAACTGACCGCAGACAAGGAGAGCATTGTCCCTGTTGAAAGTTTCCAGGTTGCAGCAAAAATTTAAATAATGAAAATAAAAATCCTCAGTCCCGGGAAAGAACGAGGAGCTGCTGCTTTTCTTTTTTAAATATTTTCTTAGGTGTCAATGGACCTTTACTTAATTTATTTATTTATATGTGGTGCTGAGGATGGAACCCAGGTACCCAGGCCAGGCAAGCACTCTACCCCGAGCCACCTCCCCAGCCCGAGGAGCTAATTTTTTACAACACGCTCTTGGTGCCAAGGGCTTAATGTGCACTCCTGACTTACTTCTGATGGCGACCACAGCTTGCAGGTGGCTCCCAGGAGCCTCTCTGCACAGACAAACAGAAGCAGAGGCAGGCAGAGTTCAGTCAGCTGCGAGCCCCAGCTAGTCGCTGGGTGGGCAGAATTCACACCCAGGACACAGAGACCCCGTTCCGCCCGCCCACAATGCCCAGGGCAGGCTGCGTGTGCCACGGCTTCACTTGGCATCTTCCAGGCATTTCTTGGTCACCCGGGACTCTCCAGAGCCTCGGCTCTGTGGCCGCATGCACTTCACTGCAGGGGAGCCCTGTGCCGTTCACGTCCTCACTGCTGGGCCTCCCTGAACCCCAGGCGCTTCTCTAACGGAAGGCAGCTGCCTTGCCAACTTCGCCCTTGTCTCGTGTTTCCTGGGCTCTAGGAGGGACTGAACTGCTTTCTAAAACAACCTGTAGCTATCCTATTGGGAAAAAAAGGTTTAATTTTGAAATGTCCTGTCTGTTACCACCAGGTATTAGCCTTGGTTTTTTTAAAATGGGGGAGAACCTGCTCAGAGAGGCACGCCTTTAACTTTTCCAAATCCCACTGATGCTCGGCAGCTGTAGGATTGGCATGCGGTTCTGCAGATGGCGCTCCCTGGCAAACCGGACCTTGCTTATAGCTGAGGAGCAACTGGGGCGAATTTATATCGGCACGTCCCATCCTGTCCCACTCTGTTTCCCACTGTGTGTGTGTGTGTGTGTGTGGCTGGGGATCGAGCCCAGGGCCTTGTGTTTGTGAGGCAAGTACACTACCCACTGAGCTCTATTCCCAGCCCCAATATTTCCCACTCTTATTGTCTGAAAAATAATTCAGCTTGTACCTTTTCCCCATCTCTAAAAATTAACTTTTCCCTTCTTCCTTATTATGCAAGCACCCTAATGAGCCTATCTAGAGATGCTAGACTCACGCACATGGACGCATGTTCTGTACCAAGCATGTCAATCAATAAGAGAGTTAACCCGTTTACAACCAGGTCAAGCAGACAGAGAACATTCGAGTCCCGTAGAAAGAACAAGCAGTGTTGTAAACGTTATCAGGGTCACACACACACATACACAGTCACATTTGTGGCTTGCATTGCGTAATACCCTGTAGCCTGGTACGTCAAGGCCTGATAATAGCACGGTTGTCTTCTGACCATGATTACAGAAATCTTTTTCAGTTAAACCACTCTCTGGTTATTCGGTTCAGCTCCCATTTTGATAAGCAAAGATTCTCCCTGAATTCACAAAAAAATATAGAGGCCACTGATTTCATGTCATGTCCTCAAAAAAAAAAAAAAAAAAAAAAAAAAAAAAGTCATCAATGCATGCAAGGTACCACGTGGGGCGCAGACTCCTGGAGAGTGGATGGAGGGAGTTTGCAAGTGAGTTGAAAGAACTCACTGCTGGCCTGAGCTCTGCCGTGGTTACACCCAGGCAGAAGGGACAGAAGACCCCGCAAGAACACAACCAGCCCGGAACAAAGGTGTTGGCGGTAAAGTTAGTGCCAAGTGGAAATGACTTCTATCCAGTTTTTTTTTTTTTAAATGAATGTGAAAAGAATTGAGAACCAGGGCCTATAAATAAGCGAGTTAACTATCAATAAAGAAGCTAAAGTGTGCAGGGACTGTGGCTTTGCTGATTAGGAACTTCAGTCGCCTCAGAGTTGGGAGAGCCCTTTACACATGTCACGGGAGAGCAGGTGTCTCCAGAGAAGGGTCCGAGGAGTTCCCAGGGGACAGGGGGAACCCAGCTCGGGACCAGGGATCTTGACACACATGACAGACACGATGTCAGCCGGAGCCAGACAAAGCAGAGGCTGGTTTACTTAGGAAGGTAGATCCGCATTGGGGGGAAGGCGAGCTGTCTGGAGAAGGAGCAGCCCCGGCCTGGGCTGGGGTCCAGTGCTCACAGAGGGGTCGCATCCGGGCGGGACAGCAGGGGATCCCGGATGGTGCCGCACAATTTCGCGCCAGTTTTCTCTTCACCTGCCGATTTCCCTCGCTCTACAAGGGCAGGGGCCAGGATGGCTGGTGGGCGTTCCCTTTAAGTATTTCTTTGGTTTATTTATTTATTGCAGTGCTGGGGATCGAACCCAGGGCCTCGTGCTTGCGAGGCAAGCGCTCTACCCACTGGGCTATGTCCCCAGCCCTTCAGTCTTTCTCTTTATCCTAAATTCCTGTCTCACATCCTTAGTTTGAATTCTGGAGTCTTTGGCCTTGGGGACTTTTTTTGTTCTTTTAAGACAGAAATACTTCATGCCCAGGTTCCTGGGTTCCACCCCAGCACTGTACAGTCTCCAGGTCATTTGAATCTTTTCTCTGACTGAAGGACAATACCCTGCCGGTCATTTAAATGGCAGCCACAGAGGTTTCCTTTTAAAACGTTGATGGGCACCACCTGGTGTTTATGTCAAGAGTTCTGGGAGGAGGGAGTCGGACAGCCCGTCCAGGGGACAGCAGCCCTCAGGGCTGTGCGCTTGGTTCCTGGACACTCTGCCCACACGGCCAGCTTAGAGCATTTGGGGAACCCAGCTGCCCGTGTCTCTCTCTCTCTTTTTTTTTTTTTTTTTTTTTTCTATTTTAGTTGTAGATGGACTCAGTGCCTTTATTTATTAACGCGGCGCTGAGGATGGAACCCAGTGCCTCACACGTGCCAGGCAAGCGCTCTCCCACCAAGCCACCACCCCAGCCCACGCTGCCTGGTTTCTGAGGCCTCAATTTCCTTTATTTTTGACACCTCAGCCCATTGACTTTGCAGATAATCCAACTGATGGGAATTGTGTTGTTCTGGGTCTCAGGGCTGGAGTGGGTCCGAGGTAGCCACCCAGAGGCCCGGAAGTGCCCAGGGTTGGACCAGTGTAGTGCCTGCTCTGCCTCGGGCGGGCCTGGGAGCCTCTCCAGCCACTGCCCCTCTTGCTCTGGAATCCTGTCATCTGCAGTTGAGACCCGCCTCTCAGGAGGCACATGGGATTTGAAGGCCTGCTTCCCCTTACAATGTCCCCACAAGCATGAACTTTCCACACTCCGATATTGATGTGGAATCTGACTAAGCAATAGGTTTCCAGGGGAAGGAGCTAATTAGTAAATTGGTGGGACTCTTGAAACAAAGCCCTGCTGAGTGCATTTTTGTTTTTTTGTTTTTGTTTTTTTTTAAACCAGCAAGTTTTCTGAGAAGTTCAAAAGGCACCCAGAGGGCTGGGTGATTGACAGAACTTCAATATGCTAATCCCGGGTGCAGGGTCAAAGAGCTAAGCTTCCAGTGGCCTTCCCCCTGGGAGGGCTGAGGCTCCAGCCCACCTCCTGGGTGCCTGAGCTTCGTGAGGCAGCTGTGCCTCATGTGCTGGAGCATGGGCTACATCTGGCGCCCCCTAGAAAGTAGGGGCAGCGCAGCCTGAGTGGACAGAGCACAGAGGCCAAGACCCCAACGGAGGTACATGGCCATGTCAGCTGGAGAAACCGTTCAAGTGAACTAAAATCTGGAGAGCCCGCGGAGACTGGAGCCCGCGGAGACTGGAGCCCGCGGAGACTGGAGCCCGTGGCCTTTGCACGTGTGACTCGGTGGCTCTGGGAGCCCTGTTTGTTTGCGTTACCCCCAGGAGGGCTGTGCTGGGGACCATCCAAAGGGGAGCTGCTCTGGATCTGCCTTCCCCGCAGGCTTCCCCGAGGGGCAACAGGCCAGGGGCCTTCTGCAGCTCCCGCGCCTTCTGCAGCTCCGCGCCTTCTGCAGCTCCCGCGCCTTCTGCAGCTCCCGCGCCTTCTGCAGCTCCCACGCCTTCTGCAGCTCCGCGCCTAGGGCTCCCTGGCCTGGGACCAGCTGCACTGTCTCTGTCAGCTGCAGGCGGCTGCAGGGGTGCGGTCAGCAATCCAAAGTGGGTGCAGGGGCTTCATCCTGGTCCCACCTCATGCAAGGGAGGTGGATGAGCAGGGGGTCAGCCTATTTTTGCTTTGGAAATGGAGATAAGCGAGGATGTGGGGGGAAAGACACACTCCTACATGGCTGGTGGAGTTGCAAATAGGTGCAGCCACTCCGCAAAGCAGTATGGAGATTGCTCACAAAACTTGGAATGGAACCACCATCTGGCCCAGCTGTCCCACTCCTCGGTCCATTCCCAAAGGACTTAAAGTCAGCATACTACAGTGACACAGCTGCAGCTCAATTCACAATAGCAAAACTAGATGGCCTTCAACAGAGGAATGGATAAAGAAACTATGGTATGTATCCACAATGGAATATTAATCAGTCATGAAGAATGAAGTGATGGCATTTGCAGGTAAATGGATGGAGTTGGAGAATATCATTCCAAGTAAAATGAGCCAATCCCAAAAAACCAAAGGCCAAATGTTTTCTGTGATAAGCGGATGCTGATCCATAGTGGGGGGCGGGTAGGGAAGGATGAAGGAAATTTGGATTGTACAAAGGGGAGGGCGGAGAGGTGTGGGGCAGTGGGGATGGGAAGGACGGTAAATTGAGAGACATTATTACCCTATATACATGTATGGAAAAAATGTTATGAAAAATTTAAAAAATAGAAGAAAAGTTAAAAAGGAAGAAAACAGGGCTAAGGAGGGAATAGAGGAAAAGCACGTGGCACAGTGCGGTGTCCATACAGTAGGCGCTCAGCGCCCATTCACTGACTTCCTAACTGCGGTCACGTAGTGTCAGAACTCGGGCCTCAAGGGAATGCCCCCAAATCCTCGAGCAGGACCAGGATTGGCGTGCCCTCCGAATCCTCAAAAGCTGCAGAGCAGAGGGAGCTGAGGAGCGAGGGAGGAAGGACGCAGGTACCGCCAGGAGGAGCCAGGGCGGAAGGCAGGGCGGCCTTAGCCCGCCAGGGTCTGCATCCGGGGAGCCCCGTGGAGGACGGGGGACGGGGAGAGCCAGGCCAGAGGAGCCGGAGGGGTCAGGGACCTCCCGGGGAGGAGGCTGCGCAGGCCAAGCGCTGGCAGGCCACCCCCTTCCGCAGCCCCGCCTCCTCAGTGTCCCTCGCTGGACTCGGCCCAGGGCCTGAGGGATCATAGCACAGAGGCCAGGAGCCAGCCCTGTCCTGGGCTGCAGGCCGGCCCCGCGTCCTCACCGAGGGACTTGGGCATCTCCGTCATCTGCGTCATTGAGAAATGTGCACGATTGCACGGGGGCAGCAGCAGCAGTGGCCAGCGTGCCCGGCGCGGCGCTGGCCTCGCTCTCTGTGCGTCCCCTCCTGGCGTGGGGCAGCCCCATCACGAGGCAGACCTTAGATTCAGAAGGGCCACCAGGAGGGGCGGCCCCGTCCTGGCCCCTGGGGACAGGCTGCCAACTCCCTGCTGGCCCCCTTGGGGCAGGGGGCCTCCCCTCCACGAGGATCGAATGGGGCGCGGCCAGGCGGGTCTGAGCAGCCGGAACCCACAGGGGCGGGAGGCAAGGAGGCGGCCTCGCAGAACCACGCAGCGCCGCCCTCCGGAACCCCCCGACCAGGCCCAACTCAGTCATAGGCGTGGCCGGCTCGGCCCCCAGCGGGGTCTTCACGTGCTCCGGGGCCCAGAGAGAGGGAGCTGGTGTTCTCACTCCAGCCTGGAACACCCAGTTGATTATAAAGGCACCGGTGTCGTCCCAGCGGCTCGGGAGGCTGAGGCAGGAGGATCGAGAGTGCAAAGTCAGCCTCAACCACTCAGCGAGACTCTGTCTCTAAATAAAATATTTTTAAAAGGGCTGGGGGTGTGGTTCAGTGGTTAAGCACCGTGGGTTCCATCTCCCAGCCGCGGGGGTGGCTTTGTCTCCATCCCAGCCACTGTGCCCACAGGTCAGGCCTGTTTCCTGCCTCCACCTGTTTTCCTTAGGTCCTCACAGACTCAGTGTGTCACCCAACTCTTGAGAACCACCCCCTGCAGCTCAAACCACGTCCTGTGGCCACACATCTGGATGCTGAAGGAGATGCCCCCGAAGGCAGAGTTCCCTCTCAATCATGGTCCGGTGGTCCAGGTGTGGCCCTGCTCCATGAGGGCCAGTGCCACACAACTCAAGCCCAAAGGGACTTTTTCTTGGGTGGTGGGTACTGGGGATTGAACCCAGAGGCGCTTAACCACTGAGCCGCATCTGCAGCCCTTTTTTATTTAGAGACAGGGTCTTGCTGAGTTGCTTAGGGCCTAATAAGTTGCTGAGGCTGGCCTCCAACTTGCAATCCTCCTGCCTCAGCCTCCTGACCTGCTGGGATGACAGGTGTGCGCCACCTTGCCCAGCTCTGAAGGAAATATTTTGAAAAGTAATTTTTCACTGGTGCCTGGGACCACCCTCCCATAGACCCTGACTGTCAGGCACTGCCCTCTGCGAGGTCCAGACAAAGCCCTTCTCGCTTGGGGGGTGATTCCTGTAATTGTGGGTTCCACCTATCCCTGGGAGGCAGAGCTGAGCCTGACCGAGGACACAGCTGGGATCCACAGGGCCACGCTCCTCCCGCCAGGCAGGAGGAACCGTGGGGACGTTTATCCTCATCATCGCATGCCGCACGCCCCGCGTGTGTGCACCTGGAACAGCAGGGGGAAGGGAGGATGTGGACCCCCCAGTCAGGAAGCCGAGCTCTCCCTCCGCAGGAGGCAGCAAAGGCCAGCAGGGACAGAAGAATCCGGAACTCAAAGTGCGAAAAGGAGAAAGACCTGTACAAATCAGGAAGTTCCACTTCTTAAGATAAGACGGAGCAGCGGCCGAGGAAGGGCGGCTGATAAGGCGTAGGATGAGGAGAAACTGCGTCTTTGAGAAACAAAACCCACACGTGCCTGCTCCGGGCATCCTGGGCTGCAGGGCCCCCTCCAGGGCAGGCCGAACCACTGACCGGCCCCTGGGCCTCTTGACCACCACGGATCTTGTCAATCAGAGTGGCGGGCACCCCGTCTGTCCACCGCCCTTGCCTGCGGCCTCATTCCTTATGAAACGACCTTAGGCAATAGCGGGTTAATGAGCTAATGGCCTCTCCTGTGCTAATTGGCTCTGAGGCCACCATTTTTCGGGAAGGAGACCTTAAGAGCCACTTCCTGGCCCTTGGATGCAGCTGAGTCAGTTCATATCTCTGGGCCTCCATTTCCTTACCTTCAGGAAACTAGAGGAGGTGGACTTCATGTCCAAGGAAGGGGTGACCTCTGAGTTGGGCCTGGGAGAGAGAAAGGAGGCGGCGGCCACAGGGAGGCCAGGTCGGACGGAGGCAGCTCCGAATGGCCGGGAAGACCGCAAGCCGAGCATCACTATGGCTGCATCCTCAAGGGGTCGGGAAGAGCCCTGCAAAACGTCCCCGAGGGGCTGGGACTTCCGATCTGTTCATTCATCATCTTGATGCAAACAAAAAGTCTGCCCTGATGAGACTCACTAAGGATCCTACGCCGAACGGGGAGAAAATTCCAGAAAGGAGGGCTCCATAAGGTGAGCGCTCCTGTGAATCGGCTCATCCTCAGGACGCAGCGGCAGGAGATGGAGTGGGACTGGCCAGCGGTCCCAGCAACGGGGGACGCCCGTGGGGTGGGAGTCATCAGGAGCCCGGATCCTGACCGGGAAGCTGTTCTTTAGGAAACGGTAACGGGGACAGGGCTCTCAAGTGGAGAGTGAGTGACGATTAAAGACCAGCTTGAAATGAACTCGCAACTCGCTCAGCGGTTTCCTGGCGGGTGAGGCACCAGGACCCCAGCGCTCACATCCTAAGGGTGGAGAAGACCGAGGCCGGGCGGGGCCGGGTTGGACAGCGCAGCCCTGCTCTGTGCCCTGCAGTGGTGGCAGGAGATCGCCACTCCCTCGGAGCCAAGTTCAGCCTCAGAATCCTTCTTAACACCGTCCGGTAAGCAGCCTCTGAGCACTCGACTCACAAAGTCCCATCTGCGGTCTAACTGGGGTCCTGCAGCTGGACGCAGCCGGGCTCCGGCCGACACCTAGACCTCCCGATGGCTCTGAGGCTTCTTTCTCACCTCGTAGGTTCCAAACTACATTAAAACTGCATTAAAAATAAAATCTGAAGCAGCGTCTATGGAAGCGTCGGAAGGTGCTCAGAAATCACAGGGCGCCTGAGTTTTGCGCCCCTGGGAAACGACGTGAAAGATTTAAAAAATGGAAATCCTCTGAATTCAAATAATAAAAGTGAAGCTTCCACCACGGGCATTTGACAAAATAAATAATCTTGTTAGAAATTCCCTCAGGCTGATTAATGGTTCGTCTATTTGTTTCTCTCTCTGGGCTCAGAGTGAGTTTCGTCTGTGTTGCGGGAAGTCCCCGTGTGTGCGGGGTCAGCTTGCTTAGGTCAACCCAGGGACAGAGGGGAGGGGAGCCGAGGGGGGTTGGCCTCTGCAGAATCATGCAGCAGGTGTTCTGGTACTTTCTCAGTTCCTCTGACTCTGCTTTCAGTTCCTTCTCCTCTGAAAGGCTCCTGCCAGCTCTGAGTCCTGGAGTGATGTCCCGGTCACCAAGTAAGGTCGTATGTGTTGTGTACTGCACAACTGGAGAGGGCTCCATTCTCCTCTGGAGACCCAGCAAGTTAGCATGAGCAACCTATTTTCAGACTCAGAACATTTCTCAGGATGTTCCTCCTCTCTCCCTGTCTGTCATGGAAGCCTACGGGCTAGGCCTCAGATCTGACGCACATTCACATGGCCTGATGGGCCACAGCCTAAGCATTTCCTGAAGACCCACTCTACAGTCAAAGTTAACGAGATACATAGCAGATATTTTTGAGGAATGGGGGAGACCAGGGTTTGAATCCAGAGGTGCTTAACCACAGAACCACATCCCCAGCACCCCCTTTTTTTTTTATTTTTTAAATTTGAGACAGTGTCTCACTCAGTTGCTGAGACTGGCCTCAAACTTGTGATCCTCCTGCCTCAGCCTCTCAAGCCAGTGGGATTACAGGCGTGCACTACTGCCTGTAAAAAGCTACCTAGCAGATTTTTGCACGTCCCTGAGAGAAGTCTTAAGTCCACTCTTGCAATGGCAATGAAATACCCCGTGGGATAATGAGCCAGGCCATGAGCAGCCACGATCCCAGAGTTAGCGACCAGTGTCTGACATAGGTCCTTAATGTGTTCAGCACCTGGCACCTTGCGGGCATCGTCACACAGTGCCAGAGCGCCGAGCGTTGGGGTGCCTGCCTCAGCCTAGGGCTGACCCCCATTTCTGTCACTTGCAGGTAAGCAAGTGACCTCAACTTTGCATCTCCTCACCCTGCCAAGTAGGCTGGTCAATAGAATCAATCGCGATCACGCAAGAGAGTCCTGTAGCACGACGCCTGGCCAGTGACTCCCCATTCCTGTGACCCGCTCCGGTTGCTGTACTTCACATGACGCAGTGAAGCAGAAAGGCCGCCGTCGCTGCCCGTGTCCTGCAGAGAGGCGAACGTGTCCCGGGACACGGAGGAAGCCAGCGAGTGCCCGTGCTGGGTGTTCACCCCGGGCTTCCAGCAGGAGGCCCCAGGTCCCTGCGCCCTCCTGGCTCCCGCGGGCCTGCGCATTCAGACACGCTCATCGCCTCCCCAGGCTGCACGGTGCGGCCGGCACGCAGGACCTCGCAGCTGCAGCTCTAACGGACCCGTCTCCCATGGAGCCCTGCGTTCCCCTGCCGAGATGCCCAGGCCGGGGCCACACAGTGCCTGCGCTTCTGCCTTCGAGTCACGGCACACGTCAGATTGCTGCCTGACTGGGGGCCTAGGAACAGGGCCTTCACGCAGGGCCACCGTCTGGTGCCCGCGACCTTCAGAGATCCCAGTAGGGGACAAGGTGGTCGTTTTGCTCGCCGCTGCAGAACAACACAGTGCTTAGGAGAAACCCAGACCTTTAGGTCTTCCGTCCATCAGGCGGAAGGCTCAGGGGTGGGTCCAGGTTTCCTGGGCCCCGGCGATTACTCAATTTCAGAATCATTTTTAAGAATTTAGAATCAGGTGTGGGAACGCCACAGAGCTGGAGGGCAGATCAGTGGTTGCCAGGGGCTGGGAATGGTGGAGGGAGGGAGTGAGAGAGAGAGAGATGGGTGTGGTGAGAAAACCGGCCAGAGGAGCCTGGCCCCGGGGTGCCCGTCTCTCATCCCCGTAGCTTGGAGGCTGAGGCAGGAGGATTGCAAGTTGGAGGCTGGCCTCAATAAGTTGAGCTAGGCTCTAAACAACTTAGTGAGACCTTGTTTCAAAAAATAAAAAGGGGGGCTGGGGAGATAGCTCAGTTGGTAGAGTGCTTGCCTCTCAAGCACAAAGCCCTGGGTTCAAGCCCCAGCACTGCAAAAATAAATAAATAAAAATAAAGATAAAAATAAAAATAAATAAAAAGGACTGGGGATGTGGCTCAGTGATAGAGCGTCCCTGGATTCAATCCCCAGTACCAAAAAAAAAAAAGGCAGGGGTTGGGGGGTTTGCTGGAACTTCTTAAGACCCGACACACAAATGAGTGCATAGAAAGCCCACGGACTCGGGCTGGGGATGTAGCTCAGTTGGTAGAGTGCTTGCCTCTCGTGAGCACAAGGCCCTGGGTTCAATCCCAGCACTTCCAAAGCAAGAAACAAAAAAAACAAAAGAAACCCCAGGGACTCTGAACAAGATAGGTGGATTGTGGTTGCTGATGTTCAGATCGTACTTCAGTTTTGCACAGCACTGTCCTGGGGGTCAACCATGTAAGAGGAAGTCAAGATCTTCTCTGAACAGCTTGTGACTCGCCCATGAGCTTAAAGGGTTTAAAAATTCCGATAGCAGTAGGAAGAGAGAATTCTAGGGGCAAGAAAACCCAAAGGACAGGTAGAAGTCCGGAGAAGGGCTCAGGCCCAGGGACAAGGTCGCCCACTTGACCTTGGCTGGCTTCTGGAAAACCCCCCTTCTGGCTGAGCAGTGGTAGAATATGGAAGACCGGGTGACCCGAGTTGCAAAACCATTCCGGGACCCACACGTCCCCAAGTTCTGGGTGGACGCCAAGCGCGAGGCCGCCGCTTAGGAACGCGGGAGACTCACCCACGTGAACGGGTCGGCTCCAGGGGCTCCAGAGCCCCGCGGCTCTGCAGGCGGCGCTGACGGCGGCTCTGACTTGCACCGAGTACTCGGCGACGGCGTCGACCACGGAGAGGAAGGCGTTGCTGGAGATCCTCTCCATCTGCCCGGAAGAAAGCATTCTGAGGGTCCCGAAAGCCCTGGCTTACGGCGCTGCACAGAGCAAAGTGGTCCACTGGGAAAGGCATTGAAACCAGCTGGCCCTGCGTGGCAAGGGCCAGGTGATCCAGTCGGGCACAACGCAGGTTTCAGGTGCAAAGACCAGAGTAGCCTCGGTCAGTCTGCATAAGCTCCCCCGCCTTGTCCTTTCTGTGTCCTGAAGTCACCTTCCTGAGCAGCCTCGCAGGGTTGCCATCATATAGAGCTGGTGTCTGCAAACTCCTGCTACTGATTTTTAATGGCCCAGGTTTTTTGTTTGTTTTTTGGTACTGTGGACTGAACCCACGGGTGCTTAGCCGCTGAGCCCTGTCCCAGCTTTTTTTTAATTGTTAGTTTTGAGACAGGGTCTCCCTGAGTTGCTTAGGGTCTCTCTAATTTGCTGAGGCTGGCCTCCAACTTGTGATCCTCCTGCCTCAGGCTCCCAAGCCACTGGGATTTCAGGGGTGCGCTACCTCACTCAGTGGCTTAGGTATTTTTAAGTGGTTGAATGTGGAGAGCGGTGACTGAGATCCAGGGTCTCTGGTGACCTCATGGCTGTGGCATGCCCCATGCCTGGGAATGTTCCTGTGCAAGGGCACAGGAGGCTCAGCTGCTGTGGCAATGCCTTGCATGAGGAGGCTCTGTGCAAGAGTCCTCTCAGCTCTGACCTTGATCTCAGGCACACGGCTCCTGGGAACAGAGGAAGTCTCATGCTGGACAACCACCATATTTCACCAGCTCTGCTTCTCTGGTTTCTGCCTGCTTTTAACAGTATCTTTGAACAATGGACTTTCTCCAGAGCCACACAAGGCTCCTAACATTGTAACTGTGGATTGCAACTGTGGAAAAGCTACATAGATGTCCTCGTTCCTGGAAATTTCCTGAATACAAAGAATAATGGTTGCATAGTCTTTTGATAATGAGACATATATAAACAAAGATTGCTGGCCCAACTCTTGAGATCAGCATCTCCATCAGAGAGCAGGCTCCACCCAATCCCAGCTTCATCTTTAAGATCTGTGTCTGTGAATCTCTATTTTCCAATCCCCCTTCACCAGACGCCAGAGTTCGGCTGTGCTGGTTGGGCAGTTGAAAAATACAAAAAGAGGAGTCATGTTTCACGAGACATGACAATCACACAGAATTGAAATTTCAGTGTCCGACCTAGATGCCTAGATGTCCTTCAATTGATAAATGGATAAAGAAACTGTGATATATATATATATATATATATATATATATATATATACACACACACAATGGAATATTACTCAGCCATAAAGAATGATAAAATTATGGCATTTGCAGGCAAATGGATGAAATTGGAGAATATCATGCTAAGTGAGATAAGCCAATCTCAAAAAAACAAAGGACGAATGATCTCGCTAATAAGCGGATGATGACACGTAATGGGGGGTAGGAGGGGGGCAAGAATGGAGGAAGGAAGGACTGCATAGAGGGAAAAGAGGGGTGGGAGGGGTGGGGGGGAGAGAAAAAAAACAGAATGAATCAAACAACATTACCCTATGTAAATTTATGATTACACAAATGGTATGCCTTTACTCTATGTACAAACAGAGAAACAACATGTATCCCATTTGTTTACAATAAAAAAAAAAAAAAGAAATTTCAGTGTCCGCAAATGATGTGTTATGGGAACCAGGCTCACCCATTTGTTTGTATATTGTGTGTGGCTGCTTGTATTCTACAGTGGCAGAGCTGGGTAATTTTGACAGAAAAATGTAAAAGCCTCTGGCCCTTTACAAAAAAGCTTGCAGATCCTCTATATACAGGAAGGTCTTGACAGAGCAGAGCCAGGGCTGCGGATGAGAGGCACAGAGCCGTGACCTTGAACCAAAGGTGGGCAGGCCTGGCTCCTCCTCCAGCTGACTGCAGGGCAGGTTCCTTGACCTCTCTGAGCCTCAGTTGCTTCATCCATAAAATGGGAATAACAGCACCAAAGTCAGGCATCATTAAGGAGAATCATTTTTGTTAAGCCCAAGTCTAAGGACGTGGGAAAATTGCAACATTTAACCAGCTTTAGACCTACATCAACAATCGTTTTCCGTGATTTAATATATGCTCAGTAAATAGGAGTTTGCTGCAGGCAATTTAGCAATTCTAGACGGATTGCAGATTATTTAGCATTAAAGCGAGACTACCTTCTCACAGATGGGTCTTCTGCTTTTCCTCCACTGGCTTATCAGTGTTACTACCATCCTAAATCAGAGCTGTATCTCTGACACCTGCCTCTTACGTACTCCCTGGATGTGTCCCTCCCTCCTTCACTGCTGTCCCCTGACCACTGCCTATTTCAGCTTGGACCACTGCAGTAGCCACTAAGGAGTATCCTCTGTCCATGTGGCTCCTCCCTACCCACATCCAGCTTTTATATTACTACCAAAATTATTATTCTACTCAGCAAATGTGGTCCTATTTCTCTATCACGCAGAACCCTTCTATGCTGGCCATGGTGTATGGCCACAAGATTTTTTCTTTTAAAAAAAAAATCCTACCAAGTTGGGTGTAGGGGTATATGCCAGTAATTCCTAGTGAGTGGGGAGGCTGAGGCAGGAGGACCGCAAGTTCAAAGCAACTTAGAAAGGCCCCAAGCAACTTAGAGAGACGTGGTGTCTAAAGAAAATATAAAAAAGGGTTGGAGATGGGACTCAGGTGTAAATCACCCCTGGGTTCAATCCATGGCACCAAAATAAAATGAAATGAAGGAATAACCCCCTACAGAGCCACTCCGGGAGAAGTCGCAGTGTACACAGGAAGTAGCATGGCAGAGCCGGCCTCGGGTCCAGGCCACCTGAATGGCCTCCACTCGGCTAAGGAGCCGCGCGCTCTCGAGCCTGTAAGGGCTTCCTTTTCCTGCCAGCCCTGCTGGACAACTGGTTCCTGACCGTCCCTGGCCCACAGGGAGGTGAGCACGGAAATGCAGAGCACGCTGTAGCAACTTGGCACTGGGACGTGGGGACATGGTCCTGGCCTCCGAGCCCAGGATCCTGGGGCTCGTGTCCCACCTGCCTCTGGCTGTTTCCCAGCAGGTCCCGACTGCAGCCACGGGGGTGCCCCCTCTGCCCTGCCCAGGCAGGCGCTGACTCACCTGCAGTTCCTGTCTGTGGCGCCCCCAGAACGCTTCCTTTAGACTTCCACTGGTTTTTACCGAGCAGAGGCCGAGGCCCCAGCCGGAGCAGAATCGGGGCCTTGTTAAAACACCTTCCCATCCTGCCCCACCAAGCCTCTGTGCAGACATGGGTGGGATCTCGTGGCTTTGCATTCACGTTTTCTCTTCTCAGCGAGACGGGCACAGAGCCTGGCTCTGCTGTTTTCCTCTAGCGAGGTGACTCTGGGCTGGGCATTTCATGTCTTTGACCTGGCCTTTCCTCTCCCCAGGAAGAGAGGGTGACATGATAAAGCTGGACACTTGATTTATCCTCAAGGAATGTTGGCAGTTTCTAGCGAGGTGGGGTTTTATTTTGTTTTATTATTTTTCTGAGGTGGATCTACTTGTGTTGCCCAGGCTGGCCTCGAAGTTGTGATCCTCCTGCCTCAGCCTCCCCGGCCCTGCCCGAGGAGCTGGGATGATGGGCATGTGCCATTCAACCCTGCTATATTTTTGAAAGTGTGATAAAATACATTCAATAAAAATTGACCATCTGCAGCATTTTAAAGCGTACAGGTCGGCGGTTTTAAATACAGTCGATCTTCCCACGCTTTTCATCTCGCACAACTGTCCCTCTGGGCGGGAGCGTGGCTCTGGGGACCAGCTCGCGTGGAATCGTGAGCGACAGCTCCAGTCTGGTCTCAGAGCCTGAGCACGCTGGGTGCTCCGAGGAGTGGAGTCACACAGTTCTTTGTCCTTCTCAGGGTGACTCGTTCCCTTACACCACGTCCTCAGAGTTCATCCAGGTGTGAGCACCTGCCAGTGTCCTCTCTCCTAAAGGCCGAGTGACAGCCAAGCGTGGTGGCGCACACCTGTCCTCCCAGCAACTCGGGAGGCTGAGGCAGGAGGACTGCAAGTTAGGGGAGGCCCTAAGCCACTTGGCGAGACCCTGTCTTTAAATAAAATGTAAAAAAAAGGGCTGGGGATGTGGCTCAGTGGTTAAGCACCCCTGGGTTCAATCCTGGATTGTCCCCCAAATAAATAAATAAATGAACAAACAAACAATACAGGCCGAGTGACATAGTCCAGTGTATGCAGGCAACCCTTCTAGTGGATGCCCTCATCCATCCCTGGTGCTTGGGTTGCTTCTGGCTTTTGGCAGTTGTGAACAGCACAGCCATGATCGTGGATATGGAAACGTCTCTTTGAGACCCTGTTCTGGAGTCCTCTTTCTGCCTGTTTGTGTGTGTCCAGCCATGGAACGGTCGACTCTTAGAGCGGGTGGTTCTGGGAACACTGAGTTTTCTGTTTCCAACAGCAGCTGCGACATTTTACATTTTTCCCTCCTCTACCCACGGGGTTTTCTCTGCCCCTCGGTGTGATCTTTGGTTCTAAGCACGTCCTTTCAGAACAAAAGGCTCAGAAAGTTTGGCGTATTTCCATAATACCTGGGTGGATTTAGTGGACCTTGTTCCAACCCAACTACTACCAAGGCGGTCCATGGAGAAAAAAATGTCTTATGTTTATAAAATGAATATCTGACATGGAATATCGGAACCCTCTGAAGAATTACCTGCAAATAATCCTTCTTGGTGTTGTAAATCTTCACTTCATAATCAAAGCAGTGGTGTGGGAAGGCAGAAAATGGTTTGTCCCATTGGATGGAGAGATGAGTTCCTTGAATCTGGGCGGTGACGTTGGCTGGCGGATTTGCTCGAGCTGAGTTAGAGGGGGAGAGGTCAGTGGTGACCAGGGCCAATGAGCTCCAATCCACCCACACCTCTCCAGGCATCGGGATTCACCATTAGATCTTTTCTGGGGGGTTATGGTGGATTGAACTCAGAGGTACTTGACCACTGAGCCACATCCCCAGCCCTATTTTGTGTTTTATTTAGAGACAGGGTCTCACTGAGTTGCTTAGCACCTCGCTTTTGCTAAGGCTGGCCCTGAACTTGCGATCCTCCTGTCTCAGCCTCCCAAGCCGCTGGGATGACAGGCATGCGCCACGGCACCCGGCTTTACCATTAGATCTAATCCGTGATCTCATCTCAAGCCACAGGAAGCTGGGGACTTCCGTAGGACTCCTGTATTGTGCTGTGAAGGAGAGACCCTCCTTGTGAACTGTAGAGATTACTACCGACTGAATGGCACAGATGAATCCTTGCTCCCAGTCAGCTCTCAGCTCGGGGAAAGACTCGCCTTTCCGTCCCTTCAACCGTCTGAGTTAGACCAAGCTCAAGCTAAACCAGGCTTTGGAGGGAACCCTGTCCCGGACCTACCACCACATCCTGCTTCCACTTAGCAGCAGGTCTGTGGTCCTGGACAAATCAATGTCCCTTCCTGGGCTTCGGTTTTTGCTGTTGTGCTTTATGGGGGGAACAAGCAGGAAGCTTCAAAGTCCTTGTGCGTTAAATGAACAGGCTGAAGTCCCCTCTCCTTGGATGTCGCTGGTTGTTTTATGGTTGTGTAAGGTTCATGGAAAGTACTTCTAAGTGTCTGTCCTTGTCCTAAGTTAATGACTGAGATCTCCCAGTTAACGGATCACAGGGACACGCTAAGACTGGGATCCAGTGGCTTCAACGTCAGCCATCCTGAAACAGAAAGTTCTCAACCAAGAAAGTACTTGTTTCTTTCCGTAAATCCTAGGACTTGATCTTAAAATAAATTCCTATAATCTGCACCAAGTTGTAACCATTTTGACTTTATCATTTGTTTCCTATAGGTCTCTGTCAGTTTTTCACTGCCTATTTTCATAAAAGTGAGCTTTTTAGGTTGCATCGGAAATACACTATTGAAGAGAAAAGCAAAGGCTTCCACTCTTTGAACAGAGTTCTACTCTGTTCGATGTTGGGGGTCTCACAAGCCGAATCGTGCCCTTGGAAAATATAAATTTTGTGTATTCATGGAACGTTTATGCCAGGTACTGGTTCTAAGTCCTCGATAATTATTAACACCACGTTGTCACAGAAACCTGGCAAGAAGTCGTCACATACCCCTGGTTTTGATATAAGAAGACTAAAGTGCAGAGGACACGGAGCTTGTCCATGTCACTGATCTGGGTTCAAGTCCAGCCCGGGGGGCTCCCTAGCTCCTGCGGATAAGCACCCCACCACCGAAGTCTCAGGTTAGTGATTAGTGACCAGGATGCTGTGGGAAAGGTTCCCAGGGACCTCTGTCCATCCAGGTTCTAGGATGAGGGGAGGCAGCTTGTGCAGAGCATTAAGCAGACAATACCAGGAGCGGGTTTTGAGCTGAGAACTGCCCGCCAAGGGTGGACACTTGCTGACTGGGGAATGCCCACAGGTGGGCCAGATTGGTGAGGGACCATTAACAGGAACGCTTTTGGGCCGTGGGGGGCTCGGCCTGGGAGACCTGGAGGCCTTTGGACAGCGGGACCACGCTGTGGGGTAAGGGCTGGAAAGTGCTCTGGGTGGAGCTGATTGGCGCCCTTGGGCGGTGAGTCCAGTTTCCTAGTGCAGAGATTCTCACTGGGAGAATGTTCCCCCTCTGAGGGAAATTTTGGCAAAGTCTGGGACGTTCTTTTGTCATAACCCAGAGAGCCGGGAAAAGGGTGGAGAAGGAGGGGTACTCTTGGTGTCAGGGGACAGATGGAGGAGGATGGTGGAACCAGGTTAAGAGAATGGTTCCGTACAATGAACCCACTGTGCTGATGGCCCATAGGCTTTCTTTGCCAAAAAGTCATCTGCCTGCAGCCCCGCCTGACCTGCGGGGACAGGAAGTATCACATTTCCTCAACGAACCAAGGCCAGGGGCGAAGGTCAGGCAGTCCAGGTGGGTCACAAATGGTGGGGGTCAGGAGATGAGGGCTGGTGATCACAGAAGAGGCAGTGATGGACCCGGAGTGGTGAGCCACGCCTGTCACCCCAGGGGGATTGAGAGGTCCAGGCAGGAGAGTCGCAAGTTCAAAGCCAGCCCCGGCAACCTAGGGAGGCCCTAAGCAACAGCGAGACCCCTGTCTCAAAATGAAAAATTAAAAGGGCTGGGGAAGGAAGTCAGTGGTTAAGCACCCTTGGGCTGAATTCTGGGTACAAATAAAAAAGAAAGATTGCTAATAGCTAACCTTCGGGTTTGGAATCCCATTTCCTCTGTTGCTAAGGATTTACCCCCTGTGCTCCTGTTCCTTCCTGCCCTTAGGCACGTTCAAGGAGAAGAAAGGGACAGTGGGGGGTCGGGGGTCTATAAAAGAGCCGGACACACCCAGTCCCCTGGTCTCCCAGCTGCGGGCTCCTCTCTCTGGAGAAGTCTGCTGTCCCTGCCTCCTTCTTAAGTAAAACTTGCTTCCTAAGCTCGCCTTGGCGTTCTGGGTGGGGCATATAAGGACCCCATCGCGATCTCCGAGGCTGGATCCGCAGCATCTCCTGAGCGGTACCCGGGGCTGCATCCAAACCCCCTCCCATGTCCAGGACAGCTCCCTGTCGCACAAAAGAGATCCTTCCCGAACTTTCAGCGGCCCACACGGAGGACCCGGCCCCAGTGCTTCCCTTCCCCGCGAGGGTGGGATCACAGAAGGGGCCCAGCCCTGTGCGGTGGAGGCTGCAGCTGGGTGGCTTCTGCAGCTCGGGCCGCGTCCCTCTTACCGATGGCCTGCACCGCAAAGAGCCGGTCCAGGGGTCTGATGGCCGCTCGCCTGCTGGACCCGTTAACCCGCACCGCCAGCCAGTCGTGCCCCTTGCTGCTGATGGACGTCTTGGGAAACCAGCAGGCGGTGTTTCGGCGGGTCTCATCCGTGCTGTATTCTCGGCACTCCTCCGTCCAAGGGCCGTACCTACACGGGACCCTGGTGAGTCTTCTAAGGCCAGAGGAAAGGGACATTTGCACGAGTAAAGAGAGGAGCTCACCTGTAGTAGAGGGAGTACCGAGTGTCCCCGGGAGCGGCCGCGCCGGCCCGCCAGCTGCAGCGGAGGGAGACCTGGTAGGGCCTTCGGTGCGTGTGACCCGCCACAGTGTTTGTGATGCAAGTTAAATTCGTGACCGAGGTTCCCGGAGACCCTGGGCGGCAGAGAGAGCGAGCGAGCGCCATGAATACTGAATATTGCAGCCATGCTTTTGAATCCTGCGACCTCTTTTGAACAACAGAAAGCAACCACCTCCACCTATTTATAGAAACAGCATTTGCAAAGAGCCGACTTCCTAGAGGGGTGAAGCCAGAAAGAGCCCAGAAAGAGCCCGGGGCTCTGCCTTCCCCAGCCCGCCCAGCTGACTGGGGGTGCGGAGCAGGACGCTGCAGAGCATCCCGCATGTCGCCATTCAGAGATCAGCGTCCAGCAACCTCAGGGTCCCCGTCAAATGTGTGCATTGCTAGCTGTGAGACTTCCACCCTGACTACTTCCGGACCTCAGATTCTCCAACTGTAAATGAGAGGGGTGGGGTCTCCAGTGCCCCTTTCTAACCTAGAGTCCTATAGTTCCTAACAGAGGATATTTTGACATATTGTACATGCATGGAGTATAACATTCTAATTAGGATCCCACTCTTGTGGTTGCACATGATGTGGAGTTTAACTGGTTGTGTATTCACATCTGAACACAGCAAAGTTATGTTCGATTCATTCTGTCTTTCCTATTCCCATCCCCCTTCCCCTCCCTTCATTCCCCTTTGTTTAATCCAATGAACTTCTATTCATCCCCTTTATTGTGAGTCACATTCCACATATTAGAAAGAACATTTGGCCTTTGGTTTTTGGGGATTAGCTTATTTCACTTAGCATGATGATCTCCAGGTCCATCCATTTATCACCAAATGCCATCATTTCATTATTCTTTATGACTGCATAGTATTCCATTGTGCATATATACCACATCTTCTTTAACCATTCATCTGTCGAAGGGCACCTAGGTTGGTTCCATAATTTAGCTATTATGATTGACCTGCTATAAACATTGATGTGACTGTGTCACTGTAGTATGCTGATTTTAAGTCCTTTGGGTATAAACCAAGGAGTGGGATAAGTGGGTTATAGTGGTTCCATTCCAACTTTTCTTAGGAATCTCCATACTGCTTTCCAGAGTGGTTGCACTAATTTGAAATCCCACCAGCAATGCACAAGTGTACCCTTTCCCCCACATCCTCAGCAATATTTATTGTTACTTGTATCCTGATCCTTGCCATTCTGAATGGAGTGAGATGAAAATCTCAGTGTAGTTGTAATTTTCATTTCTGTAATTGCTGGAGATGTTGATCTTTTTTTCCCCCCTATATTTGTTGACCGTTTTTCTTCTTTTGTGAAGCGTCTGTTCGGTTCAGAGCCGGGATCTGATCCTACATACCAGGCAAGCACTCTACCACTGAGCCACATCCCTGAATTCTTGAAATGGTAAATGAAACCCCTTTGTGTTTTCACCCAGGATTCCCCAAAATGATCTGAGTGGAAAGCTGCTTTTTCGTTTGTCTCTCTCCTCTCCCCATATCCCGTGCTGTTCTTCAGAACACGGTGGGAAACTCTGGCTTTAGAGTTGCTCAGGGAAGGCAAAGAAGCTGGGGCCGGGAAGGGTTTCACCAAAGTGGGAACCTTGAGGGACGGAAGGGGGCTTTGCAGCAGAGTTAAAGTCGATGGCAGATTACTTTTATCAGCGTCTGTCAACCAGTGTCTTTGACGAGGTAGAGGGAAGGGGTGTGGGGGGAGGGCCTCTTGTTATCTGTGGACAAGTTAGAGATAGGAGACTGACCAAAGAAAGTCCTTTTCACATTATCTTGTGGGCCTGGGGGTGTGGTTCAGTGATCGTGTGCCTGCCTGCCATGCACGAGGCCCTGGGTTCAATCCCAGCACTGAACAAATGTTGGCACACAGGGCTGGGGTCGTGGCTCAGTGGTGGAGCGCTTGCCTAGCACTTGTGAGGCACTGGGTTCGATTCTCAGCACTGCATATAAATAAATGAGTAAAACAAATATATTCCATCTATAGATGATGCATAGGTGGAATTGGACGGGCCGTGGTATGAGAAGTGACCCCAGCCCCCTTCGGGGTAGGGTGCTCCCAGGTCGGGTGACGGATGAGGGAAAAGCGAGTTGTGTTGGGTTTTCTGTTTCCCAGTTTTGCAAAGTCTGGAATATGAAGCTGGACTTTGAGGAGCTTCCTTTACCTGGTGGGGCTGGAAGTTCTGCAGAGACCCAGCTGCTGGCCAGCGGGAGGGGCCCGCCCTGCAGGATTGTCTGCACACTTGCCGAGAGGCCTTGGTGGAGGGGGACCGCGAAGGTGCTCTGCGTGGTCCCGGTCTCGTACTGCAAATGAAACCCACAGGAAGCCTTAGGATCACGACTGCTTATCACGGGTGCCTTTCTGTCACCTTCCAAACGGCCCACACGCGGGACAGACCGAGAGAGTTTGGGCAGAAAACATTAAAAAAAAAAAAAAAAACATTTTAATAATGGTGGTCCATGAACATATCCTCTTGTGAAATCCAAATGCCACCGCTGAGGTTTGAGTCGACTTAGGGTTGAAGCTCCCTTGGGTTCCTGTCTCTAGGGTCAGCCTCCCCTCCAGAAGGAAGAGGAATCCTCTAGCTCTCCATGTGGGCTGCAGAGCAGTTCCCAGAACCCACTTCTGTGACTTCGGGGCACACTGGTCGCTAGCAGGTGCGCTCACCGAGTCCGGAAGCCAACCCGAGGCTCCCAGAAGCCACCCGCTTGGTGCAAGGTGACAACAACAGGGAGTCCGTGAGCGGGCCTCGAACCTGATTTCTCTGATTCCTACCTGCCTTCCCATGTGGGAGGCTACCGCCTTGGGTTCTTTTTGACCTTGTGGAACAAGCATGAGACCATTACCCACTTAGTCATGCCTAAAAAGTTACCGAACGTACGTGTTATTTCTTGTGGCAAGAAAGGATCCCCAAGGTAAAATATCCTGTGCTGCTTTTGCTTTTCAATATGAACCGGGTACTAGTTCTCAGCTTTCAGTGGTCACTGCCGATAGGGAATTGAGTAATTCTCTCTCTCTCTCTCTCTTTTTTTTTTTTTTTAATTAAAATTTCATTTGGCTGGTTCCACAAAATGGCTACGGTGAATTGAGCAGCAATGAACTAAAGAAAAACTGTGGCATATATATACAATGGAATATTACTGCGCCATAAAGAATGATAAAATTATGGCATTTGCAGGCAAATGGATGAAATTGGAGAATATCATGCTAAGTGAGATAAGCCAATCTCAAAAAAACTAAAGGACGAATGATCTCGCTGATAAGCAGATGAGGACATATAATGGGGGGTGGGAGGGGCTAGCATTAGGGTTAGGGTTAGGTTTAGGGTTAGGGTTAAGGAGGGTGGTAAGAATGGAGGAAGGAAGGACTGTATAGAGGGAAAAGAGGGGTGGGAGGGGTCGGGGGGAAGGGAAAAAAATAACAGAATGAATCAAACAACATTACCCTATGTAAATTTATGATTACACAAATGCTATGCCTTGACTCCATGTACAGAGAAACAACATGTATCCCATTTGTTTACAATAATAAAAAATTTCATTTGATTAAAAAATATAGTCAAACATTTACTCTAAAAAATGCAGCTAAGATCAGTATTTACTCTAAATAGCAATAGTGGCAGGAGAGGGGATATTTACGTCGTCAGGCCACGGGGCGTTGATTTTCACGTGATATTCCAGGTTAGCGAGCCCGGGCGCTTGTTCAGGGTTTGGGTCCCAGCGTAAAAGGACTTGAGCTATACCCATGACTTCAATGGTGAAATTCACAGGTGGCAGAAGGGACGCTGTGGAAAGAATAGAAAGCAAACAGTGTTGGGTTGGACACAAACAGCCCTTCCAAGTATCTAAAACTATTTTATGGTCCAGTGAAGTGTTTTGTTATGACCGTTAAGATGTATGGTACTAAAATAATTGTTGAAAGGCTTCTTTAAAATTGTTTCCTACTCATTCTCTTTTCTTGATTTTTCCCAAGTGTCTACCTATACCAGGGACATGGTTTTTATTGAAATGTGAATATTTTTCAACATCATTTATTATAACTGTAGTTTTCCAACCAAGGGCCATTATCCATTAATGGGTGGCAATAAGAATTTATTGGGTTGTGACCGGCAATTTTTTTTTTTTTTTTTGAGATAAGGAAGAAATACAGAATAGAAAATACCAGAATAGAAAATAACAGGGCACATCAAACATAGTAAGACTAAGAGCTTCTTTGCAAATCTCTCGTTTCCATTGTGTAAAGGTACCGATATATTTATTTGGTTGTGTGATCATGATGTAGAAAGTGCGTTTATTTCCTAATAGGAGTCACAGTCAAACGTGTTTGTGACCATGATTATTTAGATCATTTATAGAAAACAGCTTTTTTTTCCCCCCTTCATGAACCACTCTTGGCCTTGGCTTTTTAAAAAAAAAAAAAATTTTAATTACAAAGTCAAATGAGTTTTGTAAAGATGACCCAGAGGAAGAAAATAAAAATCTCCTACAATCCTACCATTAAGAATGACATTAAGGGCTGGGCTTGGGGCTCAGTGGTGGAGTGCTTGCCTTGCATGTATGAGGCAATGGGTTCGATCCTCAGCAGCACGTAAAAAAAAATAAGTAAAGTTATTGTGCCCATCTGCAATGAAAAAAATGTTTTAAATCTGCAAGTCTATCATTAAGAATGTCATTAACATTATATAGTCACTATATATTTTTTTCTGAGCATGTATTTATATAATTATTATTTTTTTAACCAAAATTAGGCTAATACTGTACATGCCATTAAAAAATGCCCCCTTTATTTTTTGGTACCAAGGATTGAACTCGGGGGCACTCAACCTCTGAGTCACATCCCCAGCCCTATTTTGTATTTTATTTAGAGACAGGGTCTCCCTGAGTTGCTGAGCACCTCACTCTTGCCGAGGCTGGCTTTGAACTTGCCATCCTCCTGCCTCAGCCTCCCCAGCCGCTCACTAGACAGGCGTGTGCCACTACGCCCAGCCAGAACCTTCTTGGTTCACTGACTGACGTGTTGGGATTTTTCATTGACCTTGAAGAGTCTTCCGGGACTCTGCACCCACCCCTGCTACCTCAGGGTTTCCAGGGCTCAGCCTAGATTGTCCCGGTCACTGTTGTTGTATCAGTTTAAATGAAAGTCAGGCCGAGTCTTCATTACCTTAGTCGCACTCTGCATACTTCAAGGGCTCAGTAGTCATGCAGGGATGGCAGCTAGTTCTTTGGACAATACAGGGGCAGAGCACTGTCGCTCATAAAAAGGTCTATGGGGCAGTGTTAGGTAGGGACCACAGGACAGCTTTCCTTTCTTTAACTGTCCTCACACCAAACCCGTTGTTACGGTGTGGAGGTGAGGTGTCTCCCAGAAGCTCATAGGTGAGACCATGCAGGAAGGTGCAGAGGAGAAATGACTGGGTTGGGAGAGTCTTAACCCAATCACTGGATTGATCCCTGATGGGATTAACTGAAGTGGTAGGTGTGGCTGGAGGAGGTGGGAATGGGGCGTGGCTGTGGGTAGATATTTGGTATCTGGAGAGTGGAGCCTCTCTCTCTCTCTGCTTCCTGATGATGTGAGCTGCTTCCCTCTGCCACGCTCTTCTGCCATGATATCCTGCCTCACCTGGAGCCCCGAGGAATGAAGTCAGCTTTCTATGGACTGAGACCTCTGAAACCCTGAGCCCTAGAATCAACCTTTCCTCCTCTACAATTGTGCTGGTCAGATCTCTTAGTCGCAGCAGAGAAGTAGCTGACTGAGACACCTGCCCATCAACAAGCTTCCTAACAAAACAGAAGTCTCTTGCTATTTCCTTGAGCTCTCCGACCAGTGCTCCTTATGTGAGGACATTCTGCCTGTGACCAGCAGGGCCAGCCACATGTCCACACACACTTGGGACTGGATTTCCCACAGCAGCCTAAGGTTTCATTTCTGCCAAGGCTACTTTTTAAAAACAGAGTGTATTCAAAGTGAGTATTCTGGTAAGGATATATATATTTTTTTGTAAAATATCCTAACTGTGGGTTTACCTAGAGGGAAATCATGCTATCTGTCTTATAATGTACTTATTTTTAAAAATAAACACTACTGAGTTGATAAATCTTTAAAAAATTTGAAAAATACACATGACTGAGTTGAATCCAAGGTCCTTACACTTTGGGTCAGGAAGTAAGTCGGCCTGCAGTATCACCGTGGCCCCCCAAAGAATCAGGAGTTCAGGAACCATGACGGGCAGTCAGACCTGCAGAGAGCAAGGGGATGTTAGAGAGCGTCCTGCTGGCATTTCTGAGAAACAGTGACAGCCCTTTCTAAAGTAACATGTGGGCATTTGAAATTTAACAAGCATTTGTGACCTGCTTTTTTTTTTTTTTTTTTTTTTTTTTTTTTGGTACCGGGGTTTGAACCCAGGGGTGCTTTATCACTGAGCCACATCCCCAGCCCTTTTTAGTATTTTATTTAGAGACAGGGTCTCACTGAGTTGCTCAGGGCCTCGCTAAGTTGCTGAGGCTGGCTGGGAACTCGTGATCCTCCTGCCTCAGCCTCCCAAGCTGCCGAGATCATGGGCGCATGCTACCGTGCCTGGCCGTGAGGTGTATCTTTCACAGGCTAGGAATACAAAGACATTAGAATTTGCTCTTTGGCTCTCCAGAGTCTGAGAAGCAGAATGAAATGTAAATCAAGAGCGGAAGACCAAACACCTGCCCCGGTTTAGATTTGTAGGAGCACAGGGATTCCTTTCTAAGGGGTGAGCTGGAGGATGCACAGAGTGGTCCAGAGAAGAACACAAACGGAAGAGAGACGGCCACCAGAGCAGGCCTCCCGGTGAGGAAGGTGCTAGGCACAGTTAGTAGCAGACATAAACATCACCAGGAGTATTTGAGTATAAGCCACAGGCTAGGGGCGGTAACTGGGTGGCAAAGTGGGTATTTATAGTGCGCCAGGCCCCGGCTTCCATCTCCAGCAATGTTCGTACCTACTTGAGACAGATGGACGATGAGAGTGAATCTGCAGTTGGAAAAGTTACCATCACTCAGCCTGAGAAGGCCGGAAAGTCTGAGCGTCCTGTTGCACAGGGCAAAGAGCAGAGAGGGACATCTCTTGCTGGAAACTGCGCATTAGAAATATCTTTGAGAACACGAGCAACAATAAATGTTGGCGAGGATGTGGGAACCAGGCACACTCAGCCATGGCTGGTGGGACTGTGGATTGGCGCAACCACTCTGGAAAGCAGTGTGGAGATTCCTCAGAAAACTTGGAATGGGGGCTGGGGATATAGCTCAGTTGATAGAGTGCTTGCCTTACAAGCACAGGGCCCTGGGTTCGATCCCCAGCACCACAAAAAAAAAAAAAAAAAAAAAAAACTTGGAATGGAACCACCATTTAACCCAGCTATACCACTCCCCGGTTTATACCCAGAGGACTTAAAATCAGCATGTAGTGACACAGCCACACCAATGTTTATAGTAGCTCAATTCACAATAGCTAAGCTATGGAACCAATCTAGGTGCCCTTCAACGGATGAATGGATAAAGAAAATGTGGTATATACACAAAATGGAATACTACTCAATCATTAAGAAGAATGAAATTATGGCCTTTGTAGGTAAATGGATGGAGCTAGAGAATATCATACTAAGTGAAGTAAACCAATCCCAAAAAACCAAAGGCTGAATGTTCTTTCTGATATGTTAATTCACAATAAGGGGGGTGCTAGGGAAGAATAGAGGTACTTTAGATTAGACAGAGGGAAGTGAAGGGAGGGGTGGGGTATGGGTTTAGGAATGATAGTAGGATGAATCAGACCTTATCACCCTGTGTGTATGTATGACTACATAAATGGTGTGATTCTACATCATGTACAACCAGAAGAATGAGAAGTTATACTGTTTATGTATGATGTATCAAAAGGCAGTCTACTGTCATGATAATGAATTAGAAAACATTAAAGAAAAAGAAATCCTGAGCTTCTCTCTGCACAGAAATTTCTCCTAGGAGCCACCCTCAAACAATCCTCCCACGACTGTCCTTCCCGCTGCCCGGTGATTCAGTGCATGACATCTATGGTTATTATCTATTATCTAGAAAGAACTTCCATAGATCTCATTCCTACCTACAAAGGAAATGAGTCTGAAGAACTGAATAATGTGTCAAAGAACACCGCCAAGCCGTGAACTTGACCCCCTCTGGAATCTTCCAACAACAAAACCTAAGCTGTGTCAGCTCCACGGTACCAATTAGAATGACTTAACAGTTCTAGGTTTAAAATTTCATTTTAATAGCTTGATATTTTCCAAATATTACTTTAGTAGAACCAGAGAGGGGGAAATCCTGACTAAATAGCTAAGTTCAGAAAATAGCTCAAACCTCTTGGTTTTTTTTTTTTTTCTGCTTAACTAAGTTACTGCTGAAGTTACCGCTATTACTACATGAGTTACTAACGGAATTAGAAAAGGTCACAATGGTAAGAAAGAAGTAGCATCAAAACCATAAAGTCCTTTTTTCAAATAAACTGAAGCCTTGCTCATCAGAATCACATCAGTTTGGACAGAAATAATCTCATTTCTTTTTCTGACAACCACGGCAAGTAGCGAATGATGTTTTCAACCAACAGCAACAATGAAACCAAAGCAGACATTTTAAGATTTTTTCAAATTTTCAGCAAGTGCATATTTTCTTGAGTCAAAGGGAAGTGTTAGCAATCTACTGGGCCTGAGCAGAAAAGATAAAGTACCCTTTTGAACAACAAAGAGAGCTTCCTCTTCAGATTGTGCAAAGTGGTGTCTTAAGATGCCAGTGTTTCCTGAAATGATATCAAATACAATCTAACAGCACTTATTTCATTAATAGGAATTCCAGATCAGGGGAAAAATAATAATGGCAAAATTAACATCCCCTAGTGACTTTTACTAACCGGTCAAGTCAGAGATCTGTTAGGACCAGACATGTAAAAATAAGAAAAATCTGTTTATTTTTTGCCATTAGATTGGTTGAATTTCTCAGCGGGGAGATAATGGAATATTTTACATAAGCGAGAACTCTCCCCTAGAATTTGCCCTGTCGTTATATGCAGTTAGAATTGTTTTTCAAATTTGATCATTCAAACATTTTTTGATAATCAAGTTTTTTGCAAGAAATTTTTGCATCTCATGGTGCTATTTTCTATTCAAATAGATAATACTGTGGAAAGAAAACCAATTGTCCCGTTGGGCTATAGTTTACTCAAACAAGAGTCTAAAGATGACCACGAAGAACGAATTTGGGAGTGCCGATGGATTTCAGACAGGCTGAGCTTTCCTGGAGACCGGGCCTGTGAATCCCCACGTTTTCTTGGAATCTCACCCAGTCTCTGCTCTGTTCTATGGAAGCACCCCGAGCTGTGGCCCCTTCAAACTTCTGGTCCCCTGCAAAGCAGTCATCCAGGCCGGGAGAGGAGAGGAGGCAGAGACTCAAATCTCCCTGGGTCATCTCTTTAATCCCAAAATACACAGTCTTAATCACTGTGCAAGAATAGAGCGAATCTGCCAGTTGTATTTTTACGCACACATATATAACCTCAGAATGCTAATAGGTGTCCTGGCTGTCAGTAAAAATCCAACAGGAAACCATTACCCATGAGGACGTTGAAGTCATTGCTCTTACTACAAAAGTCACTAATGAAATAGAAAAAGGCCACAGATTCAGCAGAATGAAGCAGACCCAGGTTGCCTACCTACGGTCACTCAGGAATCCACGCTCGATCTTGAGGAGAGGCTTAGGGGCTACTTGTGCGAGTGACTCGTATGTAGTTGAGTCAACCTGCAATTCCTCGAGTGCCCTCACCAATCTCGCTTCCGGTGGGAGATGAAATGCGAAAGAAAACATCTCTTGCCGGACAGATGTTTCTAGAAAGTTGAGTCAGGTGTTAACCCTGGGCCATGGACTTCCCCGGTGTTCTGGAGAATCAGCCAGGGTCACAGAATCTTTCCCCTCTTTTTTTTTTTTTTTTCTTGATTATTTATTTTCTCTGCCCGGAGCATTTCTTTTACAACCAAAGTTGTTTTTGTACCCCATTTTTAGAACCTTTTTGAGTTAGCTGTAGTGACATCTAATTCCGGGTTCAACCTCAGTGGCAGGATTCATGCCCTGTTAGACTCTGTAAGGCCTTGACTTCCACTTTTATCTTGCAGTCAGTAATATAACCCAATTTTTTTTTTTTTTAGGGAAAAGGAATGAATGCAATAAACCAAGGGACATATTCAGCTGGGTCTAATGCACTCGCCTCCAGAGAAAAGCTGGGCACATCCCTAGAAATAAAATGTCTAATAAGGATGGTTCAGGCGGTTATTAGTTGGGTTTTGTTTTACCCTCGTGAACTTCTGGTTAATTTTCTGAGATAGCATGTTGGGACAATTTGCTGCCAATATTCTGATAGGTAGATGGATTCTTTGCAATCCCACATGATGTGACTGATTATCCTGCATCCCTGGGCACCCCGTCCACTCACGCTCCTCAAAACCAGGCTGACAGTAGAAACCAAGGACCCGGCTGGTTGTGTCTGTGTTAATGCTGGCAACCCCAGTACCCCACACAGGGCCAGGCGTGGGGCAGCTGGTCCTTGTGCCTGGCTCTGGGTAGAGCAGAGGCGAATCAATACACAGCCCTGAGGAACCAGGACATGTGTGCCGACATCAACCAGGGGGACAGGAAGCTCAGCAGTGGGATGCAACAGGTTGCCTGGAACAAGCCCCGGCCCCTGGGTCCCTGGCTTAAAAATTCTCCACGCAGCAATTCAAGTGATGTAACCACATCAGGGGACTTGATTTCAGGAAATTTTTAACATTTACAAGATTAACTGCTTTTCGAATAACAATGAAAGAGGAAGTATTCACATGAAGTAGAAATCTAGAAATCCTACCAGGTAATGAAATGCTCAGTGTAGTTCATTGGAATTGAGTATCCAATGCATCATTGAAGTCTAACTATGAAGCATAGTCACTTTGCATGCATTCAGAATTTTAGGCCCATGGAGTATTTAAAAAGTCTAGTTTCTCTTTTCTATCTATTGCCTTCCTTCATTCTTCTTCCTTTGTTTTCTCACTCCACGCATGTCTTCTTTCTTTCTTTTTATTTATTTATTTATTTTTTAGTTGAAGATGGACACAACATCCTTATTTTATTTATTTATCTTTATTTGGTGCTGAGGATGGAACCCAGTGCCTCACACGTGCCAGGCAAGCGCTCCAGCACTGAGTCACAGCCCCATGCATGTCTTCTATCCGCATGGAAATATATTTTCCTTGCTTCGGGTAAATTAACTAAGAGAACACAAAGCCAATGAGAGATCTTGGCGACTCTCTGAACGTTTTAGATAAGACATATTTGGAAATCCAAACATCTCCAGCAGAAACAAAAAGCGACAGGCCCTTGTTAGAGACGATAACATTAGTTCCTTTTTGCTACTGGGTCTTAATTTGCAACTTTTAAAATTAACCCTGACACTTCCTCACCCAGATATTTTTATTGCACTCTTTACCGTATTTTCAAAACTCATGCATTTTCTAAGAAATCTTGGCTGCATAAATGGTCTAGATTTAATCCCATCAAGCATCTATCTGGAGCAGTAGAAAATAGATGCCTCATATTTATCTGAAGTCTCAACAGAACCCTGAGCGTTATTTTAACAGGACTCACTCCAGCGTGGATCAGCACATGGGTTCCTTAAGCCATGCATAAAGGAAAAAAAGCAGACTCTGGCCAGAACCTGCCCAGTTCACATCTGGGAACATCATTCATTCTGTCCTTCCTGAGAAAAGTTCTAAAGGGTTTTTGTTTTATTTTAAAGATATTCATACCTTTATCAATCCTTACTTCTCACTTTCCTTCTCCCCTGCCTATTGTGAAATGATTAGGAAGTGATGCCCATGTCTTTCTGGTACAGCCCGTGTCATAGGAAGAGGCGTTAATCTGCTCACCTGGGATGAGTCAGGCGTCTGGTGACCGCTTCCTGAGAAGTGCAGTGGCCGGGCAGTCAGGTGGCAGCCGGGCATGGAGAATGAGCCTTATCTGCGAGTGCACTTGACTTTGAGAGGGTTCTTGACTGTGTCATAACAGCTATACCGTTACAAGCTGGCAGGCGGTCTCCTCCGTGGTGGAAGGGCAGTCCACCTTCGCTAAGCAAATACAGAGGAGGGAGTGGAAAGAAGGCGAGGGTGGGTGAGCCTTGCACTGCCAATGGTCACCCTGCTGTCAATCAAAAGCATCTCCCGGGTCCGGATAGCCACTATCTGATAACTGTCTCGTCTGCACCATGACCCGCTTTGGGAGACGGTTAGCTCTCTTTGGGAGTTGAAATTAACTTTTGCTGGTGGCCACCAGGTAATCAAATCTTCTCCAGACCCTCTAAAGCTTTGCACTTAAAAAAAAAATCTTTTTATTAGTTGTTGATCGACCTTTATTTTATTTACTTATTTATATGCGGTGCTGAGGGTCAAACCCAGCGCTCTACCACCGAGCCACAGCCCCAGCCTATGCGTTTGTTTTTTTTTTTTTTTTTTTTTTTTTAATGTGCTTCGTCAGCTGGAGTAGTTAGTGTTTCTCATCTCCCATTCAAAACCAGGCATATGATTGGACAAGTGATAGAGTCTGAGGAATAGGAACATCCCTTCGTTCTGAGCTTGAGGGGCAATTCTCAGTCATCGGGTGATTCCTTGACTCTCCTCTGTCTTGGTAGCAGGTCTTGTTTCCATGTAAGCAAACCTACTTGGATTTTTTTCCTTTATTCCATTTAAAAAAAAATTTTGTTATTGTTGAAGGATCTTTATTTCTTGATTTATATGTGGTGCTGAGATTCGAAACCAGGGCCTCACACGTGCCAAGCAAGCACTCTACCACTGAGCCACCTCCCCAGCCTGCTATTTTTCTTTTGTTGGCTTCTAGGGAATTTCAGGGTCAGCAGCTAGCAGAGCTGCCATCTGTTAAAAATGTGACTTAGGGGCTGGGGTGGTGGCTCAGTGGTAGAGCGCTCGCCTAGCACGTGAGAGGCCCTGGGTTCGAGCCTCAGCACCACATAAAAACATAAATAAATAAAGTTTAAAAATTGTTTAAAAAGAAATGTGACTTAGGGTAGGGCTGACCAGATCAGAATGGTGTTGGGCACATTATCCGTGCCTGATGTCGGTGGTTGCCTTTGGGACAGGGCTTCAGGCTTAGCCCTGGGGATGTGTGTGGTGGCCTCCACAACCCAGGAGAAGCGTGGAGCAGAGAGCAGACGCGGGAGCAGATCGCCTAGGTTAGACCAGCGTCTCCCCGGTGAGGGGATCAGCAGAGAGCCCACTGCAGGAAACTTCCACCGGGCTCCTCGTGTGTCCCGAGAGAGCACCATCAGTGTGTGCTCCTGGGGTTGCCAAGGTCACCGTTTGGGCAGTTGCCCCCAAATGAAACCAGATCAACCATTGTTAGATGACCTGCAAAAAGTGACTGTCCTTGGGGAAAGGGGAAGTAAAAGGACAGAGAGATCCAACTCCCTGTGAAGACAGGCCCAGAAAAGTGAAGATAGGGTATCAGCCATCTGCCTTTGAAGTCCTATTCATCTAAGTTTGGTCGTAGCACGTTGGTCACTAAAGAGGCTTAAAATACTTATTAGTCACTGCGCGGGCAGTACCGTGGGCTGCGTGAACGCTCGCTGTAGTTTTTACTCTTCTGCAGTCCGTGTTTGCTGAATGCAGCTGTGCAGGTGCAGGTGTTCTCAGAGTTGCAGAACTCTGGTGCCTGCTGCTACCCCGCCGACGCTTGCCCAGGCGTATGATCCAATACCAACTATGCCAATAAAAATTTAAAAATCACGTGCTCCTGGGGCTGGGGAGATAGCTCAGTCGGTAGAGTGCTTGCCTTGTAAGCACAAAGCCCTGGGTTCAATCCCCAGCACCCAAAAAAAAAAAAAAAAAATCATGTGCTCATGTGTTTCTCCTCCCTGTTTTCCTAAGAGTCAGGGAAAACAAGCAGGAAATTGTGCAGTTTATTTTTGATGGCATTCCTTTCATTCTTTAGAATACAACGTCCACGTCCAAAGAGATTGCGACGGAACATGCCGGAAGATTTCCCCAAAGTGGTTTTTCACAAAGTGAAATCCATCTTGCCTGGGTTTAGCCAAATGCCATAGGTAAAAATCCAAACAGCAATAACTTGGAAAGTAGATCCAGTGGATCCAGGGCCTGCGCTCCCTGAAAAGTCTGGTTCACTGAGCTTATTAAAGGTCTCAACTTCTCTGTGGAAAAAATGTGAAATGTAGACCAAGATTTATACAAAAGAGAGTGAAATTCACTGTAACAGCTTTACTTGTAAGAGTTAAATTAATATAAGAATGATTAAGAGAAGGATATAAGTTTATTTTCTTGGTACTGGAGATCAAACCTGGGGTTCTGTATTTCTGAGTTTTTTTAAAATTTTGAGATAGGGTCTTGGTAAGTTGCTAAGGCTGGCCTCCAACTTGTGATCCTCCTGTCTCAGCCTCCTGAGTTGCTGGGATTACAGGTGTGTACCACCATGCTGGTCTGGGATGTAACTTCTAATGTTGCAATACATGGATATGAAGAGGGGTGTTTTTCAAGAACTCTGGCATTAAAGAAAAGTATTAAAAGAACAGGAAAGTACAAATGCACATCATTCTTTTTTAAAATCTCAGTTTTGGTTAGATGCTAAGACAGATAGGAGAGACTATATGTAAATGTTAGGTGTATTAGTCAGGTTTTGCTACAAAAACAACCACAAGCTCGTCTGTGTGAACAATAAGGATTTGATTCTCGCCTGCATGTCCGAGTTTTGACTGGGATCTGGTCAACCGTGGGTAGGGCTCCAGATTACAGAGTGGGATCAGGTTTGTTCTAAGCATCTGCCCATCATTGGGAACCAGCAGCTACTCAGAGCATATTCTTTTCATGGTGGTAGCCAAGGTGCAAACAGGAAAATCAACTGCACAGGCACACCTAATAAATGGCATGGTCAAACCCAGGGTCAGCTGCCCAAGCCCAAAGTACACTCTGCCCAACCTGAGAAGGGCCAACTGTAAGGGGACAGATTTGTATAAATGAAGCATTGCGACCAATAGTTGTTCTACTGCTGCAGAATTCATGTGTCTTTAATTTCATCCCTGTGCTTCTCTATATAGAAATGTTTCATTCCATACGAAGGTGGGAATAAAGTGGTAATTTAAAAAATACTAGAGACACAGAGTAGAACCGAGAATCCAGAAATAAACTTTCACATGTACAGCCAATTGATTTTTGGTGAGGGTGCCGAGTTGATTCAACAGGGCGAAGATCAGTTTCTCAGCAGATGCTATATGTGCAAGAAATGTTGTGGAATCTTTGCCTCATGACATATAGAAAAAATTAACTTAAAAGTGAGAAAAGACCTAAAAGAGTTGAAAGGATAAAATTCTTGGAAGAACAAATAGGTATGAATCTTCATAACCTTGGATGAGGCTGCTTTTTTAAAAATAAGATACCAAAGAACAGCAACAGAAAATATAGATAAAATGCATTTCACTAAGAAGTTTCCAAGGATTCTATGAAGAAGATAAAAAGGTAACTTACAAAATGGGAAAAACATTTTCAAATATGGATTTGAGAAAGGGTTTGTTCCTAGACTATATAAAGAACACTTATAACCCAACAATATAAAGACTAATAACCCAGTTTAAAAATGGACACAGGATCGGAACACAGTTATTTCCAAACAATGTGACCATGAGAAGCCACTCAACATCAATAGCCATCAAGGATGTCCATTCAAAACCACAGGGAGAAACATTTCACAGCCCCAGAGTGGCTAAAATATGGACAGGCAGTATCAAGTGTTGGTGAGGATGTGGAGCAACTGAAATCTTCCTCTGCTGTGGGCTGGGCTTATAAAATGGTGTAGTTACTTCGGAAAATAACCAGGCATTTCCCCAGAAGGATAAGCATAGAGTCTGAGTATGATCCAGCAATTACATTCCTAGGCAAAGACCCACCCAAGAGAATTGAAAGTGTATGTCCAAAAAATTATATGTGAATGTTGATAGAAGCAAGAGGCAAGGAGCGAGAACAACTTTGCTGTTCTTTGTCGACTGAGGTTCATGCCATGGAAGGCTGCTCAGCAACCCAGAGGACTTACAATTGAGTCGTTTCCTCTTCTTGGCTATTAAAAGTCCTACTATGAACAAATACAATTTTTTTTGTTTTGTTTTGGTTTTTTGGTACCAGGGACAGTTGACCACTGAGCCACATCCCCAGCCCTTTTTCTTTTTCATTTTGAGACAGGGCGTTGCTGAGTTGCATAGGGTCTCGCTAAGCTGCCGAGGCTGGTTTTGAACTTGTGATCCTCCTGCCTCGGCCTCCCGAGTCACTGGGATTATAGGTGTGCAACACAGTGCCGGGCTTCAGATGTGAATGTGTATGTGGACCTATGTTTTAAACTCTCTTGGGCAGGTATTTACCTGGGGATCAAATTGCTGGCACTTGATACAACACAGATGGACCTTGAAAATATGATGCTCAGTGAAATTAGAAAAGAGGACACATTGCATGATACCACTTCCATGAAGTGTCCAGATCAAACATAGAAAAACATACTAGTGGTCGCCTAGGGTTGTGGTTGGAGGGAGAACCCTGGCAGGTGTAGAACATGGGAAATGAGTGCTTGGGGGGTGTGAGGCTTCTTTAGGGGTGATGAAAATATTTTATATCGATTGTGGTGGTGGTTGCCGGCTCCGTGAGCATCGTAAAAGCACTGAGTTATATACCTTAGGTAAATGGTGACAGGTGAATGATATCTCAATAAAACCACCATAAAAATACTAGAAAGATGCACTGACTAGATTTAATCAGACTCTTGGGTAGCTATTAGAAAAATCCAAGATTAAAATCAATACGTGGATTTACCATGTGCCATGAAAAGCCACGGATCACCTTTAAGGTGACTCAAAAACTTGTCTTCAGACTATGACAAAGTTAGTACCATTTTTAACCCATTCTTTTCCAGTTCTTTATGTAGCAACCAAGTCTTTGCGCTGGAAGTCATATGCAGGAAATCAACCAGAATGTATAAAAAAAGAAAAAAAAAACCCAACAACAACAAAAATGGGGGTTAAAATCAAAGTGCATGCATGTACTGTAGTCGGATGAACCCAACTACTATGGTGTTGCACACCTGTGATCCCAGTGACTCGAGGCTGAGGCAGGAGGATCACAAGTTCGAGGCCAGCTTACGCACTGGGTGAGGCCCTCAGAAACCTAGTGAGACTCCGTCTGAAAATTAAAAAATAAAAAGGGCTGGGGATGTGGTTCCGTAAGCGTCCCTGGATTCAATCTCTGGTACCCACCTTCCAAAAGTAATTTTTAAAAAATCACAAGAATGACCCTGTGAAACTAACTTTCTTAATGTGACACCATACCCTGCCTCAGCAAAGAGAGGACCTAGCGAGGGCTGGGAGTGTTGACTGCTTTGTACACATCCTCTGGGAGCCCCATAAACCTGCTTTACAGATGAGGAAACCGGGGCTTAGAGAATTTACACAGATGAGGAAACCGGGCTTAGAGAATTTACACAGCCAGCACAGCTTGTTTGTGACGCTTCCCACGTTCACAGTACCCAGAGGGCAAAACCTTGATCCTGGAATTGTGACAGTTGTTTTAAGAGAAACTGTAAGCTCACGGGCCACACGTGACGGAGGTGGGAGATGGGAGAGACCCGGGATCAGCAGCTTTCCTTTATTCTGCAGCGAGGACCGTCAATCAGGCCGGGAGGGCCCGTTTTCTGGGTGTGGAGCTGGCCCCGGGTTACAGAAGGAGTCTGGGTTTTGGAGTTTCATGGGACACTGTGGACAGTTTGGTCAGCCAGGGACCTGGGCGGGCCGGTTAGAACTTTACCCCGGGAAGGCGGTTGTGTGAAGGTTGAGAGTCACTGTCACCGGGAAGGGCTCACACCTCGGCGGTTTCTGCTGTCCCCTTCCTCTGGACCCACGTCACCTGGAGCTTCACCGTCTGCGTGTCCCCTTGCAGGCCGCATCTGCAGCGGGGACGGGCGAGTCCAGGGCCCAGCGCTGCAGGGTCCGCCTCCCTCCTTCCAGGTGCGCCGGGCTGGGAGGGTGCACGCTGGCTTCTGGTGGAGAGGCCGGGAAGGCCCGGGAAGGGATGGAGTCTCCTTTTCCCTGGGGACACTGTTACTGGGAGAGGAGGCTCCGCAGGGAGAGGTTTCAAGTTTGGCCAGTCTCCCTTCCTCCTCCCGGCCACACCGTCCCTCTTGGGGAGCCGTCTGGTAGGAACATCCTTCTCCATGACACTTCAGAAACACCATGACAAGTGGTTCGCTTGGGGTGACTGTTATTTGGTGGCCGTGGGTGAGAGGTGCCTCTTGAGAAATGCCCGATTACCGCACATTACGTCTGCTGTCCTCTGCTACCTGGGGACCTCGACCAGGGTCCTTTCTCTGCCCGGAGTGTGCTCTCACCTGCTGACCTTTACGTACCTCCCGGCTGTGGGGACTGGGATGCTCTTCTCTCCTCTGCAGCAGAGGGGGTGAGACCCAGGTCTCACGGCTTGATTCAGAAGGACTGGAGGGCAGGTCTTCATCGAGCTTGGTTCTCTGAGCACTTTCTCCCGGTACCCAGCACACACAGCAGGCTGTCCTATGTTAGGGACAGAAGAGGGTTTCTGTTGATGCGACAGGGAATTTTACATGAACCTCTACTTAAAAGTAAATAACATGCCCCAGAAGCTGAACGTAGACACTTCTTGGTTCTGATCTGAGGTTGCTGATGATTCAGAATTTTGAAGGTGATTATGCTCAGTCTTTTACCCTTGGGCTTCTGTTCTTTTAACCATTATCGAAGTCCCATCTTTTAAAATTAACGACCCAGTATGAAGTTTCAGAGCAGCTAAAATTGATTTGTCTATTTACTTACCTCTTTTAAATGTAAAATAAAATTGCATTTGTGTGTAAAATCCCCCAGCTCCGTCGAAAATTGCGAGTCTACATTTGCCGAGAAATATCTTTATGTGTCCCCTGGGAGATCTTAAACTTTAGTTGGCTTCTATTAAACTTTTATGAGAACAAAACTAGCAAATGACTTTGGCTTCCAACAGGTACTTTTTGTTGTTTCAAACAAAGAGCGCACACTCCTGACACGGAGCTTGTTCTTCTCAATAAATTACTCTGCATCCTTTACAAAGAAAAGGCTGGGGAGGGCGAGGAGCGGGGCAAGACAACCACCAGCCCTCCCCTGGTAGAGAATTCAAATGAGGTCATCATTATGCTTTATTTGATTTATCTAAATGGCGCTTCAAATATCTCCCCCAAGGGGGCCAAATGCTATCATTATTCATTTCTGGCTTAATGGAAAGTATTTTTCTCCTTTCTCTGTCCTATTTTAAAATGCAAATGATCCCAGGAAGCGTGGTAGATGGAGAAGGCTGAGGGGAAGGGCGAGGTCCTGGAGTGAAGGCCGGCCCTCGGGTCTAGGCCGGCCCTCGGGTCTGGGCCGGCCCTTGGGTCTGGGCAGGCGGCTCTAAACTGAGCTCCCACTCAGCCGTGGGTTTTTAACTTGAAGTCAAACCACTTCCCTAAAACCCAGGAAGGTAGAGAAGGGGTTCAGCGTTGAGGCAGACGCAGTTACTGTAGTCATGGGTAACATTCCCATCCACCTCATTTCTTTCTGTGGGGGTGGGTACCAGGGATTGAATTTACGGGCACTTGACCACTGAGCCACATCCCCAGCCCTACTTTGTATTTTATTTAGAGACAGGGTCTCACTGAGTTGCTTAGAGCCTCGCTTTTGCTGAGGCTGGCTTTGACCTCAGGATCCTCCTACTTCGGCCTCCCCAGCCGCTGGGATGACAGGCATGGGCCACCGTGCCCAGCTCATCCACCTAATTTCTAAGGCACACTTGGAGGTTTGAGGAGGCTGAATTGAAAGCTGCCAGAGATGTCCGGGCACTGATCTCCAGAGCCCTGGAACCTGTTGACTGACGTGGCACACCGGTTTAAGGTGAGGTTCTCTCCTCGAGAAGGTTTTCCTGGAGTTGCCGGGTGGGACTGATGCTGTCCCTGAGCTCCTTGTAAGAGGGTAGCAGGAGTCCCAGAGGCTGAAGATGTTCACTGTGGGCTCTGGAGATGGAAAGGGGTAGCCTCTAGAACCTGGAAAAGGCAGATGCCCTAGGAGCCTCCACAATGAACCCATTTTAGAGTCCTGACCTCCATAACTGTGACACCACAAATTGACATAACTTTATGCTGGGTTTGTGGCGATTGGTCCTATTGGGGTTCAATATCGACCGATCCCCAGAAATTCAAAGTGCACACACGGCAATGCAAATCACACAACGAGGTTTTATTGCAAGCTCGAGCCTGGACCGCAACCAGCCTCTCAGACCACTACCATGGCTGAGTGGGGAGCACTCCGAGGGATGAGAAAGCACTCCGCTTAAGAAATTTCCAGTCATTCACATACAAAGACCTGTACGTTATTGGTTCACATTGGAACAGCTAAACATTTGTTCTCTTTTGGTTGGGTCCTGCCAATTTATTTGAATCTCACTGGGTCCTGCCAAAGCTGAACGGTCCTGGAGGAAGAAGGGAGGAGGGAGAGGTTGAACTGCGCAGGAGATGAGCCGGGGCTAGGCCCCCTCCCCCGTCCTTGATAGATAAGGTTTCCGGGCAGCTGCCCATTTCTCGGACAGATATCTCTTAACAGCCTTGATAAGCCCCGGGGGCCCAGTACGTCCTGTTTGTCCTGTATTGGCTCTTGAGGGAGCACCTGTGCGCCCTTTCCTGGGGGGAGGTTTTACGCGCCAGTTCCCCAAATGGCTTGTTCACACAACATGGCTGCACAGATGTCACCGTGTTCTCAACAGTCCCGGGACATCAGTGTAGAGGTTACCTGGGCTTTCCTCTCTCCTCTCCATCTTCAGCAACTTTCAATTTTATGCCAGACTCCACTCTCTTCTCTCCCCTCTGCTGCCTCCGTCCTGGCCCGCCCTTCTCAGGACGATGGCCCCAGCCTCCCCACCAGGCCTCCAGCTCCTGTGTGCAGCAGTCTTGGGAAACACAAGCAGAGTTGGGAAAACTCCTCCTTTTAAAAACCTTCAAGGTCTCATTCTAGTGAGATCTAAATTCAGCCATCTGAAGGTCAAGTGCGGAGCCCTGCCCGATCTGGTCCTCAGAGCGGGCTTCTTCTGTAGGGTTTTTTTTGGCAATCAGCGGGGGCTTCTTTTTCTTTTCTTTTTTTCTCGTATTTATTCCAGACCTCGATTTTTCTCTTGCTCTATCACTGACCTACACCTTCACTCGTTAGTGGTTTTGAGTCAGTGTCCCTTACACTGTAGGTGATCTTAGGCAAATTAACCTCTTCCACCCCCGTTTCCTGCTCTGTGGAATACCTCGCTGGGTGTCTGATCATATGGTGCAAGTCAATGCAAAGGAAATGCCCGGTACCCATCCAAACAGGGTTCAGACGGGCACAGCCGCACGGCCACGTATCACCCAGGCCATGGGGCCATCGTGAGCCCCGAAGGGAGGTGGAGAGACGAGGGATGCAGTACAGTGTGTTACGGATGCGGCTCTGCTGCACCTGGCCTCTCTCTCTAGCGCACAGAAGTGAATTGTTTCCCCAAACACAGCAGATCTTAGATGAACCAGAAGACACTGGATCTAAGATCTGGTCTAGACTGAAGAAGAATGGAAGATCTTTGCGGGACTCTGCAGCAAGTACAGAAGTACACTCAAATCAACCATTGATCAAGACTCAAAGGGTGTTTTATTCTTTTTGTTTGTTTGTTGTTTTGGAAGCAGGGATTGAACCCAGGAGTGCTTAACCCCTGAGCCACTTCCCCAGCCCTTTTTATATTTCATTTTGACAGAGGGTCTCGCCAAATTGTGTAGGGTCACTAAGCTGCTGAGGCTGGCTTTGAACTCGTGAACCTCCTGCCTCAGCCTCCCAAGCCGCTGGGATTATAGGTTTGTTCCACCATGCCGGGGCTAGAAAGGTGTTTTTATTCTCATTTTTCTTTTTTAATCTCAGGGTGCCTTTGAAGTGAAGAATATTCAGGTGGAGTTTGGAGAGAACAGTACAAGTGCAACAGTACTCCTTCCATGACCGTGGCTTTCGGGTGTAAGGTGCAGACCCAGAGAGAAGTGGGATTTCTGTATAGCAAACGCCAGTTCCTTTGCAAGTCAGGTTTTATTTCCCTTAGTTGTCAAAGTCCCATCTTGTAGGATGAATGACCCAGTTTGAAATTCCTGGTCCTCGTGAGGAGACGGTAGTAAGCATCTTGTGGGGAGGAGGGAAGATCTGGGTGACTTTGGTCGGTCTCACAATCCCCTGGGGTTTTCAGTAGGGCATTGTGTCCACAGAAGTATTTTATCCTTTAATTGAAGAGTCCCAAAGCTCTTCGTTCCACTTTCATATATGAATGCTCCAATAATTGAATTAATTTGAATAAGCATTTCTTGAGAGGCTTTTTAAGCACATTTTAAAAATTTTATATATTTTTTTGCTTGTATACAAAAATGTAATTGATTTTGGGGTCAGGTTATTTTGGGGTATAATTTACGTAAGGGAAAGTTCACTCTTCTTAGCATACTGTTGTGTGCATGATCACCACCAAATTAAGCTATAGAAAAATTCTGTCAGCCCCTCTTCCTAACTTGGGAAAGTTCCTTTGTCCCGAACTGCTCCCGTCTCCATTCCCTGGCTATGACAATTTTTCTATCTCTACAGCTTTTGCTTATTCAAGATGTCATACTAATCATATTAGTTTGTGGTTTCTGGAATCTGGCTTTTATCACAAGAGAGAAATGTTGTTGTATGCATCAGTAGTTTGTCCTTTTAAATTGCCAAGTAGTATCCCACACCCCAGTTTGCTTATGCATTCATTTGCTGGGAGAAAATTCGGGTTATTTCTAACATTGGATAAATATGAATACAGCTATAAGCATTGAAATATACTTTTTAAGGTCGATATAAGTTTTTGTTTCAGGTAGATATCTAGGAGTAGGTCTGATGAAGCATAAGTTAAATGTACGATGAACTTTTAAGAAGTGTTTTCTAAAGCTGCTGTTAAATGTGTGTTCATACCACCAGTGTATGAGAGTTCCACTACCTTATCAGTGTTTGATGTTAGGTTTTGGGATTTTAAACATTCTAATAGATTTCTAATGGTGTCTCTTTGTAGTTTCCTTAGTGATGATGTGAAACATCTGTACATATGCTTGGTTTCCACAGGGTATAGCTTCTGTTAGGTTTACTGCTACCTAGTGTCAATAGAGAATTTAAGCAGTATCATATTTAAGTTCTTATATATAATTTTTTGCTGCTAGTATAAAATAGAACTTGTTTTTGTAGGTTAACTGTGTATCTTGAGATTGTGCTAAACATACTTATTCGTCTTAGTAGTTTCTTTGTTGTGTCTTATGGTTTCTGTATAAACCATCAAGTCTATATGGAGAGATGGTCAGTTTTTCCACTTATTTAACTTCTTTTTCTTTCTTTTTTCTTTCTTTTTTTTTTTTTGTAAATGGTGATGAATTACACTTTCAACCTTCTTCAGTAGTCATAGGTTGAACATAAGTGGTGAGTAGGACATTTGTCTTGTTCCTGAAATTAGGGGGGAAGTGATTAAAATTCTAACATTAAGTCTGATATTAGCTGTACTTTTTTCACAGGTTTTCTTTAGAATCTTGAGGAAATCCCTTGTAAACTAAATTTTTGGGCAGTTTTTATAAGGATGGGTGTTGAATACTTCGTGCTTTTTCTGCCTCTATTGGGATGATCATATAAGTTCCTTTTTAGTCTGTTAGTTTGGTGAGTCACATTGATTTGTTTTAGAACATCAAATCCAGTTAGCCTTCTCTGCATTTGGAATAAACCCAGACTGACAACGATGAGTTCTCTTTCTATATTGTTGCGGTCAGTTTGTTCATATTTTAATTTTGTTTCTATGTTGATGTGGGTTAGTCGTCTGTAAATTAATTTTTTGTAATATTTATTTCACGTTTGCGCTCCTAATCAGATGCTTGTGAGGCAATTCCAGGGCCACACAGCTGTATTGACATTTCTAATGATGGCACCAAGCTCTGGACAGGCGGTTTGGACAACACAGTCAGGTCCTGGGACCTGCGCGAGGGGCGGCAGCTGCAGCAGCGTGACGTCACCTCACAGATCTTCTCCCTGGGATACTGCCCAACTGGGGAGTGGCTGGCTGTGGGGATGGAGAGCAGCAACGTGGAAGTGCCGCCTGTGAACAAGCCTGACAAGTACCAGCTGCATCTCCATGAAAGCTGTGTGCTGTCCCTCAAATTTGCTTATTGTCATAAGTGGTTCGTGAGTACTGGAAAAGACAACCTCCTCAATGCTTGGCGGACCTCCTACAGAGCCAGTATATTCCAGTCCAAAGAGTCCTCGTCAGTGCTTAGCTGTGACATCTCTGTGGATGATAAGTACATAGTCACTGGCTCAGGGGACAAGAAGGCCACAGTCTAAGAAGTCATCTACTGAAAATACGTGGTTAAACGGTTTACAGTTGAATTGGGCCAAAATGTTTTGAATTTGTAGAAATAGAAAAATTGTAACTTTAAGAGAAAACACACACACACACACACACACACACACACACGTTTCCAAACCTTGACACAGAACTACTTTGTCTACAAAGAGGAGGCAACAACCCCATCAACAGAAGGTCGCCTACCTAGACCAAATGGAGCACCGAGACCACCTGGACAGAAGGGCCAAGGAGTGTAGGACTGAGGAATGGAATCTGCTGACCTGAGCTGCAGCCTGTTCTCTTCCTGTTGGGGGATCTGTCACCCACACCTGGCCTGAGTGTGAGATTTCCTTTCGGTCCTTGCACTTCACCTTGCGTTCTGTCCTTTGTAGAGCAGTGGTGTCTCCAGTGAACTTGTTTCCTGGTTTTGCATCTTGTGAAATGTTTTTTTTTGTATTTTTTATTTTTGTTGAAGGTTAAACATTTGTATAAATTGTAAATATATTTGGTTTATTACAGTAAAGTCTTTAGTACCAAAAAAAAAAAAAATGCTGGCGTAAGATGAGAAGGAAAGTGTTTTCTCCACGTTGTGAACAAATTTTGTGTAAAATTGGGTGTTATTTCTTCCTTAAGGGTTTTACCATGGAAACCATCTGGGCCCGGAATTATCTTTGTAATAAGTTCGTTGAACAAAATTCAAGTTTTTTAACATGATAAAGGGCTATTCGGATTTAAATTTCTGTCCTATTTCAGTTGTACGTTCTTTTTTTCAATAGAATCTGCCCATTTCATCCACGTAGTCACATCGGTGAGCACAAAATTGTCCTGTTTGGCTAGAGCAACAGCAGGGAGACGTGGGAGAGAAAACCCCAAGAGGGATTGGGGCTTTCCTTGGTCCCTTAAGGTTTTAGACTGAATCAAGGCTGTGTCCCTGAATGTCAGTCAACTTGGAAAGATAGACTTTTGTTTCCAAAATCAGGATACTCAACTCTCCCTGAAGACAAGAGAGCCGGTGATAATAACCCACGGAAATACCAAGGCATACGGGTTTGTTCTTGGAACAGTTCCGGGAAAGTTAAGTACCTTAGGGTTGTATGAAGCCTACCCAGCCCCCGATGTTAAGGGCTTAATGGCTGTGCTGCCGTGCATCTGCCACTCTCTGCACTTTTTGTGCCTTTTAAAAAGAAAGGAATGCATCAAATCCAGGTTCTTGGCCTCGCAGCCGCGTAGCCTCTAGTCCAGGCAGTCAATGGTTATACAAAGCGGGTGGGAAAATAATTTCAAAGGACCGGAGAGCTTGCGCCTAGATCGAACCTTTGAAACTCCGCACCTGCGTTTGCAAGCTGTCTGCGCAATTACGAGCAGCTGTGCAAGCCCCGTGGTCCCGCGAGACTTCCAGGAGCCGCGAGAACGTAGGCGGCTCGCGCCCACGTCCTTCCGCGGCTTCCCATTCGCTGCCCGCCCTCGTGCGTCGTGACGTCACTGCGTCCACCTTCCCGGAAGTGCTTGTGGAGCAGAGGAGCGGGCCGGTAAGCGCGGAGACGGAGGTTTTGTGGGGTGTCGCGCCCGCCCAGAAGGCCTCGGCCGGGTCCTGGGGGCGGCGGAAGCGAGGTGCGGCGAGAGACCTCACCCCCGCATGGGGCTACAGGGCCGCAGCGTGGCGGTCGCGACCCTGCCCCGTCCCGTCTGTCCCTTGCGCACGACCGGGTCGCGGAGGTGTGTGTCGCCCGGTCTGCCCGCGCAGGGGGCGGGGTCCCGGCAACAGGTGTCACCGCCCGGGTCCCCAGGGAGTTTTCTGAGTCGAGGGGGAAGTGCAAGTCTCCCCACGTGGCCCGGTGCGGGGGACTCGCCCCCGGTGGGAAACGCCGCTTGTCGGCCCCCGCTTTCCTAGGAACCGAGCTGGACCCCTGCGGTCCCGTAGGTCGGGGTCACGTGAGGGGTCGCCGCGGGGGCCCGCCTCCTGGGGAGGCCGGGGTGCAGAGGAAGCCGAGCCGACGGCACGCGGCGAGGGAAGGAGTGAAAACAAGAGCTGTTTGTCGCTTCCGAGGAACCATCTCCGACTCTCAGAGTTTCAGGTGCAACTTGGGTGAAGGTGACAGGTGACCCTGACATGTTGGGGGAGACCTGCTCTTCTCGCAAGGCTTCTGGTTTTCTGGAACTCTACCCCTGGCTCGCTAACCCCAAGCCCGCCTCTCGGGAGAGATTGCATCAGTGAAACGTGGCCCGCGAGCATGGCGGGGCTTCAGGACTGCAGAACCCGAGAGCCGCAAGCTCAGAAGCAGTGGTCCCTCCTGTGGTCGCAGGGTCTCCCTCTCATTCGGATCGGGGAGGAGTTTCTCACGGTTCATAACCCCAGCAGGGCTTCTCCGTGCTGTCTCTGAAGTTCATTGGCGTGCCTGCGTGTTTCCCTTGCAGATGTGCGCCTGGTGACTCTTCTCTCCAGATGCTCAGGCACCTCTGCCCTCCGCACAGGCCGGTACTGAGCTGCAGTTGGAGCAGACTGTGCCTTCTGAAGCGGTGCTTCTTTACGATGAAGTTACAGTCCCCAGAATTCCAGTCCCTTTTCACAGAAGGATTGAAGAGTCTGACAGGTGAGAGATGAGACTGCCTTTTCTTGCTGCCTGTGTCAATGGAGAAGCACAGTTTGGCTGGCTTTGTAGCCAACAGATGTTTTTGTCGTCGTTGAGGTCGTGACAAAAAGACTTCCTTGTGGGTAATGCAAAACTGCAGCCAGTTCATTAGAAGGCAGGAGAGGTTGACCCCAGTAAACAACTGACCTGCTGAATGATGCCGAGAATCCTATTGCCACACATTATGGGATGAGTCCTGACCGACATTTCCTTTTCACCTGGAGGAGGTAGTATGCTAAGGAATGTGAGGTGCTTTGTCTCTGTTGTTAAGTGGAGGGCTGGATTTAATCTTGTGTGGCCCAGATGTCAGAGCTTGGTTTTGTAAACAGTGAAGCTCTGTTTCCTTCCTGCATTTAATAGCCTTGTGAGAGAACTGAAGGCAGAAGGAAGTAGAAATTAATTTCATTTGTGCACATACAAAATTAATCTAGGAGGAACACAGAAGATGGCTTTAGCTAAGTATCCGGTTACAGCAGCATCTACTTGATGTTGACACTGCTGGTGAGATTCACTTGGGGTACTTTCAAAATGTGGACGTTGGGATTCCACCCTCAGCCTCCTTTCCAGCTCAACCCCCCCAGGGAGGAGAATGAGACCTTTTTTTTTTTTTCTTTGAACTTCACAGACTTAATTCTGATGAATAGAAGGTAGAAGAACTATAGCTTTAAAATTAGTATTCCTATTCCCAAGATTTCTTTGTTATTTTGAAGTGGATGGTTTATTTTTAGGTACATTTGAGAGGTAAATGATCCGGAAGTGTTTGTTTCTTTTCTGTTCTTCAGGTGGTCTTGAAGGAGAGGGCTTAAATTTGTGTGGTTATGCCGATGGCTTCAGTGTGATTTAATCAGGTTGAGTGAAAAACGAGAGATACTCTTGGTCCAGTGGAAGCGTATTAACCTATCCATAACATCAACTTTCCTGTTAACCGTATTGAAAGGCAAAAAGAAAATAATTTTAGTAATCATTTTCAGTATGTCATATTTTATGCACTACAGGTGAAATTCTGTCATTTCAATACGAAGTTTCATACAAATTAGTGAGGTATTTGTTGCGTGTTCTTGTAAGACTCGCTAATTGGCACGTCTCCATTCAGATCCTCGCATTCAAGTGCTCAGAACCCTGCAGTAGCCGACGGTTGATGTGTGAACAGCACTGATCCACAGGTGTGATGTCGGGCTCATTGAGATCTGTCTTGACGTGCACTTCCAGCCCCCAGCTTTTCATTCTCAATTGCAGAAATTCTCTCAGTGGCCTCGCGCTGCTCATGGTGCACTTTTTTTGGAAACCAGGTTTCAGCTATTGATTGCTGTGAATTTTTGAACATCCTTTAAGAGTTGCGTTTGAGTTACTGAACCTGAGTTTGAGTTCTAAATTTTCTCCACCCTAGGAAATTAAGCCCTATGGGAGTTGGAACCTAAATAGTAAAAGATAGTGGTTACTTCCAGGGTCCTGCACTTGAAAGACTGGTGGATGAGGATTTGGGCAAGTTGTAGACCGTGATAGAAGTGGCAGGAACACCCTCTTTCAGAGCACTGTTGAACAGGGAGAAAGTAGTGAATCACTGTAGTTCATCTTTGCTCCTTTTGTAAAGGCTTGGGTGCCTTGGTAAGGTGTAATGTCCCATGTGAATGAAAACAAAACGCACAAAAGCATGCACAGCCTTTGTGGCTACATTGTGTTGATGTGTGCAGTTTAAATGGGTTTGTAACAGTTCTCAAATCCTAGTAGCCACGTTGCCTTACATAAAATTAGTTTTCAGTTGTCAGAATCGGGGAGGGGAGGCTGGGTTAGCGAGCTGCGGTCACGTAGTATAGGGCTTTTCTCGTTTGTCAGGTCATTTCGTATATTTCGGTTTTCCTGCTGCTTCATTACAGCTGTATAAGACTAGTGGCTGGAGCTGAGGCTGGGTCTGTCAATCAGGAGAGTTTTGCCTGGGCTGCGTGGCTCGTGTGCTCACCGGGCCGTGCTCCGTCGCTCGCCTGAGGTTCCTGGTCCTTGTTGAGTGACTGCACAAAGTCCTGGTGTTAGCCTTTGGGACGGTGGGAACAGTGAGCGTTGTTGACGTTCGGAGGCTGATGGCACAGATGGCATTTCTGGTAGCGATGCGGGGTCCTCCTGCGCGCACGTCCGTGGCGGGGCTCACGATCGTCTGTCGTGGCGGTGTACCTGTAGGGGCTCCGCCTCGGGTCCTCCGGAGGAGTCGCAGCGCCCCCGTGGTCTCACCTGGAACACAGGTGGGAGTGGGCTGCAGACCGCACGCAGGTGCTCCTGAGGGTTCATAACCCGAGTGCTGGAGCGAGAGGGGGCAGTGTCGTGCAGGTGCTCGGAAAGAGGAGCGCGGAGCCTCGGACCCAGGGAAGCAGGCTGCTCCTGTCACCGTGCATCGGTGAGGACATCTGCAAGGCCCCGCCTGCCACAGTCCTTAGGGGGCTCTGCTGCAGGCAGGCAGGCTTCTTTGGGCCCTGGCGTCGCCATCCCTACCGTCCCTGCAGCAGCAGCCCCGTCCCCGGCGCTGTTAGGAAGGCACGTGGAAGTGAGATCTTTGTCGTTCCAGAGCTGTTCGTCAGGGAGAGCCACGAGCTGAGAATAGCGGGCGGCGCCGTCAGGGACCTGCTGAGCGGCGTCAAGCCGCAGGACGTGGACTTCGCCACCACCGCCACCCCCGCCCAGATGAAGGCCATGTTCCAGGCGGCCGGCGTCCGCATGATCAACAACAAAGGGGAGAAGCATGGGACCATCACCGCCCGGGTGAGCGGGGTCTGCTGCGGTTTCTCTAAGTGTGAAATCCTGAGGGTTTCTTTGTAGTGCCGAGGCGGGTAAGCGAAGGCCTGGCGGTGACCCTCCGCGTCCTCGCCTGATGCCCTGCGTCCTTTGCGGTACCTCCAGCCGGTTTTTTTTTTTTTTTTTTTTTTTTTTTTTTTTTTTCAGTGTAAGTCAAAGGAATACAGTCCAAGCGTAAGAAAAAGAAAAAGAAAAAGCTTGTATGCTGCAGTGTTTGTTGTAAATTTTGCCTCTTGAAGACTAACCCCTGACTTCCTCTGTGGAAGGCGATTCCCTTCCTGCCACAGCCCTTCTGAACAGCAGGCATGTGGTTTTCCTTCCCCACCTATCCAGTGTGTTCATATCATGGTTTAAATTAACTCAGTATTTGGGGTTTGCATTCATGCCTTCCTGTTGTGTACAGCTGGAGCATACGTGAGTGTTTGTTTTTGGCAAGTTTTAGTTTTTCCTTGGGGTTGAATGTTTGGTCACTCACCTCCTGGGCGCATGCTTCTCGCGGACCAGGCACTGTGCTGGGCGTATGGTGCGAGTGGTCCTCGGTGCTTTGGGAAAGTTCTGGCACCTTAGCACAAGGTGGCCCTGGTAAGAGAATCCTGTGTGTGAGCAGTAGAAATCCAGGTGTGTGAGTTGGTGTCAGCCTGGTAAGTGTAGAATGAGTGAATGGTTTTGTGGTTAGCAGTGAGTTTAAGTTTATAAGAATTAACATTTTTTAATTGATCCAGTTTTCTTTCTTTTTAAAAAAATTTTTGTTAGATGCTGAGAACTTTATCTTAGTTAGTTATATGTGGTGCTGAGACTTGAACCCAGCGCCTCACATGTGCGAGGCAGGCGCTCTGCCACTGAGCCACAGCCCAGTCCCGGTGGTAGCGTTTTCTTCTGCCCGGCTTTCCGTGCTCCACGCCCTGTGCCGACTGCAGAGCTGGAAGTTCTTAAGTGGAGTGAAACACATCAGGTGTCAGGATTTGTTCTGGGAAGCCCCTTCTGTGGTAGAACTCTCGTTTTCTGGATCCTGCTTGGGGATGTCTCTTGGTTTATCCCTCCTCCTCCCAGCAGGTGTAGGAAACCCTACACGAATGGAAACATTTGTGTTTAACCCGGTACTGGTTTTGTGACATAGTTGCCCTGGAAATTCTAGCTGGGAATGTTTTTCTCTCTGAAATGTCAGGAGTTTGTCTTCTAGTTTCTACTGAGCCCAGTAGATTTCTCCTTTGCTGCAAACGTGGATGTTTTGTTTGTTCCTGTTTGATGACTTCACCATCTTTCCATCTCTGGTGTTTTCCACCCAGAGATTTTTGTCTTTCATTGTGCAGGGCACTTATTGGGCCTTCCTTGTTCGCTTTGTCACGTCACGGCCTTTGTCCTGTGTCCTCTCCTTGGAGGAGGGTGTCTTTCCTCTGGATGTGTGGTGGGGTGGTGGGGTGGTGCTGCTGATCTTCTACTTTAAGTTTTGTCCTCTATTTCTCTGTCCTTATGTTTTGTGTTTCTTTCTTTCATGGGAATGTTTTTATTTGATCTCACATTCTTTGAATTATATTTGAAACTTTTGTGGCTTTCAGTTTTTAAGGGGTCTTTCTTAGTATATAACCGTGCGTTACTTATTGGGAATATTTGCTGAGAAATTTGATGCTAGGCAGGTTTGTTAAATTTTTTTGACTCTTGAAGTAGCTTGTAGGTGAAAACCCAAAGATCGTATACCTGAATAAAAGTTGTCTGTTTCTATTCTATTCTACCAGTTTTTTTCTATTAGAGTTCTTTTTTTTTTTAAATTCCTTAAATTTTTTTTTTTTTTTTTAAATGAGGCACATTGTTTTCTGGATCCTGTGTGGGGATGTCTCTTGGTTTATCTCCTCCTCCGAGCAGGTGAGAACCTGAGGAAACCCTACATGTATGAAAACATTTGTATTAAATGGGAACAATAGGTGAGGCTTCTGCAGGGTCAGGACCGTCACTGTCTTCCTCCTTCACTTGTTGGCCACTGGAAGGTCCTTGGGGGCAGTAACACTTGGAGCTGTCATCTTCTATGGTGACGGGCTTTCTGCAGAATCTGCTGGAGGAGGCTTTTTTACAGTTGTTTTTTTTTTTTTTTTTTTTTTTTTTTCTGTTTTGGACCAGGAATTGAACCCTGGGGCACCTAACCGCTGAGCCACATCCCCAGCCCTTTTCTTGAATTTGATTTTGAGACAGGGTTTCACTAAGCTGCTTAGGGCCTCACTATATCATGGAGGCTGACTTTGAACTCGTGATCCTCCCACCTCAGCCTCCCCAGCCGCTGGGAGTACAGGTGTGTGCCATCACGCCCAGTTAAATTTTTTTTTCCCCCACGTTGGTAAAAGGAATATAGTCTAACTATAAAAAGTACAGTGTAGGGAATGTGTGAAGGGGTTACGTTTCCTGCGCCCGTTAAGTGTTTCCCATGCATCGTGGCCTGTTCGTGTGCTAGGCTTATCTCCGGTGGCATCTCCACGTGCACAGGAGCCATGCGAGTCCCTGTGACGTGGATGGGCGCAGTGCTGCACTGCAGCGATGGCAGTAGCGACAGGGTTCCTCAGCTCCACCGTGATCCGCGGGACCTCCGGCACGTGTGCCGTCCCTGGGAGGCGGACGTGTCGTCGTGCGGCCACGTCTCGTCTCCCGACTTCCCGTTCCTGCTGCGGATGCCCGATCTCTGGTTTTCCGTAGGGCGTCCTCTAGTTGTTGGAGGACGTCGGTCTCCCTCGACCTGGTCCTCGCTGGCTCTCCTCGAACCCGGGTGGCGCGCCCAGCTGCTGGAGCACCACCTGGGCTTTCGAGCCCCGCATGCGTGGCCTTCGCGTGTCGGCGGGCCTTCTCCTCGAAGGGCCGGCGGATCGCGGCCTCGTGCCAGGGACAGGCGTGGTCTCACCATTCTGGGGTCCGCGTGGGCGGGCCGCGTCCCTCGATTTCAAGGCGAGCTGGCCGGCGGGCCGCGAGGACCTGCGACTGGGTCTCCAGGGGTCTCGGTCGTGAGCCGCCCCGTCGGTTCAGGAGAACCGACTTGAGAGCTGTGTGTTTGATTTTGCAGCTTCACGAAGAAAACTTCGAAATCACGACGCTGCGGATCGACGTGGTCACCGACGGGAGACACGCCGAGGTCGAGTTCACCACCGACTGGCAGAAGGACGCCGAGCGCAGGGACCTCACCGTGAACTCCATGTTCCTAGGTGAGGCGGCCGCAGGCCCGTCCCTGGGCGCCATCCGGGCGCCATCCGGGCGCGATCCGGGCACGTGGCTTGGCGCTGGGACCCGAGAGGCCCAGGCTGGGTTTTGGGCTGTCGAGAGCCGAGCGGCCGCGGGACGGGCGGTGGGCTTCCCGCCACGTCTGGCGGCGTAGGAGCCCGGCCCGCCCCGCGCCCTCTTTGGAGGAGGCGCGTGCGGTCTTCCCGGTGCCGGAACTGGCGGGGCGGGGCCCGCCGTGGTTTCTGCCCGAGCTCACGCGGGGCCTTCGGAGGTCCAGAGCTGCGGCTTGGCGGCCGGCCTTGAGGGCCGTGTGCCGAGGGGCGTGGTCAGACGCGGCTGGCTTTGCACCGTGTGCACGTCAGTCACGGCGCTTCAGTGGAGAGTCGCTTCTGCACCGGGAAGGCCGTGGCAGGCCAGAGCCTGGGATCTCGTCGTGACAGATGCCCTTTCTAGGGTCCTTTGGGTTCTAGGCAGCCTGTGGGCTCCTGATGTGCTTTTCTCTCTTGAAACTCAAAGAAAATCTCATCCAGTGGGTTCCCCATCTGACAGATGGGAGTCTCAGGAGCTCAGTAGACTGTCCCATCAGAGGGCTGAGACGTGACCCTAGCTCTGCACGGCGTGGAGAGTGTGACCCGGCAGCCCAGGTGGTGCGCCTGTTCTTGTCCTAGGATGAAAGCGTCCTGGGTCATTTCTTCTCGCGCAGTTGGTAGTTGAGACTGCTCCCAGGAATGCCACCTGCAGTTTTATCTGTGTGCTCGCTTCTCGTAAGCATATTAAAGGAAACCTCATGTTCCTTTTCAAGGTAATATTTTACAAAATGAATGCTAATCTCAGAACCACAGTTGGATGAGATCGTTGAATCCTTAAATGGTGTGCCGGGTGGTATTGGAACCTTGTCACATGGATTTGGTGCCTCTAAGGACTCTTTGAAGCGGGTAACTGCTGGGTATTGAACTCGGGGTACTTGAACAAAGTCGCACAGCTTGTGAGAGACAGAATTTGGACTCTGAACTGCAGCAGCGTGACTCTAGAAGTCATGTTCCTAGCCACTGCGTTCTTACTCTGTTTTAGGAGATGGATAGTAAGAACAGAACTGAGTAGTCACTGATGGCGATTCTCTCGATCCTCACCTTGTAGCCCAGGTTTTTTATGCCCTGTCACATCAGTGTGAGCGTTTCTGATGTTGTTGAGTGGTTACTTGGCTTCCTCTATAGTTATTTTTGCTTTTGTCACATTTCTGTGGTTTTCTTCCAGAATGTGATGTGTACTACAAAAGTATAGGGTTACTGGGGAGAGTTGGGCATCCTTTATTACAATAAATGACATGAAGACAAAGCATATCATTGGCTTTTTTGTGGTCATGTTTTTATCCTTTATAATTTTTTTTAGTCTTTGATCTGGAGCTTTTGAAATGTGCCGCGCTCATTAAACCAGTTCCTTTCGGCACGCACGTCCGGAACGGAAACAGCTTGTGAAGAGTTCAGCGTAAAGTCTGAGCTCGCAGGTGTTGTTGCTTTGGGGAGCACGAGAGCCTCGGAGGTCAAATGGAACTGGGTCAGCAGGCAGTTTTTAGAAGTAGTGGCAGTGCCTCCTGTCCCCAGTGCCACAGTGTCAGGAGCACCCACCGTGGTTGGTGGATCTTTTAAATGTTTGTTTTGTTAGTATTTTGAGTCCCCAAGGTGCCCAGTTGTCTCAGTTTGCCTGGGATTGAGATCTTGCCTGGGAGGTGTGAAAATCTCAGGGTAGCCAGGAAGAGTATTTCCCCCCACATGTAAGGCTTTTCAGGGGCATTGTTCTGGTTTTTGTGTTTAGATTAGGTAAATGTGATGGCATTTAACGGGGTTTTTGTTCACACCAGTTTTAGGGACTAATACCAGATTACCTCAGAATTCAGAGGAAAGTTGCCTAGTGAGGCCTCCTGAGGTGGCCCAGGCAGGGCGTTGTGGTAGTGATGTGTAGGAATTGTATTGTTATCTATAATTTTTAAACTTTGAAATATGTTGAGTTGTTACTATTTGCAATGTGTTTGAGCTGAGTTTTACTATGTGCAATAGTTTAGATCTGATCATGTGTTTTTAAACTCTTGCTAATAATGAGTTTTTATTCTCTGAACAGGTTTTGACGGTACCTTATTCGATTACTTTAACGGCTACGCAGATTTAAAAAATAAAAAAGTGAGATTTGTTGGCCAGGCTAAACAGAGAATACAAGAAGATTATCTGCGAATTTTAAGGTATTTCAGGTGAGACTTTTTCTTATTTGATAGTGAATCTCATGTGGGTTTTCACAGCCCAGTGCATTTCTGGTCGTGCGGGACGCGGTCAGGCGGGTGCAGGAAGTGCCGCCGGTGTGCAGGGACAGCCTGCCCGCCCAGGAATGAGGAGTGCGATGGCGCTCAGATGCTCCGTGTCACCTTCTCGCCCCTGCGCCGTGTGGTGTTCTCGTGTGACAGCTGTGTCCTTTTCTGAAGTGGTCATCTTCCTTGGGGTTGAATGTTCGGTCACTCACCTCCTGGGCGCACGCTCCTCGCGGACCAGGCACTGTGCTGGGTATATGGTGCGAGTGGTCCTCGGTGCTTTGGGAAAGTTCTGGCACCTTAGCACAAGGTGGCCCTGGTGAGAGAATCGTGTGTGTGAGCAGTAGAAATCCAGGTGTGTGAGTTGGTGTCAGCCTGGTAAGTGTAAAATGAGTGAATGGTTTTGTGGTTAGCAGTGAGTTTAAGTTTATAAGAGTTAACGTTTTTTAACTGATCCAGAATATAAATCGAAAGTGTGCATTAGCATGGGGTACCACGTGATGTTCCTTACATGGGTGCCCGTGTCGTGTTTCGGTCGCGTCATGTGTATGTGCATTCATAAATGGTCCCTATTTGTGGTGAAAGTGTTCAGATGACTGCCTCCAAGCTCTGGAGTGTGCAGTGCCTTATCGTTGCTGTCATCACCCGCTGTGGGGTTGCTCAGCAGATCTTGCCGTGTTGCTCAGAGTGCTCGCCGCCAGTCCTCCCGGCCCGGTCTTCCCGGCCTCCGTGGGCACCTTTCTACTGCAGATTGTGCTTGAAGATCGTGTGAGCGAGGTCAGGAGTGCTGGTCTTTCTGCGCCGGGCTTATGTCGCGTAACCTGAAGAGGTCTAACTCCATCTTGGCTTAACTCCAAATGAGAACATCTCACCTTTTCTTATGGCTGAAGGGTGTTCCATGTAGTGCCACCCTGTGTTTATGCACCGCGAGTCGGTAGGTGCTCTTGTGAGTAGTCCCCAGGCTGACGTTGGCGTGCCTGTGACTGACTCGATGTTCAGTGACCTTTCACGCATCTGGCAGTGGGACTCTGCGGTCACGTGGTAGCTCCTGTTAGTGTTCTGAGGACCCTGTGCCCCGTTTACAGGCGTATTGGGTGTGTCTAGTCGCGTTCACACCGGTAGCACATACCCTTTGGTGCGCATGCTCTCTGACACTCATGGCCGTGTGTTGTTCTAGATAGTGGGTTGGTTTGGTGGAGTGAAGTCACCTGCTGTCGTATCTGAGGCTGGTTGGCCTTACGTGTTTTGAGAAAGGTCTGTTTAGTTCTGATGCTCATTTTTGTGTCAGGTTAGTTTTGGGTTTGGCTGGAGAGTTTTTGGACCTGTTGATGTGTCTTGAGTATCAACCCTGTCAGGGGTGTCGTCGGCAGTGATTTTTTTCCCATTCTGTCGACGTCTGCACTCTTGGTGCTTATGCAGCGGCGATTCAGAGCCTAGACTCTGAATCTGGCCTTGTGTAAAAGGTATCGTGCCGGTTATCTGATACGTCAGTGTGTTTATGGTTTGCGGGTTGGGAATTACTCTTGGGTTCAGTGTCAGATCACATTTATCAATAAGTGAGAACTCTCAGAACTTGAATATTTGCAAGCAGCATGTGTGTACAAGAAGAGCAGAGCAAAGGGAATGCAGATTAAGCTGTGTTTATAGAGCATGGTGTACGGATCGCTAGTGAAGTTTGAGATGGAGTTGTAGAAGGACGTAGGCCCAAAGGCTTGCGGCGTGAGATGCTGTGATAGTGCCCGGTGTCTGCAGCTAGGTATTCCCTGAAGAAGCTGGCGTGTGTGTGTGTGGGCGGGTGGGCCGTGAGGAGCACACTGCTCCTCCCTTGCATCCAGGCTGGGAAAGGCGCCCTCACCAAGTGCTGCGTGTTAAGTGTCAGGCGCTCACTGCATGGCCCTTCTCAGCCTCTCAGCCAGTGACTGCAAGTGAAGCGAGGCCTCGCTGTTGTTTTTGGCTGACCCTCCGGACAGTTTAGACCTTGGGTCTTTTCCTCTGGTAGAATACTGAAAGGTGGAGAATGGGTCAGATGATCTCCTAGGTGTCTCGTTCTTTCTAATGAATGGATGCATGGAATATCACCGGTAAAAATGGAAAACTTACTTAGCCGAGGATGCGTACGCGTGGAGACGATACGCTGGGGATTTTGTCTTACAGGTTTTATGGCAGAATTGTAGACAAGCCCGGTGAGCACGACCCCGAGACACTGGAAGCCATCGCAGAGAACGCTAAAGGCTTGGGTGGCATATCGGGAGAGAGGATCTGGGTGGAACTGAAGAAAATCCTTACTGGTAACCATGTGAATCATTTGATTCACCTCGTCTACGATCTTGACGTGGCTCCTTACATAGGTGAGAGCAAGGTGTGCAGCGTGTGAGTTTGTTTCATATATACTTATGTACATATATGCATTTACGTCGTGATAGGTGTTTCATTTTTGTGGTTGTGGGGATGAAACCCTGTGCCTCTTGCATTCCAGGCGAGCGCTCTGCCAGTGAACCCCAGCCCCCATATGTTTGCATTTGTGCAGTGAATTGTCTTACTTCCTAAGGGAAAAATGTGTTCACTCATTTGGCCCCAGAATTGTCCGTAGAGAACTGGTCCATTAATAAAAGTAACCAGAGATCAACTTTGGGGAAGGCCAGTTTTGTCCACATCAGTGACCAGCTTCGAGTGGTCTGTGAGCCAGCTGGGTTCCATGAGGCTCTGCTTCCCAAGTGACCGTCCGATTGAAAAAAGGGACTCGGAAGTAACCTCTCTGGTTCTGATGGCCGGGCCCACGCCTGTGGCTCACTACATGTTACAATGGTCATCCAGAAGAGGGTCATCGCGCGCGTGGTGTGTCAGTGAGGGAGTGTGAACGCCATACGAAGATTGACCACGCGGGGCTGGGTCGTGCGACACAGGGGTGGGAAGTCAGGAGTCTGGAAAACCTGTGGCTGTGGACCCCCCAGGTAGAGCCGGGGAAGGAAAGGGAATGACCTGGGGCTCTTACTGGGTTTTGTGGGGGACAGGGAGCGAAGATGGCCCTCGGCCGTCCACGAGTGCCGGTGAGGGGCGGCTCTGTGTGCCCAAGCGTGGCCCGCGGTTCACAGAGGTGAGAGCTGGTGTCGTCCCCACAGGCTTACCCGCTAAGGCGTGTCTGGAGGAGTTCGACAGGGTCTGTGGATACGTCGAGGGTTTCTCACCGAAGCCGATGACCCTGCTGGCCTCCCTGTTCAAGGGACAGGATGATGTCACAAAGCTGGATTTGAGGTTGAAGATTTCTAAAGAGGAGAAGAATCTTGGCTTGTTTCTGGTTAAAAACAGGAGAGACCTCACGAAAGCGGCGGACAGCTCGGAGCCACTGAGACCGTATCAGGACTTCGTCATTGATGTAAGTGTGGCGCCCGCCAGCCTCGGTGGCACAAGAGACGCATTTAGACTGTGCTCATTGTGAATGAGAGAATGCAGGGCGCGTGGTGGGACCTGACGCGTGTCTTGTGCTCAGTCTAGGGAGCCCGACGTCGTGGCCCGCGTGTGCGAGCTGCTGAAGTACCAAGGCGAGCACCGTCTGCTGCAGGAGATGCAGCGGTGGTCGGTTCCCCCCTTTCCCGTCAGCGGCCACGACATCAGGAAGGTGGGCGTTTCTTCGGGAAAGGAGATCGGAGCTCTGCTGCAGCAGTTGCGTGAGCAGTGGAAGAAGAGTGGTTACCGGATGGAGAAGGAGGAGCTCTTGAGTCACATAAGGAAGACGGAAGACCGATGAGGGAGCCGGCTGCCGGGATGCGGTCCCTAGAACCGGTTTGTATCTCGTTTCCCTCCAGAAAAGGTGACGACTGCTTTCGAGCCAATTAAATGGGCTGTGCTGACAAAAACTGTATTTCAGGCACTGATAGGAAGTGTATGTCCTCTCGATTAGATTTGTATCAGTGTGTCTTCGAATTTTTTTGCAAGTAAGGTTGACTTGTGTTCAGAAAATAAAAATCTTGTTTCTTTGTTGGACACTACTTGTATTAATCTTAGAGCCTGGTAGTTTTCTCAAAGAGGAAAATTTTAATGTCTGCCTAGAAGATGAGTGGGCTGCTTTGAGTAGTGGTTCATTTCCTGTAATCTAATGAGTGCCTTGAAGTTCGATTTAAATTTTTGTACAAATACCACGTGGTGATGTGCACACGGCAGTACAAGTGATAGTTTTGGGTCATGAGGTGTGCTGATGCTATCCATGCTGGAGAGTGATGTTCCTTTTCTCCTTTGATGTGTGCACCTTAATGATTTGAAGTCTGTTTTCATGGGGTGATCAGATATATCTATTTTTGCGGCTGTGTTTGGTCCTGATATTCCTTTCTATGACAGGAAGTGTGTTCACAGTGTAGGAGCAAGTTTTGAACTTGGTGAGTATTGAATGTATTACTAAAATATTTATAGAAAACATTAATAGAGATCATAAAATTTGTATACCAAAGTTCACAGCCTATATCTCAGGGTGCAGGCTGTATGTTATGGAATAATAGTGCAATGGTAGTTGTCATGTGTAATGAATTTTTGTGCTACCTACATTTTGCTAATGTAGTCTAGTTTGCAAGTATTAATACTGAGTTATTTTTTTTCCACTTATGAAGGGCCCCCCAGTACTGTTGGTAGCTTTTCAAATTTGAAAAATTACTTCCAAATGCCAAAAAGTAGCATACATTTTAAATAAAATAATTTTCAACTTCATTGATATGGTACAGGTATGATTTTTTGGGGGTTTTGCATTTAGTGCAGTTAGTTACTGTTTAACGTCCTGCCCCTCCACAGAATAAGACAATGAAATTGAATACCACTTCACGACAAAATAAAATGAGGGTCACAGAAAAAAGTCTTTTTCAGACTAAAGGTGGGTAATTTTAATATTTTCAAAATTTACAAATCAGAAGCTACAGAAAATTGAAAGGAACAAATACCTTTTACAATAATATACACGGTCACTCCTTTCCCCGTTGGTGAACACTGTTGCCAGAATGGTGTTCACAGGACTCACTGCACGTACACTTCCACAACCCACGGTGGGCATGAGTAAGCAGTCCGCCATACACAGGTGCTGTTAAGTGATGATTCGCTGTGTGCATTAATTTCCAAAGCAGATATGAGAATACCAATTAACTGGTTGCTTTCCTATTCCCTACCACCTCTTTACAAGCAGAGTATGACTTTGTCGGGGCTCAATTCATCATCAGTGTCTGGGATTGTGGGCAAAAGAGCTGATCGAGTTAAGCCCCAAAATTTTTGCGGTGACATGTCTTTTTTGGTGGCTGTGAATTTCCATCCGATGTGACTTGCACAGATCTTACACTGTGCGATGGTCCAGGCATACCTACAAAGAGGAGGACAGCTGTTAGCCAAAGTACACCCCATTTTAACATGTGAGTCTGAAAAAGTCTCCAGAGCCAGATGTAAGAACCAACACTAACATTGCCTGAGTAAAGCAAATGCCACGACTTGTTGTTATTAACTACTTCATTTTCTCCCCATTTCAATACGGTCCTGCTCAGACCCCAACACAATTTTTTACCCCATTCAGGTGCAGCAAGAAGAGCAACAACTCCATTACCCGGGAAACCAGCTGTGCTCCGTCGAAGGCCGCCCTATCAGGTTCAGGTTGCTAGCTTTGTACACAGTCAGTGTCTCGTGCACATACCCGTGAGGATTCACGTACGCTGCCATCGGCCCACATAAGGATAAGCTGAAAGGCAAAGGGACACAGACAACACCAAAAGATTTAGAAAATGCACACAGCGGACAAAAACCTACCCTTCTTAATAAACCGGCTGATTGGCACTTGGACTGACAGCATGGACTCACTCTCAAGCACCAGTGCATGCTCGCAGTGGACCCACTGCACCGACACCTCAGGTGTCCTGCTCACAGCATGATGCGACTGAGGTTTTCATTCCCACCACACACCTGACATTTCCCAGAAATATGGGGAAAGGAGTACAGCACCCCTACTTCACTGCATACAATCACCCTGTTTTCTCTCACCCCAATCATTACAAGTCAGTCATTACAAGTGATTTATTCATGTAGTGTACTTTGCTGAAGGGGAAACAAAATATGTTCATATATGATCAATTTACATCACAGATACACTAAAGATGTGCTAAACACCATACCTGAAAATTTCATTTTTGGTTGTGATCTCTGTTTCTTGACACTGTTTACAGCACAGCGAAGTACACTAGAAAGTACAGAAGAAATGCTCAGTGAAATAAAACAGCATTCCTTGTAATGCAGTGACCGAAGTAAGAAAGCCAACCTACCCACAAGCTTAACTCAGAACCAGAGAGGAGTGACACAAATGTCCCCTCCACCTGCACACAGGTACTCAGGTTGGACACACTTGCCGTCCACGCTGTGTAACGCCTACAGCTCACGGTGGGAATCTTGCCTGAACATCCAGAGGCACCCGGGGCCTTCTGCACATTCTGCAGTGAGAATGCTTCACCCTGACGGTGCCCACTCTGGCCTAGCTGTCACTAAGACACCGTACCCACCGCCCCTACTCACTTTGTTCATGATGTCCAACTCGCACCGAAGCCGTTGGATGGCACTGCCAATCTTAAGGAGCTGAATCCTTAACACATCGTCAATAGGAAGACAGGCAGCCACTCTGTAGGAAAAATCTTCAACACAGGACAGGACTTTCGGGATTTACACGGATGAGTCTGACAATGTCCTCAGTCAGAAATGACCCTTCCCGCCACAGCACTCCCCACGACACGTCACAGTTCTAAAACGCAGCATCTACTAGGTGATGTCTGCGGACTCCCACAGTAAAGACGCCACCCGATGGGCACCCTAAGCTCTCGGGAGAACGGCCTGACTGAGACGTTTCCTACGATACTGCACTCACAAGATGAGAGACGCCTGTTAAGTATGTACGCTTTCGACACTTGCACCAACACACTTAGATTTCTGAGTCAGCCAGAAGGCTTGGGTCAAGAACACGTCATGGACAAGAAGCTCACTACTTCTTACCTATTGGATTTGAAGGAAGAGAATCATCTTTCAGATTTTCATCCCACTCCCGTAGCTGTTTCTTAATTCTGTCCATTAAAGTTTCCTGGTGTAAAATACAAGTGGCCGTGAGAAAACTTCCGCAGCATTACTGACAGGCAAGCGCTGTCATCTTCCCCGCACCCCTGATACCGATCTCTGCTGTGCTAAGGTCTCAGGGGCTCGAGCCCCACTTTGAGCGTCTCATGTTTTCTTAGTCACAGGATCTGACCCACCACATCATTTCATACGCCTGGGGGTGCCCCTCTGCTGCCAGTTTCCACAAAGCCTTCTCCAACTCACCACAGAGTGAGTCCTGTGGCCTCTGATGCCCACTTACCGGCACTTACGGCTTGCACCAAAAACACCCTTGTACCACAACAGTGGCTCCAAAGCAGCACAAGGAAAATTCCAACTGGCTCTTTCCACTGTCATAAAAACCTACTTGGCTTTTTGAAAGACTTTAGGTTTGTGGGCCAAGCTATTCGTGCATGGAAATGACTGAGATATGTTCACCGAAGTACACATAGTACCTATTACTAACACCACACTACAGCTACCTCAGGAAAATACTGTGCCCCAGATCCTTGAGTAAGCAGTCAAAACGGGACTGTAAAACCATCCCAGGAGACCGAAACCCAGACCATGCTGAGCCACCCATCCACCTCTTCCAAACTTCTTTTATAATAGAGATAACACAGCACTGCCCGGTTTCACACTTCAAGGGGCAGGAGCCCCGTGCATAGGTCAGGCACGACCTGAGCAGGCAAAAGACAAGCGTTAGTAAGCTGCCTCTGAGAAAGAGACCTAAATGCAGTTTCAGAACATTTCAGTTTCCTACACGGGACTGACACCTACCCAAAATAAACTTCCCATGTGTAATGGACCCTAAGGTTTCTAAATAGCTTGCCCTTCCATTACAAGCCACTAACAGTTCCATTAGGTGGACAGGACGTCCCTCATTACCTTCGGCCACTTTGACCTCACATGTATTACACAGCATCAGTACTGAAAACCTCGCTGGCTTACACGTCTCCTTTCAGTGACCACGGTTAGGAGTTTCACGTGAGGTACTTACAGCGTCATACAGAGAATACAGCCAGCGAGGCCATGACGTCAGGTTTGCACAATGAAACTTTCTCTGAAAACAGAAAGATGTCACTTAATAAAACTTGTAAGTACAAATTAAAACACCTCTGATAAAAAAGCACCCTAGGATTTTGGCCTACTGTGCTATTTCTGTGATGCTCCTATCACACATGACTCTGGTCTGACTGTCGTACTTGCTGCCCCTCAAACACGTACCACAGCTGGATCCTCATTGCTACCGCAACACGCCTGTGTGCCTGTGCCTCGCTAGAACGGTTTCTGACGAAAGCGTCCCTTGACAGATTCCTCATTGTGCAACACGTGCCCACACACACCTGGCCTCCATGGCGTGGCCTGTTCCTCACAGACCACACCAGTGTCCGGCAGGTAGCCACACTGAATGCTGCAGGTGGCTCTTACACAGACTTTGGGACCTGTGTACATACAGGTATCTACACAGGAAAGGTACAGGAACCATACAGTAGACATGAGAAAATACACGCGGACACCAGTCAGGGCCCAACCACGCAGGCGTGGAACTTGCCCGGGCGGCGGGACAGTGAGCGGTGGCCGACTGAGGACGGGGCCAGCACTATGTGCTACATCCACCTGCCTTCACTCACACGGACACATGCACACAAACTCGGTGCCATTTTGCTGGACCACCTGGTGACCCTTTAAAAACTTTCCCACTTTCCCAACAACAAACACATTGAATAGGGACACAAAGTCATTTTCTTTACACCCTTAGGCCCTGAGCCTCACTCCTCACAGAGAACTTTCTTTATAAATTCACTCAGGACCCGACACAGAGACTCTGGCTGAGATGTGTCAACGTCCCCATCCCCACAGGCGATACACGCTAACATGCCCCGAACACAGCCGTCGGGCCGATACGATCCCAAAGAAGTTGCATCACGGTCACGGCCCATTGCCGACGGAAACGTCAGAGAGAAGGCACGTGTGCATTCCTAGGAAGGCTGAGAATGGTGTGCACTCCCCTAAGAGCCCGCCGCTGCCTTCCTGCAGCCTCGGACTCGTCTGGCACGTGCACTGAGACTCAAAGACAATTCAATCTATCGTCGTGTAAAAAGTACCAGGGCCTCTACTGAGTGACAAAGTACACAAGAGAGGCGCCGGAGGAGGAGCTAGCGCGCCCCAGACTGGAAACTTGCTAGCCTGACCACAGAGGGAGAGCAGAACCCCATCGCATACCTCCTGCGACACACTACGTTTTAAGTCCTAACAGAACAAACCTTAATCCACTTGAAAAGGTGACTTCCACTTAAACTGCTATAGAATTTCCCTCGATGATAATCAATAGCCCTCAAAGAATAGATTCACCAGAATACCAATACAACTGAGATTTAGATTCATAACTTAACCTCAAAATCATAAACACAACCAAAAGGTTTCAGCAAGACAAGTACATGTTCTATAGGACACAAAACTATGCCTACTACTGGACACACCGCCACAGCAGTCATTAACAGCAAACACGACAATGTCAACTTCAGGAAATGAGAGTGCAAACTTCACAGGAAAAAGGACTGCAGCATATCCAAGAAAGCATACTGAACCCATGGAATATGAAAAAAGACCACCTTTATCTCTAAACAGGACAAAATAAAAACACACAAAACAAAACGGGGCTGGGGAGATAGCTCAGTCGGTAGAGTGCTTGCTTTGTAAGCACAAGGCTCTAGGTTTGATCCCCAGCACCCAAGGAAAAAAAAAAAACAAAAACCCAAACCCTTCTATGTACATGTCTACTTTTACCAAAACTAAAATGTTTTCATACACAGCATGCCACGTGAAACTGGTAAAGACAGGATCACAAAGGCCCTTTAACAGAATCAGAAAAGTACGGGGACACTTCACCACACAACGGTCCTGCCCCTACAGCCATGAGCCCTCAGGAATCAGTTCGACGGAGAGGGCGGTCCACGTTGCGCACTGAAAGTGCCCAGGAGACTTAGCGGCAGCCGTGCCCTGCTCTTCAGCTCACGCCTAGGGCTCACCCGACGATCTCACCCTAGCTATGGATACACAGTGCTGCTCTGCTGCACAGTACTCTAAATGGAACTGTCCACTGTCACAGGGCACACCTTACAGTGCAGGATTCACCTGGGAGACAGCTCTCGATGCACACGATGCTCCCCCATCAGGTGTGTTAGGAACCGCATCGTCACGCAGGGTCCGCTTACCGTGAAACGCCACCGGTAAGTTCTTTGATGAATGAATACTCAGCTCACCTTAGTCCTCCTTACCTTGGAGGCCACCTACGGATGATCCAGAAAGGCCTCCTAGCATGTGCGTGGGCAGCGACTTCAGCACAGTAAGCCTGTCCACTAAGCTATACTCTCCTGGACAGAGTATCTAAGGCTGAGAACTAAACTACCGCACCATTCAACGACGAGAAGAAACGAAAAAAAGAAAAAAACAAACTACCGATAACGGCAAGGAATCAAATACTCTGCCGCAATGTCAACCATTAACATTGTGAAAAGAACCTCGTGTGCCTTAGGAACACCACGTGGCTCCAGCTAGTACCATCTCCATGTTTAAGGAAAAACGCACTGAGTGGCGCAGCATAGCGCGACGTGCACACGGCAAACCTTCCCAACTCCGTCCACTCGCGGTAAACCCGAGAAGCTCCAGGCCTCATATTGACGCATCCATTCACCAGTCACCTGTAAGGAAGCCACGTACGATCCAGTCTCTCACTTCGGCTTTCCACAGCTGGACGGGACGGTCCTCCGGGTTTCTTTATTCCGATCACACCGACAGATTCTACAAGCTCTATTTACAAACCACCCAAATATGCATCACAGGATATCTGTGGTACATTTTATATATACACTTCATTACGCAACAGGAAGAGAATGACACCAGAAAACATTAGCTACCTTTTGCACAGCAGTGGCCACAACCGAGGTCTGGGACATTCTTAGATTTCTGAGGCCCCTCCGCATATCTGCACCAATGAGAGACACTGCCGTCTCACATCTGGGTGACACTACTACATCGTAGCGCCTCTTCAAGAAAGCCAGCACCGTGATACATTCTGCAAACAAGTCCCAAAAAGTTTAAGTGCCAGCCAGAGAGTTTACACACATAAAAGTGACAGGTCCTCCCCGAGTCTTCTTCGCTGCGGCACTGGGCCTCTCCACCGAGAGCCGGCGAGGAGGTTTCTGCCTGGAGATCCTCCTTCAGGCCTCACAGCTAAGGCTGCAGCTTTCCCTCCCAACGACACACAATGATCAAAACCTAACGCTCTTACTCAGTGAGACCTGCAGGTGCAATGACAACGGAAGGACAAAGCAAAGGTCCACATGGAAGACCCCAACCTCAGCAGTCCAGTGATCAAAGGCACCGACTTGTTCATTTCTTCAAAACCTGTCACCATCAGCAACATAAAAAATATACTTTATCCACAGCAGAAATTACCAGCTCTCTGCTTCTCTTCTTCATTTACCAAATTCCTACTTGGAAATACACCCGGACTCCTGAGTCTTCACCCAAGGGCAGATTCGGACAATCCTGCACACGTACATAAGACGCGTGCCGGTGACACTGCCACTCTGTCTGAGGAGGCACCTCGCCTGACACATCACAAAGGCCACATTAGGAGCTGCACCTCACAGACTGTCCAGCGTCAACGCGTGTGACTACGTGGCGGTACACAAGCCGACTGACCGGCAGAGATTAATTTATCAGTGGGACAGAAAAGAGCTTTTCAGAAGCCGCGGACAGGATAGAAATGACTTTTGTTTGCAACAAGTATGGTTCGTACATTAAGAACTACACAGAGAAGACAGCTGCACAGAACGGAACAGGAAACCACAGAGGCGTTCCTCTACCTGAAGAACTCACGTAAATACAGACACACTTAAAACAGTCTACTACCTTCAATAAAATAATACGACAGAGCACACTCACAGCAAACTTGACACACAGAACAAACTAAGAAAACGTTTGGAACTCATCAGTTACAGAGATTACGGAAGGTCATTAACACTTGCAGACGCCAACCGGTCACTAGAAAACTGCTAATGCAAACTTTTCTGAGGCAGAATGCTACACCTCCCTCTCGTTCACCTTCGATCTCCAATGACAGAGTGCACTTTACTAGCGGGTCGGCAAATTCCAGGTCTGGTGCTATCTATGAATCTGTAGTTCAAATGAGCAGAGCGCACTGGGTGCCGGTCTCCTCGGTGAGGTACTTTGAAACTGTCCCCGTTACAAATGCACCTACCCTGAAGCCCACTCATGCCACTCCTCAAAATGTACCAGACATACTTCCGTCTATAGAAAGACATCTGTTCGAGACACTACCTGCACACGTCATCAACAGGGTCGGGTTTCCTAGGTTACAGTGCTGCCACACCACAGCCTCCTGTGCAGATTTAAAAATAAAACTGCAGTAGTCTGGAGACTGACGTGAAGGCGTCTCCACAGTCCTCTAGGCAGCAAGAAGATTCAGAGAACCATATCCTTTCACGTGGAATAAGGTCACCAATACTTGCATCTGTCTTCATCCACTCTAGGACCCTGAGTACCTTGCGAGGGACCTCCCTTCTGCAGGCGCCATCTGGATTCAGTGCCCAGCTCCTGCCGTCCCCCGCGACGCACCCCGTGACTGGGAGCATGCGCCTCCCTCGCCGCCTGCGTTTACCCACTGACTCCACGCCTGAACTCTGTACATCTCACACCTGGCTCTCCTCCATAGCGCATCAAGCCTCTCTACACGAAGGAGCACATGGTCCCGTCCAGTAGAAAGTACGCTTAAAAACAGTTAGGTCATGTTCCCAACAGGTTAAGGACTCCTCCTTTAAATGTGGACGTCCCCCTACAGTGAACCTACCGAGTAAGGAAATCACTGCTAAGGGAAAAGGGAGCGCTCAAAGCTCCCACCCCAGGCAAGCCCTCCAGGCGGAAGCGGCTCGGAGGTGGACTCCTGGGTCTTCAGAGCCACGCCTACGCTCTTCCTGTAAATGCTCCCGTTAGAAGGGAAGGTGACGCGGAATTCTCGTGGAAGGTTCAACACTATCTTTCTGATCATTTGGGATATTGGATTTTCAGCAGCACATGAAGACAGGATGGGCAGACATCCTGTTCACCTGAACAGGTGTCAGGAAGACCACACCCTGGGCCTCCTCCTCCTCCTCTCGCAAAATTAATGAAGGACCCGGTTAGCTACAATCAGGTTAGCATCGTAAGCCTCCCCAGACCCTCACCACCGGAACTCCTCGGATGCAGAGATGACTCACACGTGCACCGCCCCGCATCACCTTGGGATGCAGATGAAACTTGGAGAAAGAGAGAAGTCTAGGTCTGCGCAGACACACGGTCCCGTCCAGGTTAGCTGGCACCCAGCTACATGTGCAGCAAGCACGGAACACTGTCCCACCTGTGGCACCCGCGGGCCCTTCTCCCTGGGCCAGACGCTGCTTCCTGATGCACATGGAGGAGCTGAGAGGTCTCTCTCAAGTGAAATGCTCTGCAGGCCCCCTGGGTCCACAAACACCTCTCTTCTTGACCCAGTCATCCAGATCCCAGATGTCGAAACCCCGGTCTCAGTTTCACAAGGGACCCTCTTAAAAACCCCCCAAATACACAGGACTAACACCCTCACATCTCCTAAACTTCCACACCCTCCGTTTAAGCCCCTGGTGATGCCATAAAATACACACCAGGACGCACGGGGATGGACACAACAGGGCAAGGTCAGACGGTCCTCTCCCAAGCCGGACCTACGGGTCTGCCTTTCCTCTCCGTCACTGCCCAGCGAGGGCCTGGTGCAGAGTGCGGACTCTAACTTCATTTTGAAGGTGCCCAGGGGCTTCTGTCACAGAATGGGAGGATTCTAATCCGTAATCGGCACAAAAATCAAACTCTAAAAAGCCATCACATCTACTTCCGTGAAATTCAGGGTCAGGATCAAAAGATCCCACGCAGGATGAAAACCCCTTCGCGCGCCCTGCAGGTGCTCACCACGATGGAATTCAGGGCTTTGACGAGCCTCAGAGTTCCCAGGACGGACCACGCCTACGTGGGACGCGCCCCCGCGCTCAGGGCCGCCTGCGCAGCTCCTTGCTCCGACGCGCGGCAGGGCGGCTTCCGGGAGCCAGCCCAGCCCGCAGCCGGCCGACCTCGTCACCGCAGGGACGTGACTTTGGAGGTCGTCCGACAGTGGTCCAGGCGATTGATGCGAGCACTGCGTTCACATCTGGTGACTCTCACCTGACGCCTCCCACCATGGCAGCCCGAAGCCAGTCACAAGGCCAGGGCGCTCTGAAAACCGCAGGAGCTGCCAAGAGGGCGCTGCAGGGTCACAGGCCACACGCAGAGGCCTGGGCATGAACATCCGCGCCCCTCGCGTCACACGGGACACGTCGCCATCGACCCAAGCCCGGGCGGCGCTGCGCTAGGGCGCGCTGGCAGCTCTGGGAGACGGGGACAGCCCTGCGGCCTCGGCTCCCACACCGCGGGCCCGCCCTGGGGCCGAGCCCTCCCAGGCCGCCTCTCCAGAGGGGCGCAGCCTCCTCTTCCAGGTCCACCCGAGAGCCGGCGGGGCCACGGGACTCGGGCCCCGAGGACCCTCTCCCTCCCTTGCGGCCGCCTCCACCGAGAGCACCGCAGTCCCCAGCGAGCCAGTGAGCGTGCCGGCACCCACGGCCTCCCGCCGCTCGGCCTCGGCTCCTCCGGGAGCCTCCTGGGAGGGCAGGCGGCGTGCGGGCAGGCGTCCGAGCCCTCGGAGTCCCCGCGAGGGCGAAAGCGAGCGTCTTAGGGGTTAAGGCCTCTCACCTTCTGGTACTTCTGCCACCACTTACACGAGTACTGGTCCTCCCAGGAGCCGGGCTTGGAAGGAAAGAGCTGGCACTTGTTGAGCGACTCTAACTGGACGGCGGACATGGTGGAAGGCAGCACGCACTCGGGGAGGATCTGCACTTTGGCTTGCTGGATTCTGAAACAGACCGAGCGCCGTGTTCAGTTTCGAGATCGGTGACTCAGATCACAGCTTCTAAACATGGACAACAGTTTTACAACACTTTAAACACCGTTCGCTGGATGCTGCTGTCAGGACACAGCCATTTTCATAAAGTACCCTCTTTTATTAACCGCAGCACTTCTTACCACACATCGTCCCAGGTGTGCACACTTTGCACTTTATTCCGACCGCGGAAGACACAGGGGCATCTGCACGGCCACACAGACGGCCTGCCTGGGCGGCTCACCTCCGCGCCTGCGGGCAAGCGCCTCAGCGGCGCAGGCAGCCGGCCTCCACCTCCCGACTCGCGTGCGGGAGCCTTTCTCACCGAGGGAGGACACGCAGGAAGGGAGAACCACAGACCACCCCACGGACGCTGCAAATAAGAGTGACACGGGCTCTGCGCGTCGCGCGTCCACGTGCGGCCCTTCTCCCATTCTCAGAAACCTAAGGTGGCTGCGGAGAAACACAACCTCCACTGTATCACCTTTCACACTCATCATTAGGCTGTCACGTGCTGCTGCTAAGTATCAGACTTTCACACGTCTGTCACCCACTGATGCACACAGAGGCTGTCCCTAGACCCCTCCTGCGAGGCGACTTTAAAGATGAGCACTGCGTTGCTAGGAGCAAGACTGGAAACCATTCTGTTTCAACGATGACATCAAACACAGTCTCTGCTTCCTCCGAGACTTCAGGTAGTCATCTGCTCTGAGTAGGAATCTGATACTTCTCAGTGATTACATGAAAATAGCTAAGGACAGCTCAAAATACCCACTTCAACTGAAATACATGCTCATTCTACTAACTTCAGGTCTGACTTACCACACTCATTAAAATACAACTTTTATCTTAAAAAACCTTTGGGAAATGTTAAAATTTTGTCCTGTTTAATCCCCAGAACTACAGTTGACCTGAACCCAGAAACTGGGTTTGATTCCCAGCCCCAGTGCTCGGAGGAGGGGATGGACATGATGATCTGGGTTTCAATGTGTGTTTGTCATGAGTGTGTCAGTAACTGTGTGTGTGCCGCGGACTGGACACGGGGGAGCTTTACCACTGAGTGACATCCCTGGTCCTTTAACTTTTTCAAGATGAGGTCTCAGTAAGGTGCCACGGCTGGTCTAAAACTCAGCTTCCTCCAACCTTAGCCTCCCGAGTTGCCCTAATGATGCGGCACAGCTCCTCTCTCGTTATCTTATTCATAAAGTCGTATATACCATCCTTTGGAAGCTTATTGAAATCTGACTCTGAAGGTCAGAAATACTGGAATTAAGAATTATGCTTTACCCAAATATTATAAAAGACTTTATGTTTTCACTCTGACAAATGCATTTAGACTGTGGTACCAGCTTAGAAGTGACCTCAGTGACCCCTCATCTGAACCCGGAGACTGCAAGCTGCCCGGGTCCTCCTCGTTCCGCACGCCCGAGGCCGCTCCCTGTACGCGGGCTGTGCTCCCACTGCTGAGTGTGTTTTACCCTAAGGGAGTATCGCTTCCCAACCTGCTGGTGGCATCTAATCTATGCTATGGCAACGTGATTCACATAAATGTTATAAAAACAAATGAAATTTGAAAACAAAAATAAAATCACCTCCATGAATATGAAAACTTAAAAATAAAAGGTTTCCAATATAACTACATGCAACTGCAGTAGTAGGAAAACTCTGCACAAATCTGAACGGTTTTTGCATACAATTACCTGGGGACTGACCACCCTCAAAATTCCTCTTAAAAACCAGAAGTACAAACTAGAAAAACCAGAAGTACATACAGTATATACTATACACAGAAACCACAAAGAAGTCTGAGGCCGTCTCTCCCTGGCAAATGCATTTCAAAGAAAATATCAAGTCTCTCCATCACAACCGACATGACTATACATTTCTGCATTTTCGATTAAAACATTTAGAGTACAGATTCACTCAGATTCACTCCTCTCAATTATGACAGTCAGGAACTATTCTGGTCTAATTTCGACACAGTATTAATCCCACTCTGATAAGTTCTGAAGAGTCCTGCAGTGATTCACTGACTCCCTTCTTTGTGTTTATTAATAAAGGAAAAGGTTCATGCGTTCAGAAAAGATCCAACAAATAAATAAACATTGAATTTAGTGGCAGAAAGCAGCAGCCTACTTTTTATATGTGAGATATCATTTAGATAAAAGACAAATCAATCTTACGTGCTTGCCTGGGAAAAAGGAAACTAGCCTGAGTCTCCAATGTGCCCTGGAGAAATTTTAGTATCACAGAAAGAGCACTGGTGGGGATGTCGGGGGCCTAGAACCAGCCCGGAGACACACACCACTGACGTGGCTTTAGACACGTCACTGAACTTCTCCAACATTTGGCTCCCTTATCTAAAAAAAGGGAGACAGCACCACATCACCTCCAGGGGACCTTGCCTTTCACCATCTTAAGGGAGGGTGGTCAGTGAGGTGGGTCAGCAAGACCAGACGTCTCACCCTGCACGGGCCTTCCGTGCTACGCGGTGGACCCCTTTGTGAGAGGTCCCGTGGAGGAGCTCCGTGGAACACTGGAGCAGAGGCGCCCTTCCAAGCCTCTTCCAGTCCCAGCACCGCGAGGGTGCCCTCAAGAGAACCAATCACAGTCATGGACCCCGTCCACTGAGCACCCCGCTGCCACCTTGTGTTCAAAGAGCTCTCTGCGATCCAACACAGAGGTCGATCTAATGAGAAATACGCTTGCTCCCTACTTCATCTCCCTGAGGCTTTCTGGAAAACAGTATTCAGAGGTTAAAAAAAAAAAAAAAAAAATTGGTAAGTATGTGCCTCATAAGAACATTAAAAATGGAACCTTTAGCAAAATCCACAATTACAAAACAAATGGCTAGTCAGCAAATGCCAGACCCTCGGGAGACCATTCTTTCACTCCTTCATATCACATTCAGTCCTACATACAGAACATCGCTAGGCCTGGGTCACTATTCCCACGCGACCCGGTGACGGCGGGAAGACGAGGTAATGATCATGAGCATGGACTCTGGCCGCTCATCCCACGTTCCTCAACACCACCTCTGGTCCCAAAAGCCTGCCTGAAGCATCTGCAGAGTCATAATTCAGTGCTTATGAACGTCCAGTGTGTAAACAAAGCCGACAAGTTCCTGACCTCACACGGCTCACATTGTTTTTAAAACAAACCGACAAATAACCCACAACACCTTCACCTCCGGAATATTCCATGTACAGCACAAAGATCTGAAGCGATCTTCAGCTCCGGCCGACATCACAGACCCATTCCCTAGGACAGGGTGTGACCCGGGAACCTCGATGTGCAAACCTTCACACGGGATTCACGTGCCACGGGGCAGACGCACTCCCCCACGCGACGGCCAATGGTCAGGACAAATGTGTTGTTGAATTCCTTTGCTGTTTCTTACTAAGAAGACAATGACGGTGAACAGCATCTCTGTCACCTAACTGTGGAAGCCCTCGCCGCGGCAGCCACACTACGACGAGTCCTGCTGAAGGGACACTCGGGGGACTTGTGACCTTCACAACATGACTCGGGGAACTTGTGACCTTCACAACGTGCACTGAAACAAGGATGTGCTTGTCATTTTTCCCGTGGACGCTGTTTCTGAGTGATGCATTCACAGGGGATCTCAAACCTGGACATCTTAACCTTCGTCTGAGGCCTTAACAACGCTCTAGGGATGGAAGAAGAGGTTGGAACCAAGCATCCACGATTTTAAGAACTCCCCAGGTGATTCTGATGGACACCAAGTGGGAACTGACTGGGAAACACTTCAGAAGGGAGAAAATAACTACTTACAATGTTACACACTGTGCAGAGCCAGTACGACAGAATAAAAAATAAAAATGAGAAAACCACTCCATTAAAAGATGTTCCAAGCTTTAAGACACGGTATTTCTTACCCATCTGACTGTGTTCTGAGCTCGAGGACTTTGAACCGTTGTCTCCCAATTGCTTTCACTTTCACGATTTCGATTCCAAAGTCCTGTTCTTCTCGGTAGGCGTATATCTCTGCTGTTGTTCCAAACTGTGCTTCCCTTTCCTGTATATTACTTCCAAGGGAAATTTTAAGGAAGAGTTTTAACATTTGGCATTTAAACACGCAAAGTCGACAAAAGTCATTCATATGGGCCAACGATATATAGTCATCGACCCTCACTTGCAAAGACAGTATGACTTTATTTTAGAAATCCTCTAGGGGACTCATAAGGAGGCTCAGTTTGCACAATTAGAACACTTTAGAGAAAAATCGCACACTTAGTCACTGAAACGACCAGTGACTCACAGGCTCCAAACTCTCCTTTCCCCAACCAACCATTCCTGCACTTCATCAACTGTCGCTTCTGTTGCGTGCTAGCAGCGCGGTGCTGCGGAGGAAGCTCCCGCCTGCCCTGCCAGCTCTGGAGCACAGTTCCGCCATTTGCCAGGCGACTCCGAGGTGCAGCCCCAGCGTACCGCCGCTCTGTACTGGCAACGCTTAGCACGTTTTGAAGGAGCCAAAGAAGAAAAAACGGTTCCTGTATGCTACAATGTAAAAACCCTATTTCTCTTTAAATAAACATAACTCTTGAAACTTACATTCTATAAATGTTTTCTAGTAAATATTAATGACCAAAAAATTTCCAGGCATCAAAAACCTACATTGGCTTGGATGATAATGAAAATAACCAACATACTCCACTATTTCAAATTTTACTTCACAAAATTTTGCACACCCCTCCCTCCTGGATGTGCAAAATGATCCTCCATCTTCAACGCTGACCGTGGCCCTGAGTACTCACACAGGTACCAGTGAGGCCAGCTCGCCTGACACTTTACCTGTACGCAAGCACCGCAAAGGTTCTGTCTTTCTGAATTAAGTTCCGCACCATACTGACTTCTTGAGGGCGAAAAAGCTGTAGAGGTAAAGTCTGCCCGGGAATCAGGATCATCATCACCTGCGGAAGCACCGGGATCACCTGACAGCTGTCGTCGTCATGCAGAGTCCTGCCGTGGAACTCCTCCATGTCAGCGCCCAGGTACTATTCAGAACGAGACCGAGTGTCACGGAAGACGTGGGATGAGATAGACACCATTCCCCCATGCACTCGTGTGATGCCACCAACGGTGTGACTCCACATCGTATACGACCAGAGAAACGAGAGGCTGAGCTCCATTCGTGTGCAATTAATCAAATGCAGTGCTGTCATGTATAACTAATTATAAAAAAAATTAAACACCTCTATGTCCAAATACCCCAGAAGACAATTACCAATGTTACCATGTTAAATAACACCTCCCCACCGCCGGACCAAACACAACGCAACACTTCCTTAATGGCTCTGTTACTAACAAAACTGAAAACTGGCGACCGCTCCTCCAAGGACGACACCGGGAAATAGTAGCACCTGCCTGAAAGGTAGGGCTCCGACTCTCTGCTGGAAAACGGCCGCCCGCTCACAGACTCTCAGCAGAGTGCTAGGCTGCTAACTGGCTGGGCGGTGAGTTCGGAGGACTACAGACACACGTGCATCTACCGTACTAGAGCCGGGACTGCGCTACATACTGTGTGTGAGGTTGGCAGACTCGTGTCAAAATTGATGATGTTTGGTTTTTTGGCTTCTTTGCTGTCCTGGTCTTCAACTTCCATTTCAATTTCATCTTCTTCTTCACTTTCTGCTGCATAAATACAATATGATAAGAAAAAGAATTAGATGCATCAAAATGTCAAATTCATATTTCCTTTCAAATACATCATGCCTTCCAGATAAAAGGGTCCTGAATGCCCACACACTTGCCGGCCACCCTGGGACTGCCGTTTTCTTTTTATATCAACTCTTTGATCTCGCCATAGTTTCAGGCTTAGAGAAATATGGGACACTGTTGCCACGGGCCCACCTCTGTCTCCCCCTGCAGTCAGTGACTTCAGTCATGACACACGTGTCACACTAAGGGACAATGATGCTGTGCTGGTGCCACTACTTAAGCTCTCTGTTTACTGGGATTTCCTAAATTCAACTCATCTCGTGTTTTGGTCGCAGATTTCCCTCCAGAGCACCACACTGCAACACCTGTCCTAGCTCTTCACCCTCCTCTTGGGAGGTGGGGGTACTGTTTTGTAGACTATCCTTCAATTAGGACTCACCTGATGTAATTCTGGTGGTCAGTCTAAGGTTCCCGTGTGGCACGGAGGAGGGAATGAAGTACTGCTTCACATCACACAGGGGCGCACACCGCACCTGCCCCAGGCTAGCCTCCCCCACCTGCCTGCAGTAAAGCCTGTCGGCTCTCTCCACGTGGAGTCGCTGTGCCCTCCTTTTCCTGTGGTACTCTGGAAGCAAATCACTACATCCACCCTACTCCTCAGGGGTGAAGGACTAAGGTCCAGGGCCTTTTTAGGAAATATCTACATAAAATATTTTAAAATCTCCTGTAGAGGATATTTTCTCCCTTGCTACTAATGACTTCTAACACCATTAACACTGCATTCTACCTTGCTAAACTTAGCTTCCTCATCTGAAAATGACAGACTCCAACAAGACCACCTCTAAAATTCTTTCAAACTCCTAACTCCAAAGAGTTCCTACATGACAATGTAAAAGAAAAGGGCAAGCAAGTAAGATAAAGATCCACTAGCTAAAATGGAAAAGGGGCTTCAGTAAAACCTGGCAAACATTTCAAAGCATTTTCCCACAACACACCTACCTCCCTGGCTTTCACTTGCTCGTATGAAGGTAAAATTTTTGCAGTCACTATCATACAAATTTTGCTGTATACTTTTAAAATTTACAAATACCACCAGTAAGAAGGATTACACATTTTAAAGGAAATGACCTAGAATGCTTTCTCCAGGCACATTTTTAAAATTACGTAAACTAACCATATTCTTTAAAAGTGGATACTACCAGTCGACAGGGATTAAAGTCACAAAAAGCAACACTACCGATGGGGACTCCAGCCTACTCATGCCACCTGCGGGCACACTTCCTGCCCCAGGAGTCTCAGCCAGGACTTATTCTGCCCCTTAGGAAATGTCTGGAAACATCTGAAGACATTTAAGGTAGTCACACTAGAAGAGTCCTTTTGGTGACCTAGAGTAGATGCTCAGGGAATCCTAACACGCAGGCACACCCGAAAGAATTCTTGGGCCCGATATGTCAAAGGTGCCGACACCAGGAAATATTAGCTTCCATGATGCATAAAGATGTATTGGACCTCGTTTCTGACCTCACAATTCAGGCATTTTAAAATGGCCCCCCAAAAACTTCTTAATACTTAGATTGTCATTACAAAGGAGCCATTTTTCCCTCTGTGCTACTTGTCATTTAAACCACTTCAGGTACAGTTCCTCACACAAGATGTTTCACAATAGGATAACTGTTTGGCTTTTTATTTATTCTTATGAATTCAAAGATTTAAGGCTCTGTCAAAGACAACACCATTGACTTCAACTTGTATGCAGTCAGGGCTTTGATACGACACTCATATTTTTACTAAGAACACAAAAGTTTTCCCAAGAGATAACAACAACAACAACAAATCTTTAAAGTGATGAGAAAATTATTCTGAATCTAATTCTTTGTATTTGCATCTCAAAGTGTGGCTTTCACTCAGCATGTGGAGAGACCCACTCTCTTCCTCTGCTACATAAAGTTTAAAACAAACTATTGGCTCAAAGGCTGCAATGAATATTTTTCTTAATTTGGCATTTTACCTCTTCTGACTTCTACCATCTAAAGAATGACCAAGTATTATAGTGGCTTTGCTCATAAATGTGCCTAAGATCTACCTCCCCCACCTGACTGTTTATCAATGTATATTTCCTCCAGGATAAACTCTTCCTATATAAATTATTAAGCTATTTCCTTAGCATTCAAAATGGATTACTTTTCAAAACAACTCATATCTCAAAGATTTCAGGAAAATGCAGTATTTCTCAACAAATAAAACCTGGCAGGTAATTTAGAAAAGCAGTATCACTATATATACAACCCTGTGCCCTCTCACTTTTAATTACCCCGGCCCCCCAAAACACACACTGGCGGTTCAGAGCCAGTGGGGTGAAGTCTGATGACTCATCCCAGGCAGGAGCACCATGTGAATGCAACAGAACACCAGTATCCTCCCTCTTTTATTCGCCATTCTCCCTGAAACGCTGGATTTGGCACATGCGACAGGGGCTGATGATGCGGAAAACCAGCTCAGCTCTTCTGTTGCAGGCTGACACACCTTGATTTCAACCACTGACTCTGACCGTGCTCTCTTTCACAGAAAAAGGGCTTCCTATAAGGTGAGACCGATTGGTACTCTGAGTGCAGATTCCCTTAACCAACTACCTGATAAACCTGAGACTGATTCTCAGCAACCTACAAGAAAAGCCCCCGGCAGGAGATGCAGATTCACCAACAACTTAGAGCCAACCTACCTCCTGAGTCTTATCTTGCACAACCTGGATAAGACTCCAGATTAACCTCATAAGGTTTTTCCCCAATCCTTCCAACCGGGCAGTTGCTCCCTGTGAAGAACCCAGAAGGCTTTATGTGGCCTTAAATCAACAGTCCCTGCTAGTTGTACTCTCAACACGCTCGCCGGGATTGCAGACCTCCCCAGGCATCACCGACCCTTTGCACCCGACACGCTGCTTGGCGTGCAGCGAAGGGCCCCGGTGCTCGAGTGGCCGACACACCTGGGCACAGCAGGTCTCCTCTGCAGCATTTCGTGAACGCTTTGTTCGGCTACGCATATGCTCTCTCTCTTCTCGTGCAATCCTCCGACACACACACCCCCGGCCCACATTTGCACAGAACCTACCGTCCAGAGGAAACCAAAGGGGACCCCATTCTCCTGCGCGCCGGAGGGTCACGCACCGAGCGCTGCCTCGGCGGAGGGGCTCAGAGGCCACCGGCCGAGCCCCCGGTCCTGACGCTGCAACTGTGCGACCCTGGGCCAGTCACTCGGCTCACCGCTCACAGGCTCCTCGCCTACAGAGGGACCTGGGTGGCGGCAGGTGCGGACAGACGCTGCGGAGCGCGGCCCGCGCCTGACACGGTCCGCTGTCACTCACTCGAGCTCGGACGCCAAGGACAGGAACGCAGCCGCGGGCCGGTGGCGGGCCCCGACCCCGGGGCACTTCCGCGAGGCCGGGCCGGCCGCGCGCGACCCCCGCCCGCCGCCCGCCGCCGCCTCACCCGCCACCGCGGGCGCCCGAGCCCGGAGCGGAGCGCCGGGTCGCGGTCGCCGGCCGAGGCCCGAGCTCGCCGCCCCCCGGCGCGGCCCGCGCCTTCCCGGACCCCGCGAGCCGCCGGCGGCTCCGGGCGTCGCCCCCCACCCGCGGCCGCGCCCCGGGCCCGGGAGTTACCAGGCAGGAGCGGCAGGTGGTTGCCCATGTCGTGCGCAGCGTCCTGTGGGTCTTCCTCGTCGGCCATGTCTGTTTACCCGCAAAGCAGGCCGGGACGGGGCGGAGCCGCCGGGGGAGGTTCCGCGCCGCGCGCCGGGGCCACAGCGCCCTCTGGCGGCCCCAGCGGGAAGGGCCGCCGAGCAGCCCGCTGAGCGCCCCGCTCCAGGACCGCGGTGCAGAGCGCCCGGGTCAGCTCCCAGCCCCGTCCCGACTTGTGACACGGACACGCTTTTACTTGTGGGGACACCGAGGTTCGTTGTCGAGTCTCCGCCTGCTTCTTAAACGGAGGCAGGGAGCAGAAAGAAACCTGTCGATGCAGCGTGACCTTCAGCTGTTAAGAAACAGCGAAGTCAAGACCCGGAACCTGCGTCAGCGGCTCGGAAAGCGCCGCCACCTTCTTCCCACCAGCTCAGCGGTTTCCATGCGTCACTCTGGGATTCAGATGGGTGGCAGTGACACGAGCGTTCTGAATGACGCGTATGCAGAACAGAGCGAGGCCTGATGGGCACCTAACGTGGACCACGTAGGGTGGCCTTCTCATCACGACCGCCACGAAGTGCAAACGAGCAGCAAGAGACTCACTGCGCGAACAGCGACGGTGATTCTGCGACACGGCGGGACGGTGACTGTCCAGTCGCTTTTCTTTTTAAAACAGGGACAAAATTTCCATGTTGTCTTTGGGACATCTGATTTTTAGCAAGGGAAGAACATCCCGAGGTGACAGGAGACCGACCGCTAAAGGTCACGGGGCGCTTGGAGGATGAGAGCTTTGCTGCAGGGAAAACTAGCGCAGCTGAGGCTTTACGACGGGTTTCCAGAAAACTTTCCTCCCGGAACAAGCGGGGAACAAGCGGAAAACCTCCGGGACCAGGACTTCTCCACGGAGCGCCCTTCCTCCTGCCCTCTCTCCGCGGCCTGCTCGGTGGCCTTGGCGAGTCCCGGCCGCAGCTCTCAGTGCGCCCATCCCCGCGGCGGGAACGCACCAGAGGACATCCCACGCGTCCCCTGGTCAGCTCCTCTGGAATAGGAAGGATTGCATCCACGCGTCCCCTGGTCAGCACGTCTGGAATAGGAAGGATTGCATCCACGCGTCCCCTGGTCAGCACGTCTGGAATAGGAAGGATTGCATCCACGTGTCCCCTGGTCAGCACGTCTGGAGTAGGAAGGATTGCATCCACGCGTCCCCTGGTCAGCACGTCTGGAATAGGAAGGATTGCATCCACGCGTCCCCTGGTCAGCACGTCTGGAATAGGAAGGACGGCATCCCCGGCTTCTGATCAGACCTCACCGTTGTGCGCACTGCGTCCTCGGAAGAGCGGATGGCGTTCGGGCGACGGAGCCCAGTCTGATAAACTGCGCTTCTGTTCCAGAATGAGATGGAGAACATGTGCCACGGACCAGTGAGAGAGAGGCCGAGGAGTGTGTGCGACGGCGGCGGGGGAGCGCGGGACACCGGGGACATGCAGGTGCGCGCACACACACCCGCACAATGCTGCAGCATCTTCAGCCCCACAGCCTGGGGACGATTTCAATAAACCGCGCTCACCTGGGGCAGGAGTTTCTCCACACCAGCACCTGGCCTCTGAGCCAGAGAGCTGTGACTTTCTGGCAATCCTACCCAGAGGTGGCATCTGTCGACCTGCCCTTGGAACCCTGGGTCAGTCAAGAGCTCTGGGGACAAGGAAGGACAGCTGTAGGCCTGGGGAGTGAGAGGATGCAGCTAGAAAAGCACCGGCTCCTTCCAGCTCCCGGGTGCCTCCCTCCAGGGTCACCAGAGCTGCCCTCTGCCCCTCGGTTCTCCTCTTTCCCATCCATGCACATTCCCATCTGCTCTCTCCTTCCTGTATCCCGCCCCTGTCTGCCCAGCCACCTCTCATTAGGGATGGGAACAGATGATCCCCCAACTAACAGAGCTACAGGAGTTTTCTTGGGCTAACCCCTGGTTATTAACACCAAAAAGCAAAATATGATCACTTACCATTTGTTTTTATTTCAGTCACTCTCTCCCCAAATGAGGTATCACATGTATGAAGAGAAACATCAGGTTTCTCTTCACATGCATGAAGTGCACATTGATAAGGAATTCTGCAAACCAGAGAAGCAAAGAAGCATTTATGTTCACAGGCCACCACTTCACTGCTCAAGGATGAACTTTGCTACTACGTAATTAAAGAACAATATGAGGAAAACACAGAAGAAAAAGTCAATCTCTCTTGCAACTTCTGGCTTCTCCGTGACGTTCGCTACAAGGGAAACAGATACTGGGACAGAGGCATTTCTGTGTTCCCTCTTTATGTATTTTCTCTCTGTATACATATTTAGTATGTTAAAGAATGCTACCACCCTGGAGTAAGCAAGTGATCATCTTTTGCTGGGATCGTTGCAGTAGCCTCAATACTGACTTCTCCGCTTCTACCCCTTGCCCTCTAGTTCACTGCCAATAAATCAGCGATTCCCTAAAAGCACAAATCAGGTCATGTGACTGACCTGCTCAGTACCTCTCCTGGTCTCCCCGTTCACTGCGAGAGAGACACATCCTTGCATTGGCCTTCATGATGCAAAGGGCTACAGTTTGCATCTGGAATGTCCCTCAGAGCCTCATGTGTTGTCCCCAGTTGGTGACACCGTTGGGAGGAGGTGGAAACAGGAGATGAGGTCGAGTGATAGGAAGCGGACATAACAACAGACACCTGACCTCACTTCACTTCCGCTCTGGAGCCCTCGCTCTCTCTGCCCTGGCTTTTGTGGTACCCAGCCACCACTAGGGCCCTCTCCCACCTCAGGGCCTTGGCACCACCCTTTCCTTTGGCCCGGGCTGGTCTTCCTCCACATCGATGCATGACTGGCTCTCTGGTGTCTTCCTCTGTTCCATCACACGCCCCTCCTGAGGAAGCCCTTCCTAAACTACTCCGTATCAAATGGCGACCCTGTTCCTAGTCCCATAGCTTGCTGTCCTCATTCTCTGATCCATGTTCCTTCGGAGCAATCGTGAACTTCTGAAATCCTTTGCGACTGACATTTTATAATGGTGTCATCCCCATCCTCTCAAGAACATAACGTCTGGACGAGGGACCCAGACGTCTGCTTCCAGAGACAGGTTCCGGCGTTGGGTAGGTAAGCAAAAGAATATTCATGGAATGAATGAATGAACGCACAGTGGCGGCAGACGGCGTCAACTTCATACCTGTGAAGCACTAATGCATCTCTTTTGTTTTGCTAAGAATCTGGTTTTCTCTGGGGCGACGGTGAACCCAGCCCGTGGGGCCAGGACATCTGTAAGCCCGTGGCTGGCCCAGGCTACCTTACAGCAAATGACATCCAGTGGCCCAGTTCTGCCCGAGGACCTCGAGAGGACTTGGGGTGGTACCCTTCCAGAAGGACAAGGGGGTGGGCACCCTCTGTAGATTTTCCTTGAGGATCAAAGGTAGAGATTTCTGTCTCATTCTTACCTGGGGTGGAGATGAAGATCTATCCTAGGTTTATGGCTAAAACCAACCAACCTATCTGAAATGGTTACTGTGAACTGTCAGCTTGACTGGATTAGGAGATGCCGATGATAAAGAGGTTTCTGGGTGTGTCCATGAGGGCGTGTCTAGGAATGATTGGCATGTGCAATGGCAACTGGAGTGGAGCCCCTCCCTCAGCGGGGCAGCTCCGCCCAAAAGGATGGATAAAAGTTGGAAGAACAAGGAAGCAGAGGCAGATGCAGCTCTGCTCTTCTGGAACAGGGTTCTTGATCTCTTCCTCCATGCTCTGAGGATATGGGACTCTTGCTTCTTCACTCTCCCAAAGCAGACTCTGCCAGTGATTCTCCAGGGAGTTTCCAGAAGCCTTGGTCTGGGACTAGGGTAGCACTGCTGATCCCTCTTGTTCTGGGGCTTCCTCCTCTTGGACTGCGCAACTGCTGGTTCTTCCAGCTCTCCAGCTGCAGAGGCCACTGTGGACCATCCAGCTTCTGGTCGTGAAAGCCCATCTAATAAATCCCCTTTTATCATCACACTTCCTGTGGGTTCTTCTCCTCTAGGGAACCCTGACTGATACACTATGTTAAATAGCCAACACAGTTTTTCAAAGAAGCAATGCACTTTCCAAACAGGAAACCTAAACTGACCGGTAGGCATATTCTGTCAGTGCATCTCGAATAGATAAATTCATTGAAGGATAAAGTCATGGCGAGTTCATACATCTTCCAATTATTTCCTCTTTGGGTCCAAAGCATGGACAACTGATGGACGTCCATTCTCCTGAGAGTGCTTGCCTCTTTGAGAAAGCTACTACTCTGTGAGACAGTTTACAAACTGGCAACTGTTGCTGGGAATGTAAACTAGGACAGCCATTGAGGAAATGACTATGGAGCTTCCTCAACAGTCTAAAACTAGAACTACCAGATACGATCCAGCTGTCCCATGCCTGGGTGTATACCTATATATATATGTCAGCATATGGCAGACATAGCTGTACACCCCTAATTAACCAGCATGTTCATGATAGTCAACTCAGGGACTCCACCTAGATGCCATCAACACTTGCCACTGCACAAATGTGGTAGATCTCCACTGGAGTATTATTCGCCCATAAAGAAGAATGAATCATTGTTCTTCGGAGAACAATGGATGGAATTAGAGATCATCACATTCTGAGAAGTAAACCAGACTCAGGAAGACAAGTATCACGTACTTTCTCTCATATGTGGAACCTAGAAGAAAAAGAAAGTGTTGACACAAAAGTTGAAGTGGGACCTAATTAAAGAAGGAGAAGGAGACTGGAAAAGAGAAGCGTCACAGGAAGCTTGGACACCATCAAAGAACATTACAGGCATGCATGAAATTGGTACAAAGATGCCCATGATTTTGCATACCGAATAGGTGCTAATAATCATATAAAAACTGGTGACCTGCTAGCTAAAGTTAGGATATGCGTCGGCCTTTGCCGGATTTGGAATTTTCAAATGAAACGATCACCAGCATTCAGCAACGGAAGAGCGTAAGAGAAACATTAATTTTTCAGCCTCTTTTTAAAAAACAGGAAGAGTTGGCAATCACAGAATTTTTGCATGAGAACAGTTGTCTTCAACAACTGATTAGATGGGGCATTTAGATGGTCATGGTCAGCCCCTAACAGGCAGAGACCCCAACCAGAAAGCGTGTTACCAGCCTGGATCCGCTTCTTCTCTCAGTGTGGACAGGGACCCTGATTGGCCCAGGACACCCCAGCTACCAGCATGATCATTACCAGAGCACCCCCCTTAAACCCACTCTGCTCCATTTGAACAGCAGATTACATGACCCTACCACACGCAGAGTGACAGAAGACCCTGTGCACGGTGTGGGCCGTGGGACCCTAGATAGCCTTCTGCTTGAGGATTCCCGTTGACATTCACCCCGCTGGAGAACGAAGGGCCATGGCCAGAGATCTTTAAATCCCCTGTTGCTCTCTTATTCACTTGTGGCCATTTTTATGACGTTTCTTATAGCTATTCCAATTGTGTGGCGGCCAACATAAAACAGATCTTTAGAATTAATTCATGGTTCTTCTGAGGTTCTTGACTTCAGAAGTTGATTTCCCAAGATTGTCCCCATAGAGAAATCTTTCAGAGATTTTTATGGCAACCTATATATCAAGAAAAGCTGCAGCCCACCCAGAAACGTAGCTTTCTCGAGCCTCCCTATGGCCGGCAAGCACAGGGGTCTGGCCGCGGGTGCCCAGCGATGTGCCCTTCAGCATCTCCTCTTATAAATCCCAGCGACAAGGACGTGAAAGACCAATCTTGTCCACTTCCCAAAAACCAAAAAGCAAGGAAAAAAAAAAAATTCGCCTACTCTGTGAGCAGACATAAACCAGGGGTTGTAAGAGTATTTCCTAGCCCCTTCGACACGTCGATGGTTTCCATTAATGACTCCCTTTCCTATTTCAACAATACGGTGGAAAATCTGGACTTTGAAAAATCATCTTTATTTGTGACTGTCAAATTTTCAGATCCCCCAGAGCCTCCACGATTCCCAAGCAGGTTGGTTGATCGTGGAATGTGATCACTCGGATGATACTTAGCGCTGCGGTGCATGGTGACTTCCTGCCACACCCTCCGTCTCTGACCTGACAGGTCACGTGGAGAAGATTGCGCCAGATCTTGGCAATTTCTGATCTTTATGCTTCTGCCCCAGAAACGTTCTCAGAACTCACCCAGTGCCTGCTCCTAAGGCCACGAGATGTTCCCACCCCGGTCAAGGGAGCGCACTATACTGCAGAGGAGGAGCACCAAGCAGCCGAGGTTGGGGCCACTTCTTACCTGCAGCCACAATGGCCACTCAGTCACTTCCACGTTCTCCTCCGGGGTCTTGAATTCTTGGTCTTTCTAAGGGTCCGAGGCATCCAGGACGTGCAAGGCTTTGCTATGAGAGCAACAGAGCAGTGGATTCAGGCAACAGGTGTGTACTTTTGGCTCCAGTCAGCTAAGGATTGAACAACTGTCCCCACGGCATCTTCCCGGCCGATGGGTCACCGCTTTGGGCTGCTTCCATCCTGGAGCATGTCCCCATCGGCGTCTGCTTCTGCCATCGCTGGTTACCAGGGCAGAATGAAACAGCTTGCAGCCCTGAGCGTGGCTTTCGAAGGGGACACAGGACCTGTACTAATATTCCACAGGCCAAAGTGAACCTGAGGGCCCAGCCTGACTTAAGGGACAGCGAATGCTCCGCGGAGGAGGGGCTTTCACTGCATTAGTGACATCCGCCCCCGGTAAGATGCCTGGAATAATACCCAGTCCCATGCTGCTCCATGGCGGAAATACAACCAAGCCGTGCATCACTGCATGATTCTGTTGTTGTGTAAACCTCACAGAGTGTAACTCCACGAACCTAGGGGGCACAGTACACGCGACCTCTAGGTGATGCGGTTGAGGCTCTTGCTCCTAAGTACACTAGCAGCGTGCAGACCACATCAGTGCACTGAATCCCCAGGCCGCTACCACGTGGGAGGAGACCTGTGTGTCTTAGCGTACCTAAACACAGGACAAAGAAGGTACAAAGGACTGAGAAAACTACAGACGAATGGAGCGCTCGGGACTGGGTGTTTCTGTGGGAGCGTCGATGAGCAGGAAAAGCATGCATGTGAAGGTCTACAGGGTCACTGGCCGCTGCAGCGGATTCACCAACGCGACACACGACACGCACACAATTCTCCCCTCTCTCTCCCTCTCTTTCTCTTTGGTTACTGAGGATTGAACTCAGGGGCACTCAACCACTGAGCCACATCCCCAGCCCTATTTTGTGTTTTATTTACAGACTGGGTTTCACTGAGTAGCTTAGCACCTTGCTTTTGCTGAGGCTGGCTTTGAACTCGTGATCCTCCTGCCTCAGCCTCCCCAGTCACTGGGATGACAGGCATGAGCCACTGTGCCCGGCACTATTTCCTTTCTTAAATCATAAACTAGCCTTAGCTTACCGTAACTTTTTTTTTTTTTACCTGATGAACTATTTAATCTCTTAAAACTCTTTTATACGAACACTCTGTTTAAAATACATTGAACAAACCATTTTCAAATTTTTATTCTGTTAACTTTTTGCAATTCTTTTTAATTTCTTAAACTGCTTTCTTGTTTGTTAACTGTAAACACTCAGACACACAGCTTACCTGGGTCAGGATCTCACCAGGAGTCTCTTCCATCGCCATGTCCTCTCACCGGAAGCTCTTCAGGGGGATGAATATACAGTGAGCCCTCATCTTCTATGATAACAAGGTCTTCTTCTAGAATCCCTCCTGAAAGACATGCCTGAGGCTGCGTCACAGTTAACTCTATTACGTACATATCTATCTATCATCTATGTATCATCTGTCATCTATCTATCATCTATCTACCTACCTGTCATCTATCAATCTATGATATCTACCTATGTATCTATCTAATCCATTTATCTGTCATCTAACTATCATCTATCTTTCTATCTAATCTATTTACCTATCATCTATCATCTATCTAATCTATTTATCTATCATCTATCTAATCTATTTATCTATTTATCTATCATCTATCTAATCTATTTATCTATCATCTATCTAATCTATTTATCATCTATCATCTATCTAATCTATTTATCTATCATCTATCATCTATCTATCTATCTAATCTATTTATCATCTATCATCTATCTAATCTATTTATCTATCATCTATCATGTATCTATCTATCTAATCTATTTATCATCTATCATCTATCTATCTAATCTATCATCTATCATCTATCTATCTAATCTATTTATCTATCATCTATCATCTATCTATCTAATCTATTTATCATCTATCTATCTATCTAATCTATTTATCATCTATCATCTATCTATCTAATCTATTTATCTATCATCTATCATCTATCTATCTAATCTATTTATCATCTATCATCTATCTAATCTATTTATCATCTATCATCCATCTATCTAATCTATTTATCTATCATCTATCTATCTATCTAATCTATCTATCATCTATCATCTATCTATCTAATCTATTTATCTATCATCTATCTATCTAATCTATTTATCTATCATCTATCTATCTATCTATCTAATCTATTTATCTATCATCTATCTATCTATCTAATCTATCTATCATCTATCATCTATCTATTTAATCTATTTATCTATCATCTATCTATCTAATCTATCATCTATCTATCTATCTAATCTATTTATCTATCATCTATCTATCCAATCTATTTATCATCTATCATCTGTCTATCTAATCTACTTATCTATCATCTATCACCTATCTATCTATCTAATCTATTTATCTATCATCTATCACCTATCTATCTAATCTATCTATCATCTATCATCTATCTATCTATCTAGTCTATCTATCTATCTGGATATCTAGATATCTATATCTATCTCTGTCTATATACATATGTATGAAATATATTCTAAAGCAGTCATAAAAAGCATCATATGGTAAATACTAGACCAGTAACACCTGTTTATCACCATTATCAAGTATTAAGTACTGGGCCTACTTCAGGTGCTTCACTTGAAACCGGCAGTATTGACCTCTTCCGTTATCACCACAAACATGTGAGTAATGCATTGTGCTAGGACATTCCATCAGTAGGTCACAGGAAATGTTTGGCTCCGTTATAATCTCAGGAGACAAGGGGCCTGCCATGGACCAACATGTGGTCACGCAGCACAGGACTGTGCTTGGGATTCCTGGCAGCCTGAAGGAGCACTTGCCTCTCAATCAGGAGACTCACTTCTGGCTCTGTCACTCACGAGTGAGCCGACATTGGTCCGACCCTCGCTCTGATCCACAGCTGACATCCGTGCTTGGCGCGTGTTCTTCCGTTGAACGTCACTGTGATCTGGAGAGGTCTGCCTCATTAGCTCTGCTTTCTCTGATTACAGGTCACTTCCCCTTAGAAGGGAGCCGTCCAGCCTACACGGTTATCTAGGTCTCAACCAGCTTTCATTGCCCCATGACTTTGTGAATTCGAGGCTCCCTAATTCACATCCCAATGGCTGAGTTTCTTGATTCTTGTCTACCACTATCTTGGTCGACCTCCAGATTTCTCCTGCTACTATAGATCTGCGGCCAATTCTTAAAAATTTTTGGTACCAGAGATTGAACCCAGGGGCACTTAACTGCCACGCCACATCCCCGGCCCTTTTTTATATTGTGATTTAGAGACAGAGCCTCACGAAGTTGGTGAGGCTGGCTTTGCATTCATGAGCCTCCCCTGCCTCAGCCTCCCGAGTTACCGGGATGGGAGGCCTGCCATTGTAGTCCATTCCTGACAAGTAACCCAAACGTGGTGTTCATGAAATAAAACCAGGGCTGGACTACAGCTTGCTATAGGCTTCACTTTTACATTTTGTTAAGAAGTCTGGGGCTGGGGAGAGAGCTCAGTTGGTAGAGGGCTTGCCTTGCAAGCACAAGGCCCTGGGTTCGATCCCCAGCACCAAAAATAAAAATAATAAAAAAAAAAAAGTCTGATACTCACCTAATGCTTTTGCAATGTTGCAAAGCTTCTACTGAGAAACTCCAAACATAAAGTAAAGGCGTTTCCGCAGCCTTCTGGAAGGATGCTGTTGACTTGAACAGCGTCAGCGCTGCCTGAAGGTGGGTTGGATTCTAACTGTGGCTTCTCTGGCCTTCCTTCCTCCAGCTGAGAAACTCCTGAGATTTGCTTTGATGGATCATTTTGTGGGTCCACCGATGCTGTTTTAGTCAGTTTTTAATGGAGCTCTGACCAAAAGACCTGGAAAAAACACTTATAAAAGCTTATTTTAGTTCATGATTTCAGAGGCTCAGACCACAGTGGAAGGAGTCCAGAGCTCTGGCCCAGAGTGAGGCAGAACATGCTGGCAGAAGGCATGGCAGAGAAAACAGCTCAGGACACGGGCACCAGCAACACAGAGAGCGCTGCCCATCAAAATATAAACCTCCAAGACAGGCCCCCCATGACCTGTTTCCTCCAGCTACACCTGTCCTGTCTATGGTCACCACCCTCTTAATCCGGATCAGCGGAGGACTAGCTCACACCTCTCGACACCCACGCACGTCTCCCGTCCCTCACACGTGAGCTTTTGGGTGACGCCTCATATCCAAACCATAGCAGACATTATCAGAAACTTCATTGCTATTGCACTCACTCCCGTTCTGCACAGAATCTTCTACTCTACCAACATGAGTGCATAGGTTGCAGAGAGTTGGTACTGTTGCTCCATTGCGCTGACTCAGGGTCCGGATAGTCAGAGAGTCACAAACTAGAATCCAGCTGGATGTATCCTGAGCTTTATCTCATGGCCATTTCCTGGGGGACAGGAATCTCTCCATGGTGGCTGGAGATGCCTGGACAGTCACCATATTCCAATCAAGCCAACAGACTGTTGCTTTAAATTTATATCAGGCCTGTCAGTAGAAGAGCAGAGCATCCTGGGATTCACCAGGCCCCTGGCCACCAGCTCGCTCTTTGCCAGACTTGGGCCGGAAAAAACCGAGGTGAAGAACTTATTATTCTGAAACACTCAAGCATAAATCTTGCTGATGACAGAGATTGGCCCAATGCCGCAGGCAGCCATCTAATCAATGAATACAAAGAGCATAACATGGTTATCATTTAACCCTTTTCCTGCAAAAAAAAAATAACAATAATAATAATAAAATAATTCCTGCCTCACTCACTTCCGTTGTTCCTTTAGCCAGAAATCTTTCCTGCTTTTTTCCAAGAAATTAAGGTATTTGCCACTTGATGTTGAAATGATTTTTTTCAGTGAACTTCCCCACCTCTGCAGAACAGCCACTGAGGGCAGGGACCTGCCTCCCGCCCCTGGGGGTTTACAAAGGATGGAGGAACTGATGTCCAGAGTCTGGCTCTATCCACACAGTCATGTTATCCACTGCCAGTGTGATGGAGAGAGGCAGAAGGAGGGTAGGTTTCACGTAACCCTTGGCAAATACAAGAGGTGTGTGTTCTCTAGAAAGAGTAGGAAAGAATAACCTCCAGAGGCCATGGAAACTTGTGAGTGTTACCTTCCACATGTCTTATCACCGTTAGCACGAGAACAATGTGCAGAAGGAAAAGTTTATTTCGGCTCATGGTTTCAGATGTTCAGTCCACGGTAGGCCAACTCCCCATCTCTGGGCCTGAGATGAGAACATCATGGCGGAAGGGCCTGGTGGAGGAAAGCAGCTCAGCACGGGGCAGTCAGGAAGCAGAGAGCCCTGCTCACCAGGGACAAAACATAAACCCCCCAAAGGCACACCCCCAGTGACCTACCTCCCCCAACTACACCCCACCTACCTACAGTTACTGACCAGTTAATCCACTTCAGTGGATTAATCCACTAATCAGGTCACACCTCTCATAATCTCATCATTCGCCTCTAAAAATTCTAGCATTTCCTCAGGCGTGAACTTTTAGGGGACAGCACATATCCAAACCTAAACGCATGGCAAAAGGGACTGCGCGGGTGTGTTCAGTTAAGAAACTTGAGATGACATTATCCTTCACCGTCTCAGGGGGTTCCATCAAGTCTGAAGCATCCTTACGATAAGGACGCAGTGGGGTCGGCGTCAGAGAGGGAGGTGAGGACACAGGCAGAGGACTGGGAGAAGCCAAGGCACGCAGCAGCCTCTAGAAGCCGGACCAGGCTCGGAAAGGGCTCTCCTCAGAACCTTCGGGAGGAGCCCAGGCCCGCTGACCCCTTACCGTCTGACTCACCGACACAGAGGTGGGCTTCTGAGCTCCACCCTGTGAGATAACGAGTTTGTGCCATTCTGAGCCACCAGGCTGGTGGTTCATTTATTCCAGCAGCAGAAGCCAACTGAACCCAGGCAGAGGGTGACTACAAAAGCCTTAAAATGGGAAAAAGACTCCGAGGGACAATTTGTGGTCTGCTGGAGATGAAGCACAGGGAACAGACAGGGCTGACCCATGGGTGTCCACAGTCCGGGGTGCTTGTTCCAGGCAGGTGGATCTCTGGGCCCCACCTAGGACTTTTCGAGACAAGGGCTCATACAGGGACCCTGGTGACCTTGTGTGTGCTGTTGCTACCCTAGCCGGGACCACCAACCTGTGATCTACCCAGAGAGGCTTATAAATGAAAGTGTGAGAATATTGACTTACGGTGGAATAATCCAGCCATGATCACAGGGATGAAGGGTAAGGTCATTGATCCTTCGTCATGTCCCTTTTCAAACAGTTTCCATGCTCCAGTGTCCTATGAGGTAACACGGGCAGAGTGGACACAAAGCAGACATGACTTTCCCTCTCCCAGAAACTGTCATCTGGTGGGGAAAGCAGACATTGATTAAATGTCATGTCAGACATGATGAATGCTTTATAGACAGTCCAGGTAGCAAGAAGCCTCCCATGAGGAAGAGCTGACCTGCCCGGGGAGAGAAGCCAACGCATATTCCTTTGGGAGCCACAAAGGGAAAGCAGATGGGGGAGGTGCAGTGGGATCAGCATATGCAAGAGCCCTGGGGCAGGAGGGACCCAGTGGAGCTAGAGGTCAGGCTGTGAACGTAAAAGTGGTCCAAGTGAGGTGGCAGGGTAATCAGCACCTTGTGGACCAGATAGAGAATTTTCACCTTCTCCAAAGCCATACGTCAAGTGATCAGATGTGCATCGCAAATGGGCACCTGGTGGCAAGGCCAAGCAGCGTTTGGGCTGAGATGGACGAGGAGACATCCACTAGGAAGCAGGGAGCCCCGTAAATCTTAGCTCCTTCCTCTAATTCTAGATTGCCACACTGCTCTGTCTTAAAGGAAATCAAGTCTTCAGCTGACCCTACAGGAGCAGCCACGAGAGAATGAATGAGTTCCTGGATTTTCTCCACATGGTTGGCTGAGGAGAATGTCCAGCAAGAACCTTCCAGAAGGAAAATGCTGGCGTCTGGACGCAGTTCGAGTCCAGCCAATGAATCACACGTGGGTGAGGACCGAACTGGAAACCTTGTTTTCCTGGGACTGCTGAGCTGAGAAGGGTCTGGGCCTAGGTTTTGATTCCAGAGACAGCACAGAAGAACAGTTCTCACCCCCAAATGCCGGTCATCTGCAAGACCAAGGAGCACAAACCCGAGTCAGGAAATGCAACCTCAAAAAACCCACATCGATACCATCTGCGGTTTTGCATCGCAGAGACAAGCATTCCCGAAAGACCAGCTAAAAGCAGATAAGTATAGAAGACAACGGAAGAAAGAGGTAGATGTCCTCTAATGAGCTATTAGGACCAGAAAGTATTGATTACTGTAAAAGTTCCCTTGCCTCCAAAGATCTGCAGTTAAATTTTATTTCTCATCTACTCTGATATCTTACAGCTTATTTTAACAGTAAGTCCTCTTTATTTTTGAATTTGAGTGTAATGATAAAAATGAGTTAAGATTTATCCAAAATATTTTCTGCTCTACCCTTGGCTGTATGACCCTCACAGCTTACTTAAACTTCTGGCCTGTTTCTCCAACTTTCAAATCTTTGCAGGAAGAGTGATGCTACTTCACGTCCTGTTTTAGTTTGGGCGCTGGGGTGGAACCCGGCACCTCGCACAGGCTGAGCACTGAACCACAGAGCTCCACCTCCAAGCCCAGACGGTTCATATCTTAAAAGGAAATGGGAGAGTATGGGGGAAACGTAAGCGCGTGCTCTCAAAACTCACTTATTATTAATGGCTCAACATGACTCGGGTCTAGATCCACGCCCAGGGCTAGGTGGACATCTCTAATTCTTCGGTTGACTTTTTGGATCTCTTGACAGTAACTAAGCTCACATCTCTGGGTTCCTATCCTCTCCTTGCCAGTCTGGCTTTTGATGTTGGGGGTGGCTAGGAGGCGCTGGAGGGAAACTAGAGGGCTGCTGGAGGAAGAGGCTGCTGGAGGAAGAGGCTGCAGCCTCCTCTCCAATGCTTTTTCCATCTTCAAGACCGTGTTTCTCATACAAGCGATCAAATCCAGGGGACAGCGTTTCCAACATTTGCAAAACTACACACATTCCACCAGACACCTGGGACCAGCTGACCAATGTTCTTCCTCAGTGTGCTGGGCTTCAGCTCGGCAGGCCCCTGCTCTGAGCCTCTAGGTTTAATAACATCAGTCTTTCCATCTGTTCCTCCAGTGAAAAGATAGAAAAAGCCTGTACCTGTGTAAATATGAGGCTTTTCCCAAACTGCCCTCAACCCCTCAGAAAAGTCGCAAAGTATTTTCATCCCTTATTTTGTCTGTAAAGGCCGGTGGCTGACCACCCTTCCCCTAGCGGTCAGGCTGACCCAAAAGCAAACTTTGCTGATACAAAAGAGAACTTAAAAATAATGACCACCCTCCTCTTGGTGGTCAGAGTGACCCAGAACTTAAAATAACATACTTTGTATGCAATTTTATATGGTAACCAATCAAAAAGAGCACTGTAAAACTGCTTGCCTTTCATTATAAAAACCCTGCTAAACATGGGCTTGGGGCCTCTTAGCGTCACCGGTTACCGAGTGCTTGGAGGACCAGGCTCGAGCTTGCTAATAAATGACTCTTTGTTGCTTGCATTGATCGTGGTCTCTGGTGGTCTTTGTGGGGTCTCGAGACACTGGGCACAACACAAGCACAGGGAGGTGGCAGATGCTTCTAGAAAACACTACCTCCCTCATTGCTCCATGTTCTCATTTTTCCTTCTTACTTACCTAGTTAGGAATTCTGTATGTCGCGAACGGTTCTTGTATTAAACTTTTTCACACAACTGGGGTAGGACCTCAATCTCAACTTCACCCTGACTGAGACACTCTTTCGTGGTATCTTTTCAGGAACACAAATTCTTACTCTGAATATACTCCAGTTTAACAGAGGAAGCTACAAAGAAGAAACGAGACCATCAAAGGGAGAATCGAGTGAGAGACTTGAATGGGTACTTCTTAACAAGGACATCCAAATGTCCAGCAAACGAGAAGGTGTTCAGCTTCCTTAGTTATCAGGGAAATGCTATTTAAAACTCTACTGAGATACTTACTACACTGAATAATACTAAAAATACTGGAAATACCCAATAAGGATGAAGAGTGGAACAACTGGTACTCCCCTATGCTATGAGTATACATTGGTTATAACCACTTTGGAAAGTGTTTGGAAATTACTTATATGGCAACCCCTGGATACCCCATAACCAGCAGTCATGATACCAGGAATAGCCCCAATTGAAAAGTGTGCATGCAAAGGCACGTGCAAGAATGTTTATAGAGGTACCATCTGTATCATTCCAATCCAGAAGGAACACGTATATCCAATAGAATGATGTTATGCTTCAGAAGTAAGGCATCCCCCAAAAGCTCACATGTGACACCATGGGAGAAGGTTCAGAGGTGAAATGATTGGGTTATGAGCATCTTAACCTCATCAGTGGGTTAATCCCCTGATAGGGATTAACTGGGTGGCCACGGTAGGCAGGTGGGGTGTGGCTGGAGGAGGTGGGTCATTGGCGTACCTTTCGGGTATATATTCTGTCCTGGGTCAGGGGAGTTTCTGTTGGTGTCTGTCTCCGTCCATCTCTCTGCTTTCTGGTTCCATGACCTGAGCAAATTTCCTCTTCCACCATGATGTGGGGGTCTCACCTTGGACCCTGAGGAATGGAGGCTGCCGTTCCATTGAAACCTCTGAAACCATGAGCTCCAAATAAACTTCTCCTCCTCTAAAATCATTCTTGCCAAGTCTTTCGGCTGACTAAAACAAATGGATAAAGATGCTGAAGTATGTTTACTACAGTAGGATGATAAACATTCGTAATAATGGATAAATTATAGCTCCTCAGTACCTGGATAACTCTTGACAAAATATTGTGAAGTAAAAGCAGCCAGATAAAAACACAACGAAGCGATTCCATCAATATACAGCTGACGCTTGGATAAACTAATCAGAATCAAAAAGTCAGTATCGTAGTGAACCGTGGGCTGGGGCAAGGGGTCCTGGGTCCTCGGTAAGGTTCTGTTTCTTGACCCAGATGATGGTTTCATGGGGGTGATGACGCTAGTCATTGTGGAATCAATCACAGAGCAAGTTTTCCTTTACAGATACGTGTTCTCCTTCAGTAAAAGTTTTTTTTTTTTTTTTTTTGCACACAATTTATTGAATGATTAACCTTGAGAATAAGTAGTCCAACATTAAAGTCCATTACTTGGAAATGTCCCATATTCATTGAGAAGATTTTATCATTTTAGTACATTAACTTTTTTTTTTTATTGTAAACAAATGGGATACATGTTGTTTCTCTGTTTGTACATGGCATAAAGGCATACCATTTGTGTAATCATACATTTACATAGGGTAATGTTGTTTGATTCATTCTGTTATTTTTTCCCTCCTCCCCCACTCCTCCCACCCCTCTTTTCCCTCTATACAGTCCTTCCTTCCTCCATTCTTGCCCCCCAGTAAAAACTTTTAAAACACAGTATGAAGTTCCCAATCTCCGTCCAGCATTTATTTTGAAAACATTGTCCATTTCTTCCTGACTATCCCCTCCTTTCTTTAGGACTTGGCATCTATTTTTGTTCCTTTATCTTCTCCTATAGATCTAAACCACCTGGTTTTACCTGTCGGTTATGCTGCTACCTACTGCCAACCAGGCTTTAAGACAGGATCGTACTTGGGTTTGAATCCCCAGGGCTGCTACACTGTCTGACTAGCGAGTATTCCATAAATGTCCACTGGGTGCATTCGACAGGATGTTTCCCTAAAGGATCTTATTACTATTCTTATAACTGCAAAATGGTACCTTGTATAGAGAAGACATTTGAACATATTTATTGAGTGTGTAAAAATGAATTCAAAGCCATAATTACAGTTTAAACTCCACGGTGCCTCACAGGAAAATTGACTTCAAATTCTTCTCAACGATTCAGTGAATTGTCACCAATTTCCTAGGTAAAGCATATTGCCATCCAAATATATTTTCTGCCTAGCTGTTTTTTTTTTTTTTTCTGCTACAATTTTTAGACTCCCAAGAAACTGCTAGGCTATTTCCTATTTTCAGCAAGTTATTGATCTTTGTAGGGATAGCAAGCTATGGTAGAAAGAGCCGTGGCTATTCCACCTTCATCGCAGACCAGCTGACTGACTCTGGCAAAACCTTTAACTCTGCTTCACCTGAGGCTCCTCATCCTTAAAACAGAAGAGGTTGGATTTGTTACGGAAAAGCAAATAACTGTTGTACCTGCATTAGTTCTTCCTCCTGCCGTGACAGACATCGATAATCAATCACACCCTCTTTTTCCAAGGAGTCCAAATGTGACCCCCAAGTTCTCAGAACCACACCAGTTGACTGTGGTCTGCAATTAGCCAAAATCCAGTTAATGACCTTTAATGGGAAGATCCAAAACATCAATTCTGAAGTTCTTTTGTTCTATGACCTACTAGAAAATAATATGCTCTTGGATGACTCCAAGGCACTACACGATCTTAAAGTGCATTCAGAATCATCAAAGAAAAATTACATTTTATGACTCATATTTTCAGAGCACTTTATTGCATTATCAATCTTTGCAAATGGATAATTCGCGTATAGTGCTCATTTAACACGACTCTGCTTAGTTGTACATTTCTGAAATGAGATTTTAAATTAGCAAGGGCACAAATATCAAGTATCCCCATAGAATGCAGATGTCTGAAGTCCAAAGTCTCTCTGTCCCCTAGTGAAGTGAATTTTCCTAAAGCTGGAGCACTTGACAGATACGCATTTACTACACCTCTTCATTCTGGGGCAAATTTAAAGAAATCAGGAACGAAGACCGAAGAAATTCTCCCAGGGAACTCCTGAAATTTGAAGAATTTGAACAATATCTTCAGGTTAGGTTTACTATCTTTATTTAATGTTAACTCTATTACACTGAATGTCTAGGTAATTGCTGACAGCCTCTTAAAATGGTATTACTTTGTAGAAGGAGGAAAAGTGAGAAATCTGAGACTTTCATGAATACCATGGATGATAAGAATATCAGATCGCTGGCAAATAAATGGCTTTCTATTCCAGTCTCCTTGAAAAAGTTGTATGCTCGGCATAAATGTGGAATTTTTTTTTTGCTTATTCACAAAGAGTTGATGACAAGTTCATTTGTTCCTCTACTGGGGGACTTGAACTCAGAATCCAGGAAGCATCCTTTCACACTGATGGTTGGACCACTGTGATTCATAGGACTGAGATTTGAAAAGGGTCTCCAAGGGCCTTGGGTATCTCCATAAAAAGGCATCATCCAAGTTCCAGAGAGCAGAGGAAAGAGAACCAGTACTTACAAATCAATCCATGTGGCTGAAACATTGGTTTTGCCACCAGGATAGCCCTTAACCTCTTGGGTTGTTTCCGTTTGTATAACTCTGGGGATAAATTAGGTGTTCCTAATATATTTCTCAGCTCTAACACTCTAGATGGTGCCCAATTAATATTGGTTAGATGATCAAATGAAACAGAGATAATAACAAAATTATCCAGATCACTGAGGCCAAAATGGATCACCAGAAAGATCACTGGAAAGCAGTGGTTGTACTTACTGCTTTGAGATGTGGGTACCACCAGCCACCGTGAGTTGAGAGTTTAGATAAATGTCTGTCCTATATTCCTGGAGCCTTCTCTTCCATCTGCTGCCTCCTGAAATCATGATCAACTTCCTGGTTTGGTCCTCAAAAAGATAACTTTCAAGATAAGCTCCTGCAATTCAGATTCTGGGACACAGTGACATATGTTCACTTCCCGTTTGTTATTTCCTTTTGATGATAAGGACTTTGGTAGCTGAAAGAACATTTCAAGTGTGGTTTTGGAGCAGTCCTTGGTCTGTAGAATGGAGGAGGAAGCCGGAGAGATTGCAAGGTCTCCTGTCCTCTACGATTTGAAGGGCATCCAGATGTTTCTTTCAGCCTCCAAGTTTCTCAAGCCCAGACTAATTACCTTTCTGATCCAGAGCTGCATTAAAAAGGAAACTTGCTATAGAGGGCGATGCTGTGTATATTGTTTTTTTTTTTGGGGGGGGGGTGCTGGGGATCGAACCCAGGGCCTTGTGCTTACAAGGCAAGCATTCTACCGACTGAGCTATCTCCCCAGCCCCTGTATACTGGGTTTAACCACCATGACTACCTTAGCGTGAGAGGCACTGGTTAGGAGTCACCAACTGCATTTTTAGAACATTCAATGGCTTCTCTGGGAACACTGAAACATCCCACTGAATATAGGTGACAATATATGTGTATGTATGTAGGCATATACACACATGTAGATAGGAACACATACAATCCACACAATGAAAACGTATTATTTAAAGGTTGGTGTCAAAATGTCTCTATCTGAAGACCCTGATGAGTACGAGGCTGGTCCAATGTCCCTGACAGAGCCTCTTTGAGACGGCCCTTGTCTTCCTAGGCTGTCAGCTGTGACGCGTCAGACTCCTGATTATATCCTATGTTCCTAGGATGTGTTCATTGGTTTTCTGCTTCTATCATAATAAATTACCATCTATCCACCCATTCATTTTAAGTGTAAATGCTACACATATCTTATCTCATAGCTCTGAAGTCACAGGCCCAGTTTGGGCTGCACTGGACCGTGGTCCTTTCTGGGGACTCTGGGTACAGCCCATTATCCCTCCTGGTCTAGCTTCGGCTGCTTGCCCACATTCCTTGGTCCAAGGCTCTCTTCCCCCATCTTCAAAGCTGCCACGGTTACATCTCCCTGCCCCTTCTTCACTCCTCCCTGCCTCATACTGACCACGGCTGGAAAAGGTTCTCTGATTTTAAGGATTTGTAATGAGATTAGGCCCATCTAGAAAATCCAGGACTCTGCATTCAAGGTCTTGTCCTGATCACCTCTGCAAGGTCCCTCTCGCTACCTAAGGAAAACAATCATGAGTTCCGGGGATTAGAATGTGCACACCTTTGGGGGACCCACTATTCTATTCACTGTGATATAAATGAGGGAGCCCCTCAGGAAAGCCAAGTTTTCACATCCCAGCATGAAGCATAGGGAAATTTAAAGCTTCAAAATAATACAATAACATGCAGAGCTTGGGAGATAAGTTGGTTAAATCTCTCACTTTACAGATATAGAAACTGAGGTCACATAGCAAGTGAGCAACAGCACCTGAGCATCCAGGTTTCTTGGCACAGACCCTTGTCTCCTTTCCTCCATTCCCTGTGGCTTCTCGCATTGGTCCCTCACCATAAAGCAGCTTTTTGTTTTATAAAATCACAGCTTGAAGTCTCTATTCTACTTGGAAGAATAGTTTCAGATGAGAACAGAAATTTGTTAAAAGATTTGTAGATGAAATGTCAAGATGGTTTGCCATTTTCCAAAAGGATCATGTTGAATTCCAAGTGACAAATTTATTCTGTTGCCAAAGGGAGATGGTATTTAAATAAAGGTCACACAAAATCAGGTGAGTGTGCGGGGGAGGTGGAAAAGAAATTCAAGAGTAAGTTCAAAGGATCTTTGGATCTCTGACACTTTATAGTTCTACCATCTATGCCTGTTCACTCCCTCTTTAAATTTATGAATCTACATATCTTTCCACCTACCCACCCATCCACCCCACCCATCCTTCCAATTATCCACCCATTCATCCATCCACCCATCCACCTATCCATTCATCCACCCGTCCACCCATCGTGCCATCTATCCATCCATTCATCTTTCCATCCATCCATCCACCCACCCATCCTGCCATCTATCCATCCACTCATCCTTCTTCCCATCAATGCATCTATCCATCATCCATCCACCCATCCATTTATCTACCCACCATCCACCCATCCTTACATCCATCTATCCAACTATCCATCTATCCACCCATTCATCAATCCACCCATCCTTCCATCCATACACCCACCCATCCACCCATCTATCCACTCACCCAACCACCCATCCACCATCCACACCTACAAGTTACTCAATACATATGTATCATGCATCAGTAGCACTCGGGACACACTGGTGATCAAACAGAGTCCTTGTTGTTACAAGGTTTTACAAAGCATGATCTGTGGTTCGAGTATATCAATTACCAGATTCTTAGATCCTATGCATCTATGGAGGAAGAAGGAGGGGCTCTGCTTCCAAGTGATTTAAATACCATTAACTTTTAGACCCTATAGTAACAAATAAAAGCAATTCAGCAGGCAGATCCCTCCTTTCACACTGTCTCCATGGTTCACTGGACTCCCCAGCAAGGGGTTGGTCATGGGGCGGGATGAAAAACCCACAGAAGCATACCCCCCCATAAAGACTGGAGCAGTTTTGCAATCACCTGCACCTTCTTTTGCAGAGACTCCATATCATAGCCCTTGATAAGCATTCAGGAGCCCAAATACTCACCTTGTAAATTGAACAAAGTCACCCAAACTCAAAATCTACACAATGCCAAATTCAAATAGATGTACGAAATCTGGCAACATCCCAATGCAGATTGCCCAGCTGTTCTGAGTTGAGCGTTGACTCTGAAAGGCACCAAATTCCTGCAGAAGACCCGGCCTTTTCTAGAGGGTTCTCTATGACTAATGACCTATCCCCGAAGAACGTCCGCCCTCTCCTAGGGCCTTGCTTTACCAGCATGCCCTGAAATCTACGGCTTCTCCAAGTACCAGAGACGTATATGTCAACCACTTTCATCGAATTCCTTGAATGAATGTCAGATGGCTTCAGAGAGATTGTTCTAATCTGCCTGCTCCTATAAATGCTCATTTCCAACTTAAGAACTTAGTATTTCCATCGGTTACATTCATTTGCCAAATGTTTATCGAGTATCTACCACAGGCCAGGAACAATGCTAAGCATTTTAAAAAATGCAGTTGAATGTTTTTAAAAGTGCCTTGAAGGCAATCCTTAATTCCATGAAATTTACTACATCCTAAAATAAAGCAGAGAATAGGGGCTGGGACACAGAACCAGGAAGCTGTCATCAGTAATCTGAAGGAAAGGAGCAGGAGCCGATGTAGAGCAGGAGGAGGTGAAACAACTTCAACTCGATGAAAAACAAAAGCCTTCGTAATTGTAATCACATGGAAGCTTCCAAATTTGCAAACTCATGTTTATGCATACAATTCTGGTGAGGGTTTTTCACATCTACTATATTTTTAATCACCCGTTATTTCATAATAAATATTTTACAACTATCCCCTTCATTAACACTTTGCAAAATAGTCAATATCCAGAGCATTAGAATTCATATTTTATTTAATCTTTGAGGGTAGTATCATGACATTGGTATATTTCAGTGAGATTTAGGCCAGGTGCAGAAATAGCCACTGGCCACAAGGTGGCGCTGTTGATATTTACAAAAAGTGCCTCCAGGAATGATCTGCCTCATACAATCTGTCTGTTTTTGCACTTACTGAAGGAGGAAAAGAAAAGCAGATGAGGAAAGAAAGGCACTTTTAAAACACTCGACTGCATTTTTAAAAATAAAAAAAATTTTTTTTCCCTAAAATTTTTTATAACAATTCTAGCTACTTGTGTTTGCAGAAATTTTTAGATGGTCTGATTTCTAAAGATGCTGTTCGCTTGAATTTCTCCAATTCCTAAAATCTATCGGCCACTAGGGCAATCTTATCCCCTCTTTCCAAGACCAAAAAAAAAAAAAAAAAAAAAAAAATTTTTTAATAGTTAAGCAATTAAACAACCACAAAAAAATACCTTGCCCTGTAGCCCAGAGCCCTGCACTTAGGTTTTCACACGTCAGATATGAGTGACACAGATCTCCACTTTTTCTCTTAATCCCCACTCGCTTCACTTCCTGCCCCCACCTGCATGACCCTGTGGTTCTCTGTCTAAACCTTCCTCTCTGGCAGCCTCTCCAGGAAAGGAAAGAAAATCCCCGCTCAGCCTCTGACTAATTCTCTATGACACTATGACCTCTTCTCTCGTTATTTCCTTTCCTGTAAGTCCATTTCACAAACTCCTAGGGTTGGCTTCATAATCCAGCAACCCCTTCCCCAGGCCGCCCCACCCACCTCCCCACCCAGCTGGTTTCATAAACCTCACCTGCCACGGTGGTGGATCTCCGTTTCCAAAAGTCGTACCTTGACCTTCAGCAGATTTTCACTCTTCAGAACTCCAGAGTTTTCTCCTGGCTACTCTTGCTCTGTACCTGCTTCAGATAAATTCCAATTTCATTCTGCCCTGACGGGAGAGCGAATAACTCGACCCTCGCATTTCGTGAACCGATTCTCCTTGCCTTGTGGAACCGGGATTCAGGCGCGAGCAGGGCACGCTCACCTGCCTTTGGTCAGGTTGGAAACGAGTCCTACTTGCATTTGACACGGTGGAGTCTGCCCGACAAGCTTACAATCTGCAATCCGGGCAGCCAGTCCTGACTTCCAAACGTGCAGCCTGTGACCTTGGGCATGACCTGCCTGGGCCTCCGGGCCCTCTGTAAAATGAGTGTCTTGGAAACGTGCTCTGGGTCGCCTCTTCTGCTTCCAACATTCTATGATTTTGGAAATTGCTGCTTACACGCTGGAGCCAACCGCTTCCAAGGCAGTTTCTGTTGACGCCTAACAGATGTGTGCAGAGGGGCTCTGGCAGGGGAGGAGGGTCAGAGGCACAGGGTACAGTAGAACAGCTGGGGAGGGGGTGGCTCAGCCCTCCATGACCCTCCCCACCAGATTCTGTCACAGCTGCAAAACTTGCGAGAGAAGAACAAATTCAGGAATAAGGCTTCACCGATTTAGGTGGAAGGCTGGCTTTGGGAGGCCATCTATTGCATCCCACTTGGAACCATGGTGGGAATCAACAAGCTAAGTCCAGAATGATATTAAAAACGATCATTTAACCTTCAAAAATGTACAGGTCTCTTAGTGACATTTCTCTTTGACAAAGAATAAATGGAAGTCAGCAACACGAGAGAGCGTGGAAGAGTATCGGCCTTGGCTTCCCCACATCTTCCCAAGGATGCTGGTTCTCCAACATGGGCCTCGATCACTCCTGTCCGAACCGAGGACACGTCGGCTGCTGTTATGGTTTGGAGGTGAGGTGCCCCCCAAAAGCTCAAATGGGAGACAATGCAAGAAGGAGGAACGAGTGGGTTGTCAGAGTCTTCATCCAATCAGTGAATGAGCCCGGGGTGGGACTGACTGAGTGGTAACCGAGGCAGGTGGGGGGTGGCTGGAGGAGGGGGCACCGGGGGCTTTTTGGGGTGTCTATTTTGTATCTGGCCCGTGGAGTCTCTCTCTCTGCTTCCTGGTCACGGTGATGTGAGCTGCTTCCCTCTGTCACGCTCTTCCGCCATGATGTCCCGCCTCACCTGAGCCCCGAGGAGCACAGCCAGGTGCCTGTGAACTGAGACCTCTGAACCCTCAGCCCCCACACACCTTCCCTCCTCTACAGTTGTTCCGGTCGGTCTTTGAGTCACAGCAGCAAAAACAGCCAAGCTCATTCCCTAGTTGCCCGTTCTGCTGGGCCAAGGTGAGTTTAAGGATCTACGATTCTAGCAAGTTCTCAGGTGATGTTCATCCAGTTGGCCCAGAACCCCACTCCCTGGGAACGGCGGTGTCCAGGGGGCCGACCAGACACTCTTGACCCTTCCTGTAGCTTGTAACCTGTGTGGATCCCTGTGGGAGGGGGCAGACCCCTTCCTGGTCCCGAGGGGTTAGCGACTTTCTTGACCTTCTGTATCTTCTTCTATCGAAAGCCTGAAATGGGGCAAAACCTCTCCATCTGCAGACTCAGGGTCTTCCACAATCCAACCCAACCACCCTTCTCCCCTATGAACAGGTTTTGGTCATTCTGAATGGATGGTGGTCACAGAATCTTAATGTCCCACTATGTCCACCTTATTTTTGGGTCTGGAGGAGATCCTAACCACAAAGCAGACCTGGTGCTGCTCTGCTTGCTTTCTCTACATTAACTATTTACATCCTTACAGTTACCCTGTGAGTTAGGTACCCGGCAAGAAAGAAGCAATGAAGAAACTGAAGCACAGAGAGGTTCAGCAAGTTGCCCAAAGTCACACAGACAAAAATGGTAAAAGCAGGTTTCAGATCCAGGCAGACTTCTTTGGCACTCTGAACTTGACCTGCCTCTCTGATCAGAAGCAGCATTTCACCCAGCTTGTAGAACTTGGGAGAAAGCCAGGTCTGACACGAGAATGGACTTCTGATCCATAAACCTTTTCTGCTCACACCAGGGTTCTCAGGATATACGTGTTTTCATAAAAACATACCCACCAGCTGCTCACTGAACGATTTCCTAAGCCCATCCACTGCTGGCAGCAGTCTGCAATGTCTGATTGACAGAATTTACAGAATTCAAGACACTGGAGGTATCTATTCCACATAGACCTACCACAGCGTCCTCACAACAGAGAAATGCATGTGTTTGCACTTAATGCCACTTGAGTTGCACCCGATTTAAGAACCAAGGAGTGGACAGTTTCTAATAAGTCCTTGATCTTCTTTGTTCATGAAACACACATCACTATTCTCTGCGTAAGAACAGAGGCTTGAGGTCATTCCCCACTCTGTGCTAACACGAGGCGATGGATGAGTCTTTTTGCAATTGAAGCTGGAATGCTCTTGTCGACAAATCACAAATACCCAAGTTTCAACTGAGTGTGGTAGCATACGCTTGTCATCCCCCTGACTGGAGAGGCTGAGGCAGGAGGATTGCAAGTTTGAGGCCAGCCTTGGCAATTCAGAGAGGCGCTAAGCAACTTGGCGTGCCTCTGTCTCAAACTAAGAGATAAAAAGGACTAGAGACGTAGCTCAGTAGTACAGTGGCAAAGTGTCCCTCCTGGGTTCAATCTCCAGTATAAAAAAAAAAAAAAAAATCCAAGTTTCAAGGTTGGATATTGAAAAGCAGTAGAATAACAAATCTGCTGTCAAACATATACTTTTTCTAAGTGGCCAATGATATCCTTCAAATTAGACTTTATGGTCTACAATCCTCTTTTCTGCCTCTACCACTTTCTGTTCCCAGTCCTAGAATTCTGAATTGGCCAACGGGGCAGCCCCTAGCCAAGTGTGACCCATTTAAAATAGATACGAAGTTAAGTGAAACGAAACATTCACCTGCTAATTTCCACTGGCTGCACTGAGAGTTTGCTGGAGGCTGTATTTGTAAAAGTGTAGACACAGAACATTTCCGCCCCAGAACATTCTACTGGATAGAGTTGCCTTGGATGTTTCTCTGGGCTCACAGCTGTGACTCATTCGGAGATATGAAAAAAATCTTCTTTGACACTTTGATTCCAAGACTCACAACTGGTAGAAACATTGTCATTCACTTAGCTCCTTAAGGGTGATATTAGCAATAAGGCACACTTTTACAGTGTCTGGGACTCCTAGCTGTTCAATAAATGTCAATAAATAAACTTACTTGAGCAAATAAATTACTTTATGTTAGTAAATAAATTATGTCATATTATGTTATGTTAAACCAGCAGATTGAAGAGGTGAATTAAAAACATGTGTCTTAAAAGTGGGGAGGGAGTACAAATGCAAAACAGAGAGGCTTGCGACACTTTTTAGAACACACAGCAATCGGGAAGAGAGCCCTGTTCTCCTGAAGGTGAACCCAGTATCTCTCCACTTTCCACTACGCTGTATTTAACTTGCGATGTATTTCTCATGTCTGTATGCCAGTACTCTCTGTAGCTAGCTCCCACCTGTGTCTCGTGGTCTGACTCTGAATTCGTGCCCTTGGTGATAAACTTCTGCAAACCCCCTTTGAACTGCTGCTGCGTGATACTGCAGTAACAGCATTTGTTACTCCTGACTGTGTGGCAAGCTCCGTTCTAAACACGTCACATGGATTCGTTCCTGAGAGCCTTCTTGAAGCCCTGTGAAGTATTATTGTCCCTGCTTCTGAGTGGTCTAGCAAAGGCATAGTCACTTGGGTACGTTATTCATAACGAATGATACAAATTCCCGTGGTCTGGCTCTGGAGCTTGACGGAGGGAATCCTAGGAGATTAGACCCAGACAACTGTCCCTGGGATGCAGCAGTTTCTTAGATGGAAATCTCTAAGAAAGACGTGAAAATATCCAGCAATAGAAAAGACGCCCCAACTTGCAAACCTCCTCTAAATATAGAAGGTCCTGATGCCAAAGCATGGTGGCACCAACTACCAAGGATCACGACCTTTCACCCCCTCATCTCTGTGCGGGGCCTGGCGGAGTAACCCAGCCGACGGGGACCAGGAGACTGGAAGCAGCCCCAGGACTCCACTCCCTCTCCACAGAAGTTGGCAAAGCTAAACGACGCTAACAACAACACTGAGCCGGTGGCTGAGGAGCCCTGTAATTGCATGACAGTTTGGAGGTTTGATTGCTAGGGATTCCTTGAGTTCAGGTTCCTTGGGGAAGAGGAAGGAGTGAGGAGGTGTTAGTTACCTAAGGAAGACCATCGAAGTTCTGAGATCTGTTCGCATCCGAGTGACAGACTGGAACCACCAAATGGGTGGGGAAATCAAGTTATCTTCTGCCCTCAAAAATACTGAGCTCAGCTGTGCAAGGAAAGAGTCACAGGAGTGAAGAAGCCAAGTCTGCCATCATCCAGGTTTTAAGAACTAATTTCCTCCAGGGTTCTACTCGCATCCGATTGTCAGCTTTCAGGCTAGAGCTTGGGCAATTTTAAAAACCCGGGGAGAAAATCTTTAACAAACTATGCTGCCCAATTTCCTCCAAAAATAGTTGAGGGGAATGGATTTCTTTGTCCTGTTTTTACAAATTATTTTTAGCTGTAGATGGACATTTATTTTATTTATCTTTTTTTATGTGGCGCTGAGGATCAAACTCAGTGCCTCACGTGTGCTAGGCAAGTGCTCCACCACTGAGTCCCAGACCAGCCCAGGGGATGGATTTCTGCCAATGAAATGTGGAGAGATAGCCATGAGGGCCTGGTGTCCACAGTGGATGGACCCCTGAGAGAAGGCGCTTCCCCGACGTGCCTGACACTGAAATCGAATCAGATACAGGAACAACAGGAGAGGGACTCAGGTACCCTGAGCCCAGGCCCTGGAGGCAGAGAATTCCAGCACCATGTCACTTGGTAAGGGCGTGTCCAGCTGCGAGCTGAGTGCAGAGAGTTTCTTCAGACACTAGACATAGGTGAAAAGCTGTGGAGCAACTGGAACTCCCATCCGTTGTGAGTGGAAAGGCAAAGAGGGCAGACACTCTGAAAGACAGTTTGGAAGCTCCCTAAAAGCTAAATCTCTCATCACCAGATTCAGGAATTGTGCTCCCTCGTTCGCCTAAAGAAAATAAAAACTGGAGTCCACACTCATAGCGGTAATTATATTCATAACTATCATACCTTGGAAGAAATCAAAACTTCCTCCAGTACATGAGTACATAAACTGTGTCTTCTTATGTATATTATTCAGTACTAAGAAGAAATGAGCTTGCAAGCCATGAAAAGACAGGAGGAAACTTAAAATGCATATTACCAAGTGAAAGACTCTGTGTTAGAAAGCTTTCCGATACTATAACAAAATAACTGAGATAATCAACTGAAAAAGAGGAAAGATTTGTTTTGGCTCACAGGTTTGAAGTTTCAGCCCACGATTATTTGACTTGTTGCTCTGGTGAGGCAGGACGTGACAGTGGAAGGATAGGATAGGTGAAGCCCTTGCTTTATGACTAGAACTGAAAGAAAGAAAGAAGAATGAACCAGGGTCTCACAATCCCTTTCAAGGGTACACCCCCAATGATGGAGACCCTCCCCCTAGGCCCTGACTATGTCAGTTACTATTTTGCCTACATTTAAAATTGGTAAGTCTGAATTAATAAAAAAAAAATCAGAACTAGCAACAAAGTTCCCTGAAGTCCATGAAGCAAACCTTGGCTAACACTGATCTTTTTCATTTACGTGACCTTCCTAACCCCTGAGGCAATGAGGGTTGAGATCCCTCTTGCAATGGGTTACATCTATCTGCACAACTCAAGATGTTCCTCAGTTTACCAGGGGGTTACTTTCTGGGAAACACATTGTAAGTTAAAAATCTCCTAAGTGAAAAATCCATTTCACACACCTAACCCAGCAAACATGCTAGCTGAGCAACACCGCACCCTGCAGGTCGCGTGATTGACTGGAAGCTGGCGCTCACTACCCTCTGCCCAGCATCTTGATAGAGTATCTTCCCATATCGCTAGCCTGGGAAAAGATCTAAACTCAAAATTCAAGCTATGGATTCTAATGAATGCATGCAATTTTCACTCCATCATTAAAGACAAAAATCGTTAAGATGAGCCATCCCAAGTTGGGGACCGTCGGTCGGTACTTGGAAGTAGATACGAACTCTGCGTGTGTGTGTGAGAGAGAGAGAGATTCTGGAGACTGAACCCAGGACCTTGCACATGCTCATCACATGCTCTATCACTGACCTACATCTCCATCTTCATAAGCATTTTTAAAAATTGTTGCTTCTAGTTGGACCCAGTACCTTTACCTTATCTATTTATATGTGGTGCTGAGAATCGAACCCAGTGCCTCACACATGCTGGGCAAGCGCTCCACCGCTGAGCCACAGCCCTAGCCCCTCATATGCATTTTTGTAATCTATAAAATTCATGTCAGAGATGAAAAGTGTGAAGTAGGATATTACAAATCTGTTGTACACTCTAGGAAAATTCCAGAACTTTCTTTTTTGTTTTTGTTTTTTTTTTTTTGGGTGCTGAGGATCGAACTGAGGGCCTTGTGCTTACAAGGCAAGCACTCTACCGACTGAGCTATCTCCCCAGCCCCCAGAACTTTCTAAAGAGTGAAACTTTCTAAAGATGTCAATATGCCCTGAGTGGTCACTAAATGGGCAGGCACTGCATACTCCAAATGGAACAGAGAGCTGGAATTTCATTTCTAGTTCCACCTTGAGCCATCCTGGTGACCTCCGATGAGCTGCTTTCATGTCCTGGTCTGCGGTTTTATTATTCTAACCTTAGGGACTGGTAAGGCCAAGGTTCCCCAAAGAGGGCTTCTTAGAATACCCATCTCTTGAAAGACTTGTCATGAAAACAGGGTCCCCTTTTCAAACCATTTGAGAATGCTGCATCTGCTATCTGGCTTTGGAAGACCTTTGGACACTAACCCCTAGGAGCAGTACTGTAGAAAGGACCCTTGGTTAACTTTGTGTTATCTAATGCATTTTGCAAATTTACTTAACAAAAAGGACATTTTTCTGAAAGATAGCACCTATTACCTCTGTGCAGCGATTTCATCCGCTGGTACTTGCTCTGATGACTCAGCCAGCCTCAGGGTCTGCAGATCCTCTGAGGGGTTTTAAGCACAGGTTGAGGATGTGAAGGATTTGCATTTTAGGATGTTTCTGATTAATTCATTTGCATTTTATTCATTTTTATTTCCTGGAGATAACACTCTATTTTTCTCTCTTGTTAAGATAACTATGAAACAAATTAGCAATGGAAAGTATATTCCCTTTGCATTTTTCTGAATCTGATTTTCGGAGGTCTTCCGTCCCTAGAAATCACGGGTGCTCACTCCTTCCAAAGTGACCATTATGCTGCTAAAATATTGAAGTCTGGCAAGAGCAGAGCCGCGGTGGAAACATTAAGAAAACATAATTACCGTGTGCTGGTACCACCTAATTTGCATATCGTTGAACTGCGTCTTCTTGGGGAGAAGAGATGATTTTTGGAAAACAGTTTCTGCATCGTGATTTCAATTCTTTTTGTTTCTCTTATATACATGGGTCCGAGGAGAGTACTTTATTATACAAATTGCAAATAAATCAGGATTTCTAAAACTCGACTTCCCATGAACGAGGCACGCTTAATCTTTTATGGTACCTTAGAGGGGAGTTTGGGAAACTTGAAAAATACAGATCCTTCTGGAACACTAAACTTCTTGCAAGAATTCATGGAAATGCTATTTCTTTCCAGATAAGGTGTCCAGCGCCAGCAGGTACCGAGGAGTTAGCCTGTGTGCTCATGGGCCAGTTTTTAAACCAATCATTCTGTGTGTGTTAGGAGGAAGAATTTAGGTCTATGTCTTTAAAATAGTCTGTGTGGAAACAAATTGTTCCTATAAAGTTCCAATTTTTTTTTTCCCCCAACAAAGTCAGAGTCTGATGTAGGAACTCTTTAGTGTCGAACCTCGATACTCCCTGTGGCCTTAAACACTCAAGTGACAAAAACTGACTTCTTACAGGCCATTAGCTCACCTGAGGTAGAGCAGAGAACCAGCGTCTGTCTGGAAGGAGACTTCAGTCTCACATCTGAAAAGGAAAGAAAGAATCGACCCTGTGCCTGTGGAGGAGGTAGGGGGTTGCTGGGGATCAAACCCAGGACCTGTAGCTCAGTGTCTCTACCACTGAGCTACATCCCTAGTGCTTTAAAAAGGATTTTGCTACTAATAAGCCACAGACTAGGAGAAACTTTGGTGGCGTTTCCTCCACAGCCTCTCTCACTGAAGTTCAAAGAATGAAATTGTGCCACACACCGTGAATAACTGGACCAAGGAAGCTGAGATCATCCGTGCTCACCATAAGCCGGCAGGCTCCTGGGTCCTGCCGGGAACAGCACAGAACTTCCCCACTTGGGAAGTTTCTGTCCCACTAGCGTCTGCCCTGGACACTCTAGATATAGATGACTGGCTTAATACCAGGTGCCATCTTGTCATAGGGACAGTGACAAATCAGAGAGTATGTAGAAAAGACCGAGGGCTCCTCTGGAGACCTTGACGATTTGGAGAGAGTGAACGCTAAGGCAGAGGTTCACTCTGGAAACTCTTTGCAACCAAAGCAGCAGATTGTTTGCTAGAATTAAGAATGTATGAACCCCAAAACAAAAGGCTGCAGGGAGAAAGCATAGCTACCTGTGCTGTGGATGAAGACAACTTCCTTCCTTGAGAGGAAAAAGTAGGGCTGGTTTTTATGGCTTTTTACTCTGGGATACTATCAGATTTGATGATGTAATCATAATGGCCACTGTGAGAAGTGAACTCAGACCTGTCTCAAATTTTCTACTCTCCCTTTGTGTTAGGCATACGTCTGTGGAATTTCTCAAGGTCAAGAACAATGGATTTTCATGAATTCATATACATTTCCAAAACAGCTTTCATGTTTCTCCCCTTCCTCCTGCTTCAACTAAATACTTAACATCTGTCTTATTTTCTATATTCTCTCTCCGATAATGCCCACACAATTCCAATGATAAGCAAAATTTGGATGGTCAAATCCCAACAAAGGGGATTAATCAGTGATATTGTAACTCGAGACACAACAAAGGACAAGGTGAGGTCTCTAATCAAACTCCCTTCATGTCCCTTGTGCTATGCAGATTGCTATGGTGACTGGGCAAAACTCTTGCAAATGTAAAAATTCAGCTTAAAACTTTTTTGTGTGAAAGTTTTCCCTCTCTCGTTGAGTCTTGATTTGAACTCGGCATGATTCCTATTGCATGGAAATGACATCCGTTAGTGAACTGTTATGAGTTACTTCCAAACGGTTTCTATCTTATTGTTTTTTTTTTTAAATACTTTTTTCAGTTGTCAATGAATCTTTTATTTTACTTATTTTTACATGGTGCGCTGAGGATGGAAGCCAGAGCCTCAGCATGCCAGGCAAGCACTCTACCACTGAGCCCCAACCCAGCCCCTACCTTATTAAGTAGCCTTCAGTCTTCAATGGGCCATAACCATAACAAGATGGCGGGCAGGCTGTGTATGGAGATACCTGTAACTGTAACATAAGAATATACACAGGAGGAAGTTGAAAGTTCTAGAATTTTGACAAAACTAGAATAGTTCAATCCTGTCACAACAGTGATCTCTTGACCTCAGAAATCTGTAAATAGATTAAAGTCTAGGTTTATCAGTGAGAAGTCTTATAATGTAAGGAACATTGGGCTACTGGGCTGTTTCCAATTTTCCCATACTTTGAAATCACTAAAAGCAATAACAACAACAACAAAAACAACAATCCCACAAAGGTATGCAAGTCCTCTGGCTGCTACTCATACAATAAACCAATTTTCCAGTCCACTGCCAATATCCTGCTCCATTTTTCTGTTTTAACTCAAGTGAAACTTCTATGATAATGTGATCCAGAATGAAGAAAGACCCGAACTCTGTTATTACCAGGACTGATGGTCTTCTTACCTCTAGACAAATTTCTGGAAATAGACAGCAAAAATGGTCGGGGTCAGCATGAGGATCTGCAGGCATCTCTGTAGCTTCTACTTTGATCCAAGTACCACACGACACAGAGACACAGAGATGAACACGATCCCTTACCTCAGAGACACAACACTATCTAGCAGGGACAGAAACATACAGGAAGCTCAGTTGTCTCTGACTCTTCATTCTTTCCTCATCTCTTCATGGAGTTTCCTACTAAAATAACGACTTCAGTCTGCATAACCTAGTTTTTCTTCCTCCTGGGCCTTTCTTCCTACATTTTGACGAGTTCAGATTTCTATCTTTGGGCTGAGTGTCTTTTCAGTGTCCTTCAAATCTCCAAACTTTCTGTTTCTAATACTTTTATCACTATTGATCTAATCATGTGACTCTCACTTGAAAACCTTACCCTGTTTCCTACATCCTCCTCCAAACAATCTAAAACCCCAAGCATGGTGCTAGGTGCAATGACCTACTCCAAAGACTCTCTACGGTTACTTGTGGTGCTGGTGGGCGTGCGTAGTTCATGACTCCGCAAGCCTCGCTAGGTCCTTTCCTCTGGATGGAGCGCCTTCTCCCTAATCTCTGACCCTTCACGTCCTTTAGGTCCCATTCCAATTTCATATGCTCCAGTAAGTCGATCTCAGATTCTCTCACCTGAAAGTAATCACTCCCACGTCTGAAATGACCAGTAGCAAATGACTGTCCACTTACGGGAGTTTCTACCATCTGGTTTGAAGTCTATTTACCTGCATAGAGTAAAGTCAAAAGAAAAATCACTTTGAATTTTAAAAATGCACCTAGAAAATTATCAAAAAAGAAATAACAAAAATTGATTTGAAATTTAGATAGCCTGTTTGGTATGCCATTCTGCTGAATGGTTATATGGTCTGAAATGAGCCCGAGATGAAGATAAGAATAATCTGCTAGATCCTTACCTGGTATCAGTCCCCATGGATCTGTTTTAAGGACATGTTGTAACACAGATATACTTTATGTATTTAAATATGTTATATATTTAAATATGCTGTATCGGGGCTGGGGAGATAGCTCAGCTGGTAGAGTGCTTGCCTTGCAAGCACAAGGCCCTGAATTCGATCCCCAGTACCGCAAAAAAATAAATAAATAAATATGCTGTATCAATATGTTAAATATTAATTAATCAAACATGTTAATATGCATAAACATATTGTCTTAGTACATTCAAATATCTTGTATATTAAAATATGTACATAATATATATGTAATATATTTAATTATAATACATGCAAATATGTCAAATATATATTTAGATACTATATATTTGCATATTTCAATAAGTATTCAAATACATTTAAATATATGCAATAAATTTATATTGCCACATATGTAATTTATATATTCTATATTTGTTTTTAAATATATGTTACAACATGTGATATAAATATATTTGCATTACATGTTATATAAAATATTTATGGTATAATATGTCACATAAAACATGTCTATGGGCTGGGGATATAGCTCAATTGGTAGAGTGCTTGTCTTGCAAGCACAAGGCCCTGGGTTTGATCCCCAGCACCACACACACAAAAAATCTATGTTATGGCACACAAATATACCTTAAACTCTAGTCTGACAGTTGGCTGAAATGCTCCCACCGTGAACCTTGACCCACAGGTGGACACCTGGCTTGGGTTGGACCACACAACGCTGAGAGCCACCGGGTTTAATCTCATTTTCCTCTTCCTGGGCAAATAGGAGAACTGGAAGCAACCCAGTTCCTTGGCATGATCCACCAAAGAGACAGTCCACACCGACCTCTGGAAAGACCGCAGTGCTGGACTTTTTGAGCAGGACACTGGGTCTCCTACGTGGCCCAGATCTTCGGGGGACCTCGGAAGGACAGCTGCCCACGGACACATTCTGTTTCTCTCGCTGGCTTGAGAATCAGGTCTGCGTGCCAGGTCACCCATGCCGGAATCCACCTCCCCTGGTACAACGGGACTCCGGAATGTTGGAGCCATGTCTCCAGCATCTCGGGACAATAGCCAGAGTCCTCCCGGCCTCAGTAGGTGTGCACTCGGTGACGGGATGAGCCGGTCCCATTGGTAAAGATGCGGCCGTTGGGCAGATCCTTTGACCCTTTTGTGTTTTTAATTCTAGAAATCACAATTTCTAGATTCTCTCACAGAAAACCCACCTTGGACAATCGTGAACTGGTTCATCTGAACTGAGACATTTATAAAGTGGTTACCGCCCCTCCAGGGCCCCCGGGGGGTGCGACCCAGTCTCTTCACTTCCGGAGAATAATACTGAGACCCCTCCTGCTGATGGACAAGCCAGCCTCAGACAGTAGAAATGGCAAAACACGTGTACAGGGGTCGGGGTCACCAAGATGGGTGGCAACTCCTGCCTTCCAGGGGTGCTGTCCTCTCTGCTCCAGGACAAAGGATGTGTCACGTAAATCTGATTGTGTCACTGACAGAGGACGTGGTGCCGCGGGTAGCTGCGTCCTCATTTACCAACCTGTGGATCCACCATTTATCACCCAGATGCGCAGAGCGGGCCATCTTGCAAATGCGACAGAATTGCCTGAGCCATATTTCAGTGAAGGAGAGGAAGTTGTCAACTCATTGAGAATGTATGGAAATAAATCCACCTGATATATGTATATTTTTGATCTGTTCCAGCAGGACATGATAAAAATGTCTCGGGGTAAATTTTACTGCTGATCAACAGCAGCGGCTGACGGCCCAGGGGCCAGCTTTGCGGAGCACGGAGACCATAGGTGACACCTTATCTCCACCACAAATACCTCCACATTTTTTTCTCTCTGACCCATCCAGTTGAATCATAAAGGGTTGGAACTGAAAAGGGCCTGTTACAACTTCTTTTGAACCTAAAACACATAAACTTATAGACCAGGAAGCCCCCAAAACTCTTATGAGTATTTTTTTTTTGGTTGAACACACCTAGAAAAATTTCAAACATGCTCCCGGACTTCCAAGTAACACACACAAGCATATTCAACATTTTTTCCAATGACATAACACAACCTTAACTGTTTTTAGGAGTCAAGTTCATGTTGTTGTGATTATTTTCTCCAACAAGTTTGTATGTGGACCTTTACTTTTGTCTAGGATTCTTAAAAAGTAACAGAGACCAATTTGGGAGAATCTGAAGCAAGGTATCTTTATAAGTCCCTTAAGTCATACCATAAGTAGCTGTCTCCTTAGTCTAGAAGACTGGCTCTGAGCTCCAGGCCACAGGTGCTCTGGTTTGGATATGGTCCACTCCACTGGAAGTCATGTTGAGCTTTGACTGCCGACATAGTGGTATTAGGAGGTGAGGCCTTTAAGAGGCATTAGGGTCTTTCTTGGAAGGCCACAAAAGTTCTCAAGGGACTGGATTAGCTATTCTAAGAGTAGTTGTTAGCTGAGGTTGTGTTCCAGTGGTAGAGCACTTGCCTCGCATGTACACGGTCTTGGGTTTGATCTCAATCACCACAATAAAAGAAAAGCAAGAAAGGAAAGAAGGATGAATTGGTTGCTATAAAGCAGATCAGCCTCTCTTCTACATCTACCTGCTTATCACTCTTGCACAAATTCTATCCGTGTGACGCCATCTGCCTATGATGAAGCGTAGAAGTAGCCACCTCATCTCGAATATTCATTTTCAGAACTATGAGCAAAATAAACCTTTTTTCTTCAAATATTTCCAGACTCAGGTATTCTGTCATAGCAACTGAAAAAGGACCATGAGAACAGGGCTCTGCAGACGAGAATCCAGGCGTGACAACCAGCCAGCAGCGCTCTGGAGAGAATCTAGGTGTGACAACCTGTTGTCTCTAGCAATGCCCAGCCATTCTTATCAGGTTCTCCCTGGTGACTGGTTTTGACACCAAGTAATGAAAAATCTCAAGCTGAGACACCCCATGGAAGAGGATAATTGAAGTCTAACCAGAAAGCTAACACCAGGTGGAAAGCCCTCAGATCTATTCCTTAGAGGTAAGGGGCACGGCAGCTACTAAGCGAGAATTCTCTCCACGGTGCTGAGGCTGCCTGCAGGCCGGTGATGGCGCGGATGGTGGATCCCCATTTTAGAGCCCATGGGCCTCATAGAGAATCGTCCCTCCCTCCTCAGTCCTTAACACTGAAATCCCGTTGGAATGCAGGCTGGGATTTCATCAGTGTGGTACAGCAGCATGCGGCGAAGACACAGTGTCCTCAGAGATCCTACCATCTGTTCCCTCATGGAGAGACCACTGATGACCACCCAGGGGCACCGGTGACCCGGACCAGCTGGATTCCAGCAGAGATCCCACTGAAGAGCCGAGGGGTCACTTACTGGCACCAGTAAGGAGGCAAAAAGTGACAGTCACCCCCGCCTCATGCCTTCCGTCTTCTCCCTCAACCCTCCTGGGTGGCTGCTGAGCTGTACCTCTGCATTCTCTCCTTCCTTGAGCCTCTTCTCGCCTGACTCCCTTTCTCCTCCTCATCTCAGCTCCTCTCATTGTGACAGGCTAAGGTATTTAACTCCATGGAAATGTGACAGGCCGGGCTATGTGGGCAGTGACCAGACTCCCTTTGAGCCTGAGCTCCAAGTCAGGTAGGAAATGTGTCTCCCGTGGGAACGTCCCCCTCTGTACCCGTCCATGGTTGCTTAGCATAGCATGTTGAGCCGCACAAAATGGCAATTCTTATATAATGTAAAACTGTTCTCTTTCTGATTCTGATTTTTCCTAAACAATGGACCATGTTAGGAGTGATGGTCTAGATGTTAGTGACCATTCTTGAATTTGTACCTAAGTAAGGTCATTTTGACCCACTTCCCCCTCTGCTGCTGATTTCAGATCTCATGATGTTGGTTTGGAGTTTTGAATCACAGCAACAGACACTTAGGATTGAGGTGCTGACTTACGGTATAAAAACCCCTGCAACCCTAGGGTCGGGGCTGTTCCCCAATAGGTGTTGTGAGACACAGTCAGCCGGCCGGTTAATGAAGACTCTCGAACTTGGACTTCTCAGTGGTGATCGGTCTGTTCCTAAGTTGCGCCCCATAACATCATCTCCTCCTATTGATCCAGCACCCGCGGAGCATCCCCCAACACTAGTCCAGGACCAATCCCTGCGGCCAGGGTGCCTGTCACCTGGACGGCATGACCTGCTTCCTGTCTCAGGAAGTGAGCTGCCGAGGGCAGGTCTCAGGGCCCTGGAGAGGCGGTGGGGGAGGGAAGCTGTGACCCTCAGAGGCGGTGGGGACTTGGGGAGTAGCTGGGGGATGCTGAAGAGGTAGGGCGGAAGCATCTTCCGGAGGGAAGACTAGAGCAGGGCTTCACTGCACTTCCCAGTGGCTGACATTTATGACATGCCCACCTTCTGTCTGGTATAGACCTCAGCGCATGTCACAGGAGACCCTATTTAATTTTTGTTTGACCTATGACGAATCATCACCCCTTGACAGATGGAGAAATCGAGGCTAAAATAAACTGTAAAACCCCTCACCTAGCGAGTGGTAGAATGAGAAACTGGACCCTAACCCTTCACCTCTGCTAAGTCCTGATGGGAACACCAGGAAATCTGTTTAAAACACGGAAGCAGCCAGGCACGGTGGCGCGGGCCGTCCATCCCAGTGACCTGGGAGGCTGAGGCAGGAGGATCACGAGTTCAAAGCCAGCCTCAGCAAAAGCGAGGTGCTAAGCAACTCAGGGAGACCCTGTGTCTAAATAAAAGATAAAAAAGGCTGGGCATGTGGCTCAGTGGTTAAGTGCCCCTGGGTTCAATCCCCAATAGCAACAAAAACAAACAAACACATAAACCTAAACAAACCAGGAAACAAGAGTTAGGTAGTAAAGGGTCTTGAGCCCCAAAAGACTTCCATATTTCTGGGGTAAGTCTTGGTTAGGGGTAGGGATAGGGCATCTTTTAAGGTTCAAGCAAGGATCTGTTTGCCGTTCAATTCCATTTTTGTTCTTCCTGAGTATAAACAGGTGCATGCACACGCACGGGCACACACACACACACACACACACACACACACACACACTCACACTCCCTCTCCTTAGGGAACTTTCCATTCCTTTCATGAAGGCACAGATTACTCAAGATAAAGATATTTCCATCCTCACCGTTCTATTTCTTTCCATTCCACCCCTCCTTCCTCGGGTCTTCAATTACTGCGTGAGATCATGCCAAGGGTGTCTGAATGTAGTTGGTTAACTCGAGGTTCTAGAAATCCATATCTAATCCACGTCGGCCACTGCAGGTTTCTATGCAAGAGGTTTGTTTTCCTTCTCGTGCATTATTTAGCAATGAAGAAACTTCCTGGCTGAGAAATTGAGGGCTAATTATCATTTTCATAGTTACATGGTAAACACATTCCTGAATTGCTATGTTAAATTTTTTTCCTAAGACTCCCCAGGAATTTCATTCTCTTTAAAAATTGGCTTATTACTTATTCATTAAATAGATTTATCCTGAAGTAGATAATATCATCTCTCTAGAGTACCAGTTTCATTACTTTTCCTTGAGGTTAATAGATAAAGGTCAGACATAAACATGCCAAAGAGCTTTTAAGTCTCTTGCTAGAGCTGTTGTCTTGGTGGTTGCTGGTTGTACTTAAAAATATTCCACTGAAAGACTTGATGAGGAACTTGACCTTTGAGATCCTCAGAGTAGACCCCAAGGTAGAATGTTAAATAAACATTCTGGAGGGAATTGGGACCTGCTATCAACAGTTTCGTACCTTCTAGAGATTTCTTTGCTGGGGAAGAGGAAAAGGCATTAGACTCCTCTTATCGGGATACAATAGGTAAATGGTTCTAGTTAAGCTTTAATCAATTTAAGAGTGCATGGCAGAATGAGGACATAAGAGGAGCGGGGAAGGAAGTGGAAAATAAATAAATCCAGGAACATTCAGGATCCCACCCCACCGATGGGACGGAATCCAGGCCCTGGAGCTTGCTGACCTAGGGCTCTCTACCCCTGAGCTAAAATACAGCTGCTCTGAGGCCTATTTTCAAATGCACATGTTTTCTTTCCCTCTCCTCCCTCTCCCTAACCTGGGAGCAGGGAACAGATTAGCTTTCACTCATCCCAAACCTACTAATCTGTCCTTGAGCACACGCCCACCACAAGAACCAAGTAACGCAGACAGAAGATCTAGGAAGTGGCTGTCTCCCAGATTAACAAGTAAGTCACAGTCCCCAGCAGGGCCCACCTGGAATACAGTCTCTGAAGAGCTTCTTCAAACGCCCTCTGTTCTCCTTGATGGGCAGGACCACAGACTCTGGGACTGGAGTCACCTGGGCTTCCCCTTTGCTAGTAAAGCAATAAACCATTTCTTTTTTCTCAAAACCGGGTCCTCATTATTAAATTGGCATTGGGGACAAGGACTGAGCTTTTGGTAGCACTATTACCTTGATCTGTGAAGCACATATGCAGTTTTTTATGCATTAATTCATATTCTGATACTTTTTCTTCATTGACCCACAAAACTCCATAATGGTGAATTTTAATTTTGTGTGTCAGTTAGACTGGGCCATGAGGTGCCCAGAGAGCTGGAGAACCATTCTTTCTGGGTGATTCTGTGGGGGTGTTTCTACAAGAGACCGGTATTGAGATTGGTAGACCCAGGAAAGCCAACCATCCTCCCCATTGTGGGTGGGCCTCATTTAACCCATGAGGGGTCTAGGAAGAACAAAACTTTACAGAAAAGGAGGACGCATTCTTCCTGTCTGACCAATTGCTAATGTTGCGACCTCAATCTTCTCCTGCCGCTCCTGCTTCTCAGACCTTCAGCCCTGGACTTGGACTTATTCCACTGGCTCTCCAGATCTCAGGCCTTCGGACTCAGATTGGAACATTGCCACTTGTTGGCAGATGGCGGATCTCGGGACTTCTTAGCCTCCATACTCACATGAGTAAGGCACCTTCCTAGGTCCCTGACATCACTAACATCAGCAGTTATCTCAGTCTGTAAGATCAATCCTGTGCTCCAGACCCCAGGAGGTTTGTCCCCACCGAAACTCTAGATGAAATTTGGTTGCCAATGTCGTGATGTTAGGAGCTGGGTCTGCAAGAGAAGGTGATACCTTTCTCGGGAGACCTCCTTAATTCTCAAGGGAATGCATTAGCTATCCTAAAAGCAGCCTGTAATAAAGCAGGTCAGCTCCTACTTCTTTCTCTCTGTAGGCCCTCTACCCATATGATGTCATCTACCCCCGCCATGATACCGAGGCCACTTCCAATAAGACCCCGCCCAGTACTTTCCCACCCCCTTCCCTCCCACTTCATGTGTATATATCTCTCTATTTCCTGTTGCCTCTGCTTTTCCGGGAAACCCTGAATAATACAAAGGCAAGCTATTGCAGCAGGAAGTTAAAGCAGGGTACCCACTTGGGTACCCACTGTGCTCCGGGTATACTGGGTGAAACCAATGAGTCTCGGCAGGGACTTCCCCATTTCCTGAGCTGGATGCCACCTTCTCGGTCTCTTTCATTTTCCTACTCTTTCTAGGGACACGAACACAAAAGTTATTTCACCTTAACTCCACTGTAAGAAGAAGAAAAAGCGCACATACAAAACCACAATTGATACTTGACCTTTTGAGGGAACAACAGGACTCCATAGGAATGGAGCAAATTGAGGAGCAAATTGCTCAGGAAAAAGGGTCTACTTGTTACCAAGCCTTAGCTGCCTAACACAATACTGCAAGATCTGCACCTCCTTTTTTTTTTTTTTTTTTTTTCTCTCCCAAGAGAAGCTAGAAATCTGGGCTTATATGGAAACAATCCAAACTCTGAATGGTTGCTGAGTCAAAGTTTTTTTAAAAAATCATATGCATTTAGGCAGAAACCATGTTGAAGCCCATTTCTGACTCACAGATCACCTGTTTGAAAGTTTTAGGGTAAATGGGGAGGTAGGAAGTCTGAGTGGGTTGAAATGGAAGGAATAACTCCCTGTGAGAACATGGTATTTTCATCCCCCACAAAACGTGAGACAAGCAGATGCCTTAATATGTTTTCCTCTACCAGACGGTGAAAACCTGTCAAATCAGAACTACTTCAAGGGTAGTTACAAAGATTATTATAATGATATGTTGGTAATTTGAATTAATTACATAGCGATCCACCACAGATTACAGTAAGTGAAGGAGAAAATAAAAATAAACACTGTGTCGGAACAGATTTGTCAGATGAGCAGAGAATAACAAATCCAGACAAGTGGTAGATGTGGAATTCATAATTCCTAATCTCTCACCCTTTCCCCGAAAATGGGAAGGTGACTATTCTGCAAAAGTAAGAGCAAAAATCGGTTATACTTGCTGCTTTTAAAAAAGGAAATGGTTGCAAATTCAGAACCCCCATCACACAGTTCTCAAAAGTCACCTGTGTCTGAAAGCTGGTTTTCTTTATCAGAAGCCATACAGTGGCCTTGTACTCCATTAAAAGGGTTTTCCTGTACTTCTGTTTGGACAGATAATGATCCCATTCAACCTCCAGGTCTTTATTTGGAAAAGGCTGGTGAACTTGACCGCTTCTGGCAAGACAGCTCTGCTCTTCCATGAGAGACCATTCCTGGAAGAGAGAGTCGTCCCATGACAGAAGGTAACGTTTGTCCTGAGAAAAGACCATTCAAAGGGGGACCGAAACCTCACAGAAGCAGTGAAAATGTTTGATTGGAGTTTTATTCCTGAAAAAAATGAGACCAACATTGCAAAGTCTTATTTCCAGAGTTAACATGTAAGTTGTAAAGGCAGCTTTGCATGCAATGTTAGGAGCACAGCGGGAATCAGCGATGATGGATCTGGGGCAAGCATAACTTTTTTCTATTTGAAGGGTAGAGGATGCAATATCCTTTATTTTGTGTTTGACTTTCACAGTGTGATAATCAGGAGGGGCCCTTCTGCAAAAGCGTGTGAAAGCACCATCAATCTCCCCTGGAGTCTCTCCTCATCTTTGGTATTGAAATCTTTTTCCCTCTGAAGCATGTATCTGATAACCATCCTAACTTATTTCTTTCTTAATTGTTAACCATCTGACTCTACTTGATTCTCCCATCAATGACTTTGTGTCTACTTAAAGCAGTTTTCTGTATGTTTCCTATGTGTCACGATATTCTGCACTGGGGGACAAGATTTATGGGATCTTGGCTTGCTGAGGCACTGAACTTACACCTTGTCAATCAATGAGGTGCCACGCAACACAGCCAAGAGTCTCTGCATCTGCGAGTCTATTTTATCAGGAGTCAATTATTAATAGATATGGTTGTGCTTCTGATACTTGACTTTCTTCAACTCCAGAAATGCTACCATAAGAAACAACCAAATATTTTTTAATTCCTGTATAATTATGAATTTACGGGCTTATCTGGTTCTTTCTCATGGTAACGGGTGCCATTAGTAAGAACTGTCCCACAGAAGATAAGCTCATGGGAGTGAAACTCTGATTTTTTTCCCTACATTTCCAGTGTTAGAAATTTTATTTCTAAAAAAAAGTTAATTTTTTCTTTTTACAAATACACGACAGTAGAATGTATTTTGACATATTATGCATACATGGGAATGTAAAGTATATATATTATATCTACATGGGAATGGAAAGCTACTCTTCCCATTCTTGTGGTTTTACAAGATATAGAGTTATACTGGTTGTGTATTCACATATGAGCATAGGAAACTTATGTCTGATCCATTCTACTGTCTTTCCTATTCCCATCCTCTCTCCCTTCCCTTCATTCCCCTTTGTCTAATTCCCTGAATCTCCATTCCTCCCTCTCCACCACCTATTGTGAGTCAACATCCGCATATCAGAGAGAACATTCAGTCTTTGGTTTTTTCGCTTAGCATGATAGTCTCCAGTTCCGTCCATTTATGGGCAAATGCCATAATTTCATTCTTCTTTATGGCTGAGTAATATTCCATTATGTATTTATTCCACATTTTCTTCATCCATTCATCTGTTGAAGGGCACCTAGTTTTATTCCATAGTTTAGCTACTGAGAACTGAGCAACTAGGAATACTGATGTGGCTGCACTACTGTAATATGCTGATTTTAAGTCCTTTGGGTATAAGTCAAGAGTGGGATAGCTGGGTCAAATGGTGGGCCCATTCCAAATTTTCTGAGGAATCTCCATACTGTTTTCCACCAATTTGTAGTCCCACCAGCAATGTATGGTGTACCCTTTTCCCCACATCCTCACCAACATTTTTTGTTAATTGTATTCTTGATAACTGCCATTCTGATGAAATCTCAGTGTAGTTTTAATTTGCATTTCTCTAATTGCTAGGGATATTGAACATTTTTTCATGTATTTGTTGACCATTGTACTTCTCATTTTGTAAAGTGCCTGTTCAGTTCCTTTGCCATTTATTCACAGGGTTATTTGGTTTTTTTGGTGTAAGTTTTTTTGAGTTCTTTATAAAATCTGGAGATTAATGCTCAATCTCAGGTGCAGGGGGCAAATATTTCTCCCATTTTGTCACTCTCTCTTCACATTCTTGGTTGTTTACTGTGAAGAAGCATTTTTGTTTGCTACCATCCCATTTATTGATTCTTTATTTTACTTCTCGCACTTTAGGAATCTTGTTGAGAAATTTGGTTCCTAAGCCGACTTGATGGAGAGTTGGGTCTACTTTTTCTTCTGTTAGGCGCAGGATCTCTGGTCTAATGCCACGGTCCTTAATTCACTTTGTGTTGAGTAGTGTGCAGGGTGAGAGAGAGGGGTTCAATTTCATTTTGCTACACGTGGATTTCCAATTTTCTGAGCACCGTTTGTTGAAGAGGCCATCTTTTCTCCAGTGTATGTTTGTGGCACTTTTGTCCAGTGACAGATATTTTAAATGAATTAAATATTTACTTTTTAAAGTTCATAATTATGAGAAAGAGAATAGAAAATGATCTCCGATAATTATCCTGAAAATCCAATTTTCAGGTATGGACCAAAATTGATATGATTTCACAGCAAGCTACTATGGATTTTCCCTTACTAAGAGACTCAGAATATTTATTTTTAATTTTTTTTATTTGTTCTAATCTGTTGCATGTGACAGAATGCATTTATACATTTTAATAAATCATACATAAATGGAGAGTCATCTCTCATTTTTCTGACTGTACATATTGCAGGATCACATGGGTCATGCAGTCATACATGTACATGAGGTCATCATGTCTGTTTCACTCTACTACCCTTCCTACCCCATATCTGTTCCCCTCCCTTCACTCCCCTCTATCTAATATAAAGTAACTCTATTCTTCTCTATCCCCACTCCACCATTGTGAATTAGCATCCACATATCAGAGAAAACATTCCAACTTTAGTTTTGGCTTATTTCACTTAGCGTAATATTCTCTAACTCCATCAATTTACCAACAAATGCCAGAATTTCATTCTTCTTTAAGGCTGAGTAATAGTCCATCATATATATATATAAATCACATTTTCTTTATCCATTCATCTGTTGAAGGGTATCTAGGTTGGTTCCATAGTTTAGCTATGGTGAATTGAGCTGCTATAAACATTGATGTGGCTGTGTCACTGTAGTGTGCTGATTTTATGTCCTCAAAAAACTGACATCACACTTGCATAATGCCACGTGGCAAACTGAAGGTCATGATGGAAAGCACTATTAAGCAACATATAAATTAAAAGTAGGATGGTAGAGTAAGTCGGAAGATTAAAATGGAAAATCTGAAAGATAAAAAAAAGGAAAATCTGCCATGAAGTGGTGCACGCTAAAACAGAAACTATCACAATCCGTGCATCAGACTCGCAGGAAATTCATTTTTACAGGCGAGACAACTACAAGTGGTCACCGGGTAAATGACGGGGCGGGAAGGGGATGGCAGCCTGCTGCCGGCACGCCCTCTGGATCCTGGTTACAGTGGGAGCTGCTGCGTCTTCCCATCGTTTAATGCAAGCCGGACGTTGCGGAGCCCGTCCCCCCGCGAGCACTGCCCATCTGACCGTGGCCGTGAACTTTGTCACAGGGGAGCGTGGCCTCCTGACATGAGGAGCATCAGCAGCCGATCACCTGCAGTCCCCTGGGCAGGACAGAGCAGGGTTCTCCACCCCAGGCCTGCTGACCTTCTGGGGCAGTGACCCTTTGTGGGGGGACCGGGCCTGGGCTGCAGAATGTTCAGCGGCAGCCCCCCTCTTCCCTTAGATCCCAGCGGCACGGCCCAGAAAGGGCGCGATGACCAGCGAGTGTCCGGCTGCCCCTGAGGGTCCCCGGAGATTAAAGACTGAATGGCCCTCCACGGAGAACTCGGGAAGGAGGCGCCCGGTGGCGTCGGCTCTTTCTCAGTGGCTTCTTCTTCTCGTGGAGTTCAGTGGAGAATTTTGCAAATGTTGGTCCATTACCATGGTGTCGTGGTTTGGATCTGAAGTGTCTGCAAAGACCGAGGTGTGGAAGGCCGGGTCCCCAACGCACCATGCTCACAGGTGTGGCTTTGGGGCGTGCTGGATGGTGAGACACTACCCTCCTCCATGGATTAGTGTGTCAACGAGTTCACAGCTAAATGCGCTCCCAGGAGGTGGGCATTTAGGAAGGAAGAGGTCCCTGAAGGTTTGCCTCTTCCCCAGTCCCGCCTCTCTCTCCCTCCTGTCTACCTTTGCTCTGCCACAACCCTGCGCCAATGCTGTTCTGGCTCACCACAGGCCCCCACACAATGGCGAGGCCACCTGGGGACCAACACCTCTGAGCCCAAATACACCTTTACTCTTCTAAGTTGATTTTTCTCAGGCATTTTGTCACAGAGATGAAAAGTTACCCAGCTCCTATGTTGACTGTTTTCTCATCACTTCTCACTACATTAAAAGAATTTTTTATAGCGCTGAGCGTAAAACCAGGGCCTCACACATGCTAGGCAAGCGCTCTACCACTGCCTACACCCCCAGCCCTGGCTTTTAAAATTTTTGATAAATTAGATGCCACCTGTACTATTTTTTAAAAAAACACAATACTTTAAAAACTTTTTTCCTTTTAAATAGTAATACATTTATCATAAAAGAAAAACTTTATGCCACCCTCATTAATGGATAAAAGCTCAGCATTACCCAGAAGGTGATTAGAATACATTCATAATGACATTAAAAACAGTTTTCAAAATTCTAGCTGGGTAATATTGCAGGAACCTCATCAAAGCCTGAGGTCTTCTCTCTATTTATAACTGGAGAGATCAAGAGTATTAGAAGAGTTAAAAACATGCTAACGCCAGATCAAGGGGTTCTCGGGTGTTATTTAAAAGATAGGGTAAGAGAAGGCCAGGCAGAGGTTTTTCTCACTGTGTGAGTCGATATCGCCCTGATGTCATTACCAGTGAAAATCATCGGCCACCCAACAGTGGTACCATCACCCATTCTGGGGACACCCTCCTAACCTAGCTGTGGATGTGTCTGGTCTTTGTGGGAAGAGTCAGGTACGAGGGACAGGTCATTCTCTTGAGGCTGAGATGCACGTGGGACTGTCTTGTGGCATTCTGACCAGAGTGTGTTACCTTCTCAGCATTGGCTGGGTTCTGCTGCACAGGTACCGGCCGCCTGGACTTCAGAGCGTGATGACCTGCCTTGGGACATTAGCTGTGCCTCTTCATGAAGTGCTCAGGTACGGAGGCCAGGAGGTAATCTACGTGAAGTCAGTCTGCCTAGAATACGGTCCAGGCACAACACCACGGAAAAACCGTTTTCAACCCCCAATTCTCAAAAATCAAGCCTGGTTTTCTTTGAGGCTGAGTCTCTGGGTCCCTTAGCCATTTGCCATGTGTGAAGCCTTTCACTCTCTTTATGAATTAGTACATGATTTCTGGATGATTGCTGGGTAGAAAATTCACAGGCAGCTTCTTCCCTTGACACTGCTGATTTCATATTCTAGACTCGAGAGGTTTGTGGCATTTTGCACTTTCTACCGTCTGGGCACAGAAACGCACCATTGGGTAAGGCCCCCCATCTCCAGGCAAGGTTGGCATCTAGACAACTGAACCTTTGGTTTCCCTGGAGCTATGTGGTAATGTTCTGCTGGGGCTAGCCAGAGGACCAGGTCACATGGTGACTTCCATTAACAGCTGCTCCACATCTGGGACTGTCATGTACAAAATCTTACTCGAAGGACACACCTGTTCTCCAGTGATGTCCACCTCACGTTGGGGTCACAAGTGAAAGAAACTGACATTTGCTGATGGTGGTTCCTGTTCCAGACCCTCTTGTTCAATCTCCTGAATAGTTCCATGAACTGCCTACTATTGCCAATAAAAATGGAAAAGTTAAGACTGACTGATGTGATATAACTTCCCTGAGTTGTAGATGGAGGAAGTGGTGGATTTGAATCCAGATCTGATTCCAAAGTTCATTTTATACCAAAACTAAGATGTGCTATATGAGCAAATCAACCCCAAAAGGCTTCGGTCTGCATGGGTGCAGGACTTTAGACTATAGTCCCTCCATCTCCACAGGTTCCACATCCGTGGCTCCAACCAACCAAGGATTGAAAATATTAAGAAAAAAATTGAACTGAAAGTGAGAGTTTTTTTCTCCTTGTCATTATTTGCTAAACAATACAACAAATGTCTATATAGCTATTACAGGGACCATGGAGATGGTTTAAAATATCAAGGAAGAAAATAAAAATGGAGTAGCTTTGGTTTGGAGCACTCACAATGGAATTTGCAGACCTTACGCCAGGTGTCACACAGCATTGGCTGCCGATCTTTGAACTGGGCTGCAGAAACACAACTCCCCTCCCCTGTGAGAGCTGAACTATGAACTGAACCAAACTGCAAGTTCCTAAAACATGCTGACCTCTGCTGATCTTCTGTGCAATGGATCCCTTTCCCCAGATGACCCAGAGATTGAGACTGTACCACCCCCTTGCTTATAAAACACCTGAATAGCTGGGCATGGTGGTGCACATCGGTAATCCCAGTGACCCGGGAGGCTGAGGCAGGAGGATCAGCAACAGTGAGGCCCTAAGCAACTCAGTGAGTCCCTGTCTCTAAATAAAATACACAATAGGGCCGGGGATGTGGCTCAGTGGTCGAGTGCCCCTGAGTTCAATCCCTGGAAACTCCACCTCCCCCATCCACCCAAAATAACCACCACCAACAAAAACAGCTTACCTTTTACCAGGACAAATCATAGTTCCTAACGAGCTAAGTCATTACCAACCCCCCACAACTGGAGCACCATGCAACCACCAATTTATATAACTCCAGAGCACATTTCTAGAACTGCTTGCATCTTTGTTTTCTTGGATTGCAATCCTAATTAGCCTTAAATAAATGCATTTCTTTTTGTTGTTGATCTCAACTAGTTTGATTTTATTCCCAGTGGACAACATTATGTAGCGGATATGCAGAGGCGATATGCAAATACTGTGCCATTTTATATAAGAAGCGACCATCTGTGAATTTGGGTATCCTTGGCGGTGGGAGCGGGGTATCCTGGAACCCATCCCTGGTGGGTGCTGAAGGACAACGGTCCTATATACAGAAAAGCGAGTTTTTGATTCCAGGATGTGGTTAAGCTAGAGTTTCACAGCAAGGAATCCCGTCTACCTAGCCAGCTCCCCTTGGCTAGGCAGTTACACAAAATTAACACGTGTGTCCACCAGTCCCTTCCAACTGCAAGTCTGGGGTTGGAAGAAGTTTTTATTTGTGTGACCGTATCTTTCAATTTCATACTGATCGCAGGTCCTGACTCTTCAAGTCTCCAAGTCCCCTGAAAGCCAAGTTCTAGGACAGAGAAGCACGTATCTCCCAGGTGCACAAATCTCATTAAACCTGTTTGGTGACTTCAATCAAACACTCTTTAATTTCTCCTACCACCAGGCTGGTAGGCGAGCGCATATTTCCATGGCTATTTTCAAACTATGGAAGATGGTGGTCTCTGAAATTTCCACACACTAGGAAGGTGGCACAGGGCTTGAAACCCATCACCCAGCCTGGACTTTCGATTTTCCTCAGGAATGCCTGTTTGTTCCTTTCCTCACCAATTTGTTTTACTTTAAGACCCTCAAAGCAACGTAGAGGCAATTCTGCATTCAAGCTCAGTTTTTTATTCCCCAAACCCAGAGAAAAGGCGACCCGACGTGCCAACCTATCTAAAAAAATTGCCAAAGAATGGAAAGAAAATGATTGCCTCTAGAAGCAGGAGAGAGGTTTTTGATCGGCAAAGAGATGTGCTAAAAAACTCACCTCGATTGTGTAAACCTCTGTGCAGGTTCATTGCACTCAGTCCAGGCTTTGGGGCAAGTTTTAGTCTTTTAATTTCTTTCTGATTCTGATTTCTGGTACAGTAGAATCTGCTCTGCAGATTGGCTTCTATCTTCGCAGACTGGCTGAACTGGGGATCAACCATTTTAATAAACTGTGTACAGAACAGGTACAGACTTTTTGATGTCATTATTCCCTTAACAATACAGCCTGACAACCATTTATGCAGCATTTACGTTGTATCTGGTATTATGAGTCACGTATATGCGAGGATGTACGTAGGTTGCATGCAAAATGCTACACCATTTTACAGAAGGGTCCTGGGCATCCACGGATTTTGGAATCCATGCGGAATTCTGCAACCGATCCCCCTAGAGATGCCACAGGGTAACTATAATTAGTTACGGAAAATCAAAAAGGAAGATATTTTCCTTCACTTGAACAGTATGGTTAGTATCATCTGGAGTTTACCCTTTCCCAGCACACCCAGCAAAGGTCTATCTGTGCTTTATGTAGTTCTCTTCATTGGTCACAGAATGTCGCCTGGGACACTGGGCAATAATTTTCAGGTCTTCCAGCAGATACTCTGACTCAGCATTGGAGGCTGTGGAGAGCAAGCCAGACCCAGGTTGCCGAAGCCAAGTGCTCAGGTCTCCCAGAGGACCTTGCTCTCCTCCCTACGGGTCTTTAGCAACTATCAAGCAGCGGCTTATCCAAGCTTCCTCTCTAGCCCTCTTTAGACTCTCCTCTGCTTTCCTAGCTGACTGGACTGTTACAAAGCCAGAGGACGAGACAGATACTGGTGGTGGGTTTATGAAGTTGTTTTTGTTTGATTCTCTTTTTCTTTTTCTCTCGGGCATCCTGTGTATTTCTCAACCTCTCTCTAGGTGGGGAGAGGGCAGGCATGTGACCAAGTTCTGACCAGCTGCATGTGTGCAGGAAGGAGGTCCCTAATTCTCAGGCACACAATGATTGGCTATTTCTAATCAGTGGGTAGGGCACTAAGAAACAGAACCGAGTTTGATGTAATAGCCTCAAAATGGAAGAAAAAAAAAAGGATTTGAGTGGGAACTCTCCAAAGATCCTTAACGTACAAGTCTTATGGCACATATTTGGCATAAGCTTCCTGTCTGAATAATGCCCTCCACCACCAAAAACATCCACATTCTTATCCCCAGGACCTGTGAATATGTTGTCTCATGTAGCAAAAAGGACTTTACCGGGCTGCGGAGATAGCTCAGCTGGTAGAGTGCTTGCCTTGCAAGCACAAGGCCCTGAGTTTGATCCCCAGTACCGCAAATAAATAAATAAAAAATAAAAAGGGAATCTAAATTATGATTTTTTTTTTAAAAAAAGGACTTTACCAGGGACATTAAGAATCTTGAGATTACCCTGGATATCTGGATGGGCTTAATGTAATTACCAGAGTCCTGATGGGGAGACGGAGGGACTTCTAACCACAGAAGAAGACGCCCTCTCTGGGTGATGCCATCCAAGACCTAACCAGTCATTCATTGCTGGGTTTATACACGGAAGAAGGGTTCCTTCAAGAAGCTGCAAAAGGAAAGGACACAGCTCTCCCGGCAAAACTTTCCTACTAGCTCAGTGAAACTGACTTCTTACCTCCAAAACTGTACAATGCAAATTAAAACTATACTGAGATTGCAGCTCACGCCAGTCAGAATGGCCATGATCAAGAATACAAGCAACAATAAATGTTGGCTAGGGATGTGGGGAGAAAGGTACACTCATACATTGCTGGCGGGACTGCAAATTGGTGCAGCCACTCTGGAAAGCAGTATGGAGGCTCCTAAGAAAACTTGGAATGGAACCACCATTTGACCCAGTTATCCCACTCCTCGGTGTATACCCAAAGAACTTAAAATCAGCACACTACCGTGACACAGCCACATCAATGTTTACAGCAGCTCAATTCACAATAGCTAAGCTATGGGACCAACCTAGGTGCCCTTCAACAGATGAATGGATAAAGAAAATGTGGTACATATACACAATGGAATATTACTTGGCCACAAAGAAAAATGAAATTATGACTTTTTCTGGTAAATAGATGGAACTGGAGATTATTATGCTAAGCGAGCTGAGCTAAATCCCCAGTCCTTTAAATGTAATTTAGTTTTTTATTCTGAGACTGTGTCTCACTAAGTGGCCTAGCCTTGCCTTGAATTTGAGATCCTCCTACCGCAGTCTCCCTAGTTGCTGGGATTATAGGTGTGTGTCACTGTCCCTGATTGAATACTTGATTTGGAAAACTTTTAGCATAAACAGAAAAGCAGCAAACACACTTTTAAACACAGCATTTATAATAAGTATTCACATTTTCTCAGGCAAAAGGGTACATTTTGCATTCATGTGTAGCTATGACTTAAAAATGGAACAAGAAATCAGGTCAAGTTGGAGGAGTTTTATTCAAGGGTCTTAGTATCTGACATCAGGGCTGCATTATGTGAAATGAGCACAGTAACAAAACCTAGCAGTTTAATGTAAGTTTCCCTCATTGTATTCTAATAAGTTGTAATGGATGAGAATTATATAGAGTCCTGACATTTTTGCATACAACTTATTAGGTCATTTTCAATAAGCTTACTTTATTTAAGGAACTGTTAAGACTTACCCAGCTTGAACATGATTTAAACTGCTGGGCTATTTTAAGGGACCACAGGAATTTTTACCTCTCTAGAGTGGCCTGCTCATTCTGTCCATAAGAAGGTGGAACCCTTTGTCTATTTGCTAGAATTACCTGCGCTGCTCATTTCACACAGGGGTATCTCAAAACCAAAGGGGCAAGTCCCAACTCACCATGTGTGTATCTTTGGGGACCTAACTCCTTTGTGTCTGATCCTTTTCATCCAAATAGGAAGCAATATTTTTGCCCCGTCTGTACAGCAGGGTTGTTGGAGACTGAACCAGATCACATAAGCTGACATCCTTAGAGAACTGAAGTCCTACTGAAATAAAAAAAGGAACCCTGTTAAACTTTAATCATAATAGAAAATGGGAAAATGCTTAGCCATTGAAATCAAAAGCCTTTGAAATAGCAATGTGCACTATTTAGGCAAAGGGAAACAGACACTGAAAACTGCTTCTCTAATGTTTTGGTTTAAGAAGACAGAGACCCTCTTTGCTCTGCTGACAGCCTGGGAGAGAGAGAAGCCATATAAAGCCACTGAAGCTCTTCCTGGGCCTGTATTTACATCTGGCTCATCCTCGTGTTAGGCTGGATTTCCTGGTCCTATCCAGGTTCTGAGATAAGGAAAAGTCTGGATGATTACATCTGCTTTAACACCCTTGCTATCTTCTCCCAAGATCAATATGTATTAAAAGCGTCTCATGCCTTCCTCTGCTGACCCCTGGAACCCAGTCTGAGGACGGGCTTCCTCCTTGCCACTCGGAGACCATTTCCAGCATCTGCTCCGGGAGGAAAATGGTGGAGCATGCAGGTTCTGAAGGAAGCAGAGAGCGTTAAAATAGGGCCTGGAGTTACCCCCAGAACTGGGACAGGGCCTGGCGTGAGTCACGCACTTGGGGAATGATCATCAAATGAAGACAGACGCCACAGTCCGGGTGGGTGTGCAAAGTCAAAATTAAGTGCGAGGTAATCTGTGCAAGTAGGAAGAAGAGGAAGGAGAAAGGAGCAATTACTACAGAAACTACCCCATCCTCCGAGTTCCTACCACTCTCAGGACGAATCAGCAAGGAAAAACTATGCAGGCAGTGATTTCACGGTTAAGTGTACTTTAAAGGTTTGTGAGAAATAAAGATGGAGATTTACCAGAGACGTCGATCTTTCTTCCAAACTTATTTGACTTAAGCAGATTACCTGATCTAAATCCTGCCTCTATCACTTATCAACTCTGTGACTCTAGTCATGCTCCTTATCTTCTGTTTTGGCTTCCTCATTTGTAAACTGGGATGATAATAATCAGCCCCGGAAGATGCAGGGAATATTAAATGAGTTAGTACATAAAAGCTTAGCCTAGTGCCTAGATTTTACTATGTACTGAGGCAGGTTGATAACAGCTCCCTCAAATATATCCATATCTTATCCCTGGGTGGTGATTACATTTTGGTATCAGTGTGGCTGGGTTGACAGTTGCTGGATATTTGCTCAAATATTATTCTGGAAGTTGCTGTGAAGCTGCCTTTTTGGATGGGATGAACGTTTAAGTAGGTAGATTTTGAGTCAAGGAGATTACCCTCCATAACGTGAAGTGAGCATCATCCAACTCGGGGAGCGTCATAACAGAACAAGGACCGAGTTCCTCCGAGCGAGAAGGAAATCTGCAGCAGGATGACTTTGGATTTGAGCTGTAGCTTATCCCAGGGGCTCAAGCCTGCTGATCTGTTCTGAAAGATTTTGTACTCTCTCACTTGCATAAGCCAGTCCTTAAAATTTCTCTCCTCTCCTCTCCTCTCCCCGCTTCTTTCTTTCCTCCCTCCCTCCCTCCCTCCCTTCCTTCCTCCCTTCCTTTCTTCCTTCCTTTCTTCCTTCCTTCCTTCCTCCCTTCCTTCCTCCCTTCCTCCCTTCCCTCCTTCCTTCCTTCCTTCCTTCCTCCCTCCCTCCCTCCCTTCCTTCCTCCCTACCTTCCTTCCTTCCTTCCACGTTCATTCTCCTTCCCCACAGAATCATGGCTAACTACATGCTAGAATCCGTGAATATTATCTTATGTGGAAAAAGATCTCCGTGAACTTGATCTTAATCTAGATCTGGAGAGACTTCCACGTGGGCCTTAAATCTACTCCAAGCGCCCTCAAAAGAGATCAGGTGGAAGAGGAGCAGACAGACATCAGAAGTAAAGGTGACGTGAAGATGGAGGCAGCAGCAAGTTCCTCCTGGACCCCAGTGTTTCTAGAAGTCATCAGCGGGGCCTCCTGAGAAGGTGGCCCAGACCACCATGACGCTGGGAGGGAGCATCATCGACTTCCCATGTGTGAGGAAGGAACCGTCCCACAGGAGGAACTGTCCAGTTCCAGGAGGGGCCGGGGCCCAGGTCCAAAGTTGGTGGACACAACTTATCTCTGTCCTGAGCCGACACCGGCTCATGGATTGCTTCAGCCTAGCATCATGCCAATGTCTAGGTCAAGATGTAGAAGCAAGGACCCAACGGGGCACAGGGTGGCTGATAAAACCACCCAGACCAGCTGCTGCAGTTGTTTCCTGAGTGTTTCTGGAACCCTCTGCTACATGGTGTTTCCATCTCCAGCCATTTCTACGGCACTTTATTATTTTTTCTAAGTCTCTCTACCTCCTAGCCTACTATTCTTTAAACAAGCTCCTTGCCTTTAGCCTCATCCTACACAATTCAGAGCATCGCTTTACATCCACGAGTTTGATGTACTCTCATAGTTCTACTCTTCAAAAAGCCTCAAGAACATGTTTATACTGTGAAAATTATCCAGAGTACCTGTAAGAGTCAACCTTATCATCACGGACGTCAGGCACGCTGTGGGGAAGAAACCCTGCCGTCGTGCGTGGGAACTCGGGCTGGGGGCTCGCTGGGGCCTCTTGATCTGAGGCTGGGCTGTGGGGAAAGATACTGAAATTTTTTTCTACTTCATGCTAATAGTAGTAGCAGATGGTCAAGATCAAGCACCAAGCTCCATTCACCTTCCTAGGCTCTTACTCCATCCATCCAGAGGTGGATGGGCTCCTTTTGTATCAGCTGTAGAGCTGAGGAGGACGGAAAATTCCCGTAAATACTGTAGGAGCCAAAAGGACACAATGACCTTGAAATGGTAATGACTCCAAGTCCTGCTACCAGAAGGGGTCTGTAGACAGTAGGGGTCGGGAGCCGAGGCCTGGAACCCCGATGGGGATGGGGGTGGGCAAGCACAGCAAGACCAGGGAGCATGAGCAATCTCCCAAATTCACAAAGAGCAGCGTCCCTGGGCCCCTGTTCCATTTTCCATTTGTACCTGGGGATCAAAGATGTAGGGCTCGGCCCCATTCAGTGGTGGCATGCAATGCCTCAGGATTCCCGAGGCTGAGTCTTCCCAGCAAAATGGTACAAACAGGGACTCTGCCTTGTCCCACTCAGGACTCAGACACACCTGCTGGAAAAAGTTGAGCTGAGCTCTATTGACCCCAGTATTTAGGAACAACAAGGGCTCAGACGCTCCTGCGTGTGTCTTCCTGCTCCTCCATTACTACCACGTCCCATCTTCCCTTTCCTAGAAACCACCCCCTAACGAATAAAGACCCTGGCGCTTCTTCCTCTGGGCACATTCTATTGCCTCTCAAATCATTGGCCAGGGAGAAAAAATTCAAAATGTTAATAACTTGGTTCATTTATATAAAAAGGTCAGTATCAGACATTGTGCCTCCTCAGAGTCTCACGACACCCCCACATAACGTCCTATACTTGGGGGGCACTTCCTGTGGAACCGGCGCAAACAATATATGGGTCTAGATTGAAATAATTATGAGAAAATGCAAAACTTATCCGGAAATTGGCGCAGAACTTCTCGGTGCAGTCTGTTTTTTGCTTGTTTAATAAAGTATCCAAAGCAAGGAATTAAAAAATAATGATATGATAATGTCAGTTTATATTGAGAGCATCGACAGCGGCCATAAATCTAAATTTAATTTTACATTTAATAAAATCTTCCACATTCACTTACAGTCCAGGAAACTGATTTGCTCCGACCCGATTGCTTTTCCCGTGCATTACGCTGCATATTGTATCTAATCACACGGTTTGGTGCCTTCCAGACACATCCAACTTCAATTGGGCTCAAACTCAGTCCAGTTGCTGCTAGGTCTTGTTATCCTTTTTATATGATTTGTATTGATTCTGGTTTTTTTTTTTTTTTTTTTTTTTTTTGCATTTTTCTTAATTATCATTGCTGCCTTGTGACTGATAACTTGGGCCACCTGAAATGTAGCAGGCACGATTCGGTTTCACTCCCACACGGTCGACAGAGCCTGCTTTAAGTTTAGAGAGCTGCCATGGCTTGATTTCCACACTCTTCTTTGCCTTTCAGAGTTGTCTGGAATAAAAACAAGCTTTGCCGGGTGTCTCTTGCCTGAGCAGGAGGGATTAGACCTGCAATAAAGATGGCAGAGGTCTAAGGGATGGAGGAAAGACCCAGGAATGGCCCAAGTGTTCAGTGGTTTCTACCGAGGATTTTGAAGCAAGGATAGAAAAAAAAAAATACGCAGTTCAAATTGTGCAACTACAACTTTTTACATCCTCCAAGCTCGGGAGGCTAAAGTCCCTGTCAGACTGAATACATGCCACTCCTTGATTGATGGGCGGCTGAAGACACCGTCTCAGAGAGATCACATAACACATATTTCTGTATCAGAGAAAATGTGTTATTATGATGAACCAGGATACATTTGCTGTGTCTGGAGGTCCAAAGGGCTCAGTAGTGGCAATTTTGACTGTTTCCTTCTAAAACGTGTGGCAACCTAAAACTTCTCTGCCAACCCAGGAAATATGGCCAGCTTTCTAGAAATCCTGAGACGGAGTCATATCACTGAATTTAGTAAATCTACGGTGACATTAGCTGTAGGAGAGATTGGGCATTTGGGTCTACTTCAAATGGTGGTAGGCTTGGCACAGAAGTAGGAGAAGGTATCAATATTTAACCTGCTTCGAGGTCAACTACCATGTTTTGATCCAAAGCCTAGGTAGGCCTGCTTCTTTTTTATTTAATTAAAAAAAATTTTTTTTTACAGACTGCATTTTGATTCATTGTACACAAATGGGGTACAACTTCTCATTTCTATGGTTGTGCACGACGTAGATTCACACCATTCATGTAATCATACATGTACATAGGGTGATGATGTCTGTCTCAGTCCACCATCTTTCATACCCCACTCCCTCTCATTTCCCTCTACATAATCTAAAGTTCCTCCATTCTTCTCTCACCCCCACTCCCTTACCTCCATTATATATCATCATTTGCTTATCAGGTATATAGGCAATTAATAAACATATGAAAAAGTGTTCAACATCTCTAATAACTAGATAAATGCAAATTAAAACAACTCTAAGATTTCATCTTACTCCAATTAGAATGGCTTTTATCAAGAACACAAATCATAATAGGTGTTGGAGAAGATGTGGGGAAAAAGGCACACTTTTACATTGCTGGTGGAGTTGCAAATTGGTGCAGCCACTCTGGAAAGCAGTGCGGAGAATCTTCAGAAAACTTGGAATGGACCCACCTTTTGACCCAATTATCCCACTCCTTGGTTTATCCCCAAAGGACTTAAAATTAGCATACTACAGTAACTTGGTCATATCAATGTTTATAGCAGCTCAATTCACAATAGCTAGATTGTAGAACCAACCTAGATGCCCTTCAACAGAGAATGGATAAAGAAAATATGGTATATAAACACAATGGAATATTACTCAGCCATAAAGAATGATAATATTATGGCATTTGCGGATAAATGGATGGAATTGGAGAACATCATGCTTAGTGAAACAGGCCTGCTTCTTGTGTAACGCAAAGGTTCTTAAGGCTGCAGGCCTAATCTTTTCCTCCACCCTCTCCTCCTGCTTTAAGTCAGCTTGAGTCAGCTATGGTCAACGATCAAAGACTGACTGACTTTAAAAAATATAAATTTATTCTTCCACTTCTGGAGGCTCAGAGATGGTGTTTTCTTGCGGTTATCTGCACATAGCAGGAAGAGAAAGCAATTTCTCGTGAGATTCTTCTGGGGACATTAATCCTGTTCATGGGGGCTCTACTCCCATGACTTCACCTCACCCTAATTCCTTTCTCCAAACTGCATTTTTTCATGCCATCACATTACAAAGATAACAGTTCCCAATTATGAATTTTAGGTGGCGGGTTGGGGGTGAGGAACACAAGCATTCGGTTTATAATGTTCCCCAAATGAAAACAGCAACATATTGTGAAATGTTAAATAATAGAAAAATACCATGAAATACGTAGACAATTCAGGAAAAGTAAAATTTCCTTCATTTTCCGGATCCCCATAAGACAACCCAACCTCCAGATTCTTTCATGTATCCATATAAAGAGACTAGACGACACTTGCTCTTCGATGTCATGTCTTGATCAAATGAGAGCTTATTTAGACATTTCCCCATGTCACTACATAAGGATCTCCTGGAGTTACTGTAAGTGCTGACGAGTATCCCGCTCTATGGCCTTGGCATCATTTAAAACCTTCCATGTGTTTGTGCCAATCTTCTGCTGTTATTAATATGTCTGTAATATATGTCCTTGTACACGCACCTATGTAAACTTACGTGACCACCTTTTAGGATTAGCTGCAAGAGGAGGAATTGCCGGACCAAAGGATTCACAGGTCACATTGTCACATACACGGTCAAGGTGAGCTTCCAAGGAACATTCCCATCCAAACCTTGTGCGAATTCCTTTCCTGGACCCTAACCAGCCCCGGGTGTCTTTACGTCTTTTGCTCTTCTTTATCCTGACAGGGAACTCCTGAAACTACCTTTACGCGCATCTCTCTCTTATGAGGGTAGTAGATCTTTGCATAGAGACACGATTTGGATTTCTTCTTTTGTGATTTTTTTTTCCCTACGTATGGATTTTCTGTTTGGCAGGACTCTCTCGCCATTACCAGTTACTCATCACAAACTGGTAAAAAACACACCAGCCAACCAAAATGAGGTGCCTTGGCTCACCCACTTGGGGGGACACTGGGACAGCTCATGAAACTAAGAGAAGAACCACAGAGACTGGACTCTGGTGGACGCGCGAGGCAGTCGGTGCAGCCGGGGCTCCGACTCTCAGGTCTGCTCCCCCCTGGATTCAGGCAGCAGACAGGTGCCGTCCATGGGGCGAGGGAGAAGGCCACCGGCAACCCGGATCCACCTCTTCTCCTTCAGCATCCCCAGTGGTAAGAACTCCCTCTTTTCCAATTTCCATTGATCAATCCCAGACAAGTACTCCAGTTGGTTCTGCTTGGGAGACTATTGGGACAATGACGTGCCTGTAGGAAGAGGGGTACAAGGACTGACCCTCCTGCGGTCCAGTGCTTGTCTGTGTGTCAAGGAGACAGGTTCAGTTACCACCAAAGGTTTCACGGTGGATTGAGCAGTAAAAGCGCCAGCTGTAGATCCTTGCCCACGTGTCGAGTCCCCTAAATTCTGATCATAAATATAGGTCATGCTACACCATTCCCGAGTTGTACCTACCAAAGCTTGCTTGAAAATGCTTTTCCTGCTCAGCTGGTCCTTTGGTCTCACTGTGCTCATTTTTACACCCTAACCCACTGTTCTGGCTGCACAGATCCAGTGATTCCTCCTAAGAACTGGGAAGACAGAGATGTCAGATTCAAACAGCTCTGTGCTTAAATTCAGATCCCAACAGACTTACTATTTATTAACTTTTTACTTTGGTGCCAGAGATCGAGCCCAGGTGTGCTTAAGCACTGAACTACACTGCCAGTCCCTTTTATTTATTTATTTATTTTATTTTGACATGGGGTCTTGCTGAGGCTGGTCTTTTGGTCTTATTGTGCTCATTTTGCACAGTTGCTGAGGCTGGCTTTGAACTTAAGAGCCTCCTGCCTCAGCCTCTGCATTTGCTGGGATTGTAGTCCTGGGCCACCCTGCCCAGCCAGAGTCCACTAGATGTTAACAGATGAGTGAGTTCCAGTAGCTAAATCTCTGCAGCATCGTTCAAATCAAAACAGCAAATCAAAGTAAAATCTTAAAATGACAAGTCAGAATCACCGTGTGCGCAACCCAGGAACGTGATATAGGATCGGCATGCCAACAGAAGGTGGGCACAGAGTAGCCAACCAATAACTTATTGGGGAAATAAAGCAGATACATTTCCAGTATACAGTCAGCGCTTAATGAACAACACGCCAATCCAGCCTGGATTCCAAAATATCAACAGGTGGTCAGTGGGCAGAATCAGGCTGGGAATTAATGATGTGAGGCCAGGCACTCAGCTTCCACTGAAAGCCACTGAAGCCACCCATCCCTACCCCCGTTCTCTGTAACGAGGTCCTGTAGAAACTCGTGTGCTCTCGTCTAGCGTGAGAAGTTGTGCGGTGATTTAGACTTTCCTACGTTGAGCTCTTCACTGGCCTGTCTCACCTCTGGCAGTGGCTGAAGTATTCTCCCGGGATTTACCTGGAGGACAGGTCACGGTGGGAAGGGCATGAGTGCGGTCCCCAGGGAAGTGCAGATTTCAAGGGACAGCAAGAGAATTCTGCGTCAGGAAACAGCAGGGAGTACAACTAAGTGTCGCCTCTAGAATACACAAGAAATGCATCTCTCCCTGATAACACTGGATTTGGGTTATGAAACGTGTAATAAAGCCCATTAGAAAGAAAAGACCAGGTGAGCATGCGGAAGCCACAGCCCAGGTTGTAGAAATGACTGGACAGGGAAAATAGTTTGTATGACTTTGACCTTTTCTATTTTAAAATACTTCTACAACTAATCTGTTTGGGATCAAGATTGCTTCTTTAAATACAATGATCTTGCCGGGCACGGTGGCACATGCCTGTCACCCCAGCAGCTTGGGAGGCTGAGGCAGGAGGATGGCAAGTTCAAAGCCAGCCTCAGCAACCTAGCGAGGCCCTAAGCAACAGGGTCACTGAGACCCTGTCTCAAAATAAAAAAACAGAAAAAGGCTGGGGATGTGGCTCAGTGGTTAAGTGCCCTTGGGTTCAATCCCCAGTAACAAAATACATACATACATACGACCAATGATCTTGGTAACCTGTAGCACAAAAAAGGAAAACCAATTTAATAGAGTGATGTTTCTATTGAACTCTGTCTTGGATGGGTTAAGCGGGCACTTGTAATAAAAATTTTAAGTAGGGTTCTGTACTGCGCATTGGTGTTGCGTTAAGGTAAGTACACTTGACCTTCAATGAGAAAAACCTGAAGTAGTCGCTAACCTGTGTGATCCCGAGCAAGTCACTGGCCTCTCTGGGCCTCAGAGTCTTCCTTATGGAATCATTATTACCAAACCAGGTCAGGAGTGTTCAAATTATGCTGTCGTGGTAAGAACCAGAGGATCCAGACGCCCAGCCCCACCACACACACGTTCACGACAACACACCTATTTAATAGGAATGGATATCGATAAGGATTTCACAGGAAAGAGTCTGTGAAATGCAATCGCTCCCAGAATGTCCTTTAGAACCAAATGAACAGAGTCTGCATGTCCCTTCCACCATTTCAGCTGTGTGGAGTTATTAAGCCTGGATCCACACCTGCAAACTTACCGGATTAACAATACATTCACGAAGGTGATTATTTATAACTACGGTCACAGGGATGTCTCGGGGGTCAGTGACGTCATGCAAAGTGCTTTACCCGTGTCTGCACACAGTGCCTTCTTAATAATACTTCTGTATTTGGGGAAGAGATATTGAAACCTGACAGTGGTTCAAAAACCAATGGGCTCATCTTTAAACTGCCTTGGTATTGTAACATTCCTTTTTCTACAAGGTGACTCTTTTGAGACAGCAGAAAGGAACCATCCGCAGATGGAGTTTCTCCGATTCTCTGGCTGCAAATGGTGCTTGCTTTCCAAGCAGTGAATTGCTCTGAACTTTATGAATGAGTGGAGCTGTATCCCCACCGACTACCTGTCCATCAGTGATCGAGTTTATTGAGGTAAGACTTAGGAAAGTTTGTGCCTTTTCCTATACCACTCATTCAATCCTGAGCACCGGAAACAAGCATAGATATCTAGGCATCTGACTGCTGGTTCATAGACAGAATGTGCTTTTAACTTTGTTAGACACGGATTTATTTTCCAAAGCAGCTCCACCACCCTTTTGCATTCCCAGGAATTTAGCAGAGTTCCAGGGAGTCCATATGGCTTCTGTGAACATGAGTACAAACTTGGTGACTATCTCTAGGTCTTGGGTTCATATACACAAAATGAGTCTCAGCAGGCCAAAATGGCCTCTGCAGGCTGTGTTCCTTTGTGGAGGCTGTGGGGAGATCTGTTTCCTTGCTTTTTCAGCTTCTTTGACTTTTACATTCTTTGGGCTCTGGGTCGTTCTATCTTCAAGGCCAGGAGTGGCTGATTGGGTCTTTCTTTATAGCATCTCTTTAACAATGACCCTTCTGTCTTTCTCTTACAAACTTCACAGATTCTTCTGAATGAATTGGCTACTTGGATAATCCAGGATCATTCTCTTGTTTTGGTAGTGGGGACTGAACCCAGGGATGTTCTACCAGTTAGCTACACCCCAGCCCTTTTGATTTTTTATTTTGACAAAGGGTCTTGCTAAGTTGCTCAGGGTCTTATTAAATCGCTGAGGCTGGCCTCCAACATGTGATCCTCCTGCCTCAGCCTCCTGAGTCACTGAGATTACAGGTGTGCTCCACTGTGCCCGACTCCTTTTAAAATCAGATGAATATCAAGTTTATTTCCATTTCCATTATTTCTGTAATTTCTCTTGGCCATCTAGCATCACCTATTCAAAGGTCCTGGGGATTATGACGTGGGCATGTTTGGTGGGTTATTATTCTGCTTACCACAGTCTGCAAACTCACAAACATATTGTCAATCAAAAAAAGATCATTAAAATGACTGTGCAGTTGTAGCATAATGGTTTAATTTGCATATCCCTAATGCCTGAAGATCCTGAGTATCTTCTCATGTATACTTCTTTGCCATCTTATACCTTCTTTGGTGTGTGAAGTATTTGTTCAAATCTATTACCCAATTTAAAAATTGGGTTGTTTTTCTTATTATAAAATTCGAGAGGTAATTCCCTACTCTGTAAAAAGCCCTTTGTCAAATATGTGTTTTGTAAATATTTTCTTCAACTCTATGACTTTTCTTCATTTTCTTAACAATGTTTCTGAAGAAAGGGTTTCAAGTTTGATTCTTTATTACTCTTTTCTGGTTTATGATTTTTGTGCCCTAAGAATCTTTATCAAACCCAAAGTCACAAAGATTTTTCTATGTTTCTTCTAGAAATTTTAAGGTTTTAGGTTTCCTATTTGGTTCTGCAATCCATTTTGCATTAAAATCTCACAGCTACACAGCATAGGTGAGCTTTTTTTAACACAGTATTGAATATTCTAGCATTATATTGAAAACAACTTAATTTTTGCATTTACATATTTCTTTTATTTATGAAGGTATTTTTTAGGAAATATTCTTATTATTTTTTATTTTTACAGATTGCATTTTGATTCACTGTACAAAAATGGGGTACATCATTTTGTTTCTAAGGTTGTGTGTGATGTAGATTCACACTATTTGTGTAATCATACATGTACACAAGGTAATGATGAAGATTCTGATTGGAAAACTTCCCAACTATTTTAGATCTTTACAACCTCATAACTTTTCACCTGTTTTTGATTTTGCTTGACCTATATGTAATCATAACATGCTATTGATAAAACTGAAACATTCATTCATTATAGACTAGGGTTTGACTTATACCAGGATGTATATCAATACACATCTTTGGATTCATGATGAATAATTTATCTCTCTCACTGCCACACTAGGGCCCAAATAATTTGATTATGTTTTTCTCTAGTAATGGAACCTCATTAGCAGAATTATTTCATGCCTGTTTACACATGCAAACAATTCCATTTTGTTTAAAGGATTGTTTCATTTGTCTGCCTGACGTAAGTTTGCTCAGGAACACTATTAATGATGGTCTATTCAACCACACCTCCACGGCAGGATGAACTGTCAATCACTCCCTTCCACGTGGTCCAAATCACTTCATACCATCTTGTGTCCTTACTGATGCAGAAGACTTGAAGCTGCAGGCCATTTGTGAGACCTGGCTCAGAGTGACTTTTGGAGAATTTAAGTTAAAGAATAAAACACGGGAGGCTAGATTTTCTTGAAAGCACCTGTGTATGTAATATACTTTTGATAATCACTGTTTATGAACATTTTTCTGTCCTATGTGGAGTGGTTGAATAAAGAGCTCAAATACTTGCTGATTTGGGAATCACTGGAAACAACCTTTTACCAGAAGGAACCACCAATGCAGTCTCAGACCAAGATATCGGTGGTTTTCCCAGAACATAGACTCTTCTTTTGTTTGAATATGAGATCACGAAGTCCTTGAATTAGATAAAAGTGGCATTTGAATATAGATAAGTGTGAGCGGTGGGTTAGCCACTAGAATATGATTGGCTATTTTCTTTTGTGTATTATTTACAGGTTTCAGTCATTCACAGAACTGTGGAGCAGAGAGAAGCCAGGATGTGATGATCCGGAGGGAGCTTGGAGATGCTTTATCAGCCTTCTGTAGAAAAAGGCAGCTATTGAGCCACAGAGCCAAGATTCCTTAAATGACAAGCAAGCAAGCAGCTGGCCACGGTGAGGGGCACATGCCTGTAATCCCAGGCTGGGGAGGCTAAGGAAGGAGGATCGCAAGTTCAAAGTCAGCCTTAACAACTTAGTGAAGCCCTTAGCAACTTAGTGAGCTCCTGTCTTAAAAAAATAAAAAGGGTTGTGGATCTGGCTCAGTGGTTGAGAGACCCTGGGTTCAAACCCAGTAACCCTACCTCCCCCACAAAAGAAGACAACATCGATATTGACTAGTCTTAAAATTGCAAAGGTTCAGTACAATACTGTGCCTGTGAATTCTTGGCAGAGGAGGAAAAGTTTACTTTGGCTCATGGCTTCAGAGGTTCAGTCCATGGTTGGCCGATTCCAAAGCTCTGGGCCCTGGGTGAGGCAGAACATCATGGTGGAAGGGCGTGGTGGAGGAAAGCAGCGTAGGAACTGGCAACCAGGAAGGAGAAGTGAAAGAGAAGAGAGAGGGAGGGAGGAAGAGGTGAGCCCACCAGGGACTAAATGTAAATCAAATGCACACGCCCAGTGACCCACTTTCAGTCACCTCCTGCCTGCCTAGGGTTACCACCTACTTAATCCGCATCAGTGGATTAATCCACCATTCAGGTTACAACTCTCACGAATCCAATCCTTTCACCTCTGAACCTTCTTGCGTTGTCTCCCACACGAGCTTTTGAGGGACACCTCCTATCTAAGCCAACGCAGGACCTGCTAACCCCTAGCTGTCTTTCACCGAGAGACCAGGAGGAAACTGCTGGTCCTATGGCGATAAACCTGGGAGGAACTCTCCGTCTCTGGGGAGCCGCCGTGCAGATGGGGCCGCCTTCAACGGACAGTGACCCAGCGCTCCACGCTGAGATGTGCCCACAGCCTGGTTCCAGGCTGGGCCCTCGCTGTGTTGGAATTTTTATGACTTTTGCACCAGGGCCATGCACGTGTGCTGGCCTCTGCGCGGTCACGTAACTGAAACTGAGTGCAGATTTCCGTCAGGACACCACGCCTCTCGGCCCCAGGGTGTGAAGTGATGATCGTGGTCCCCCGTGTGCTTGCTACCTGATGGGCTGGGTGGGGTGGGCGTGGGCAGAGGAGCCTCCAAGAGTCTCCGTCTCTCAACAGACTCCCAGAGGCCCTGGTGGCCTTCCGGAGTCCACCGTCCAATGCTTTGATCAGCCCAACCTCCAGGGAAAGAGCAGAATCCAGTGCCAGCTTCCGGCTGGGGTGTCAAATGGAAGATCTTCACTGTTTCCAGGCAAGACTGACAAAGCCTTGCCTGACCGAGACAGAGTAGGAGAGGAGTCGCGTCTTTCCAGAGACCAGTGAAGGAAGGCGAGGCGTGGAGACCCGTCCCTGCAGCTCTTTGGTTTGAGCGTCAGATTTGCACTAGAGGAGTCACGCGCTCGGAGCGCCCCTCTGAACTGGAGGGTGTCAAGCCTGGTGTGGGAATCAGGCATGGGAACAATGAGCAACTCGACTCATGGTCCCCAGGGAACGCCCCTGGGAGATGAATGACATTTCTCTCTTCCAGAGCGTTGGCAGCTCTGGCAAAATGGCTTGCCTTGCAAACACAAGGCCCTGGGTTCCATCCCCAGCACCACACAAAAAAAAAAAAAAAAAAAAGAAAAAAAAATGGCCTCCTCCCCAGGAGAGGCTATATTGACATCGGTGGGACAGACCCAGGGTAAAATCACAAAATCTGAAGACACACAGCAATTCACCAAGGGAAGATGACACTAGGGAGGTCCTAATCGGCTTGTTCAATAAAACCTCCGTAAAATAGGCTATTGGTATGACTTTTGAGACCTTCCTCTTTTAAAAGGCAAACATCTCATTTTATTTTTTTAAGAGTTCCAGAACATCGCTCAAAAGGTATCAGATAAAACCTGTGAATCAGGACATATGGTTTTGGTTTTCATGACTTTTTCCCCTTTAGGGTCACAAAGATTTGCCTTTAGAGTTCTCTGGAGAGTTATGGACCTGGAGATCAGTTATTTTGTTTTATGACTTCAAGAAATATTCTAAGAATTAAAAAAATCTTTAAATTTTCTTTATTCTAATTTGTTGCACATGACACTAGAATGCATTTGTACATTTTGATAGATCATACAGAAAGGGAGTGTAACTTCTCATTTTCTGATTGTACATATTGCAGGATCACATGGGTCATGCAGTCATACATGTACTTGAGGTCATGATGTCTGTCTCACTCTACTGTCCTTCCCCTCCCTTCACTCCCCTCTACCTAATCTAAAGTAACTCTATTCTTCCCTATCTCCCCACCCCCCTTATTGTGAATTAGCATCTGCATAGCAGAGAAAACATTTAACCTTTGGTTTTTTGGGTTTGGCTTATTTCACTTCACATGATATTTTCTAACTCCATCCATTTACCAGCAAATGCCAGAATTTCATTCTTCTTTATGACTGAGTATTATTTCATTGTGCATATATGCCACATTTTCTTTATCCATTCATCTGTTGAAAGGCATCTACACTGGGTTCCATAGTTTAGCTATTGTGAATTGAGCTGCTATAAACATTGATGTGGCTGCGTCACTGTAGTATGCTGATTTTAAATCCTTTGGGTATAAACCAAGGAGTGGGATAACTGGGTCAAATGGTAGTTCCGTTCTAACTAGTCTGAGGAATCTCCACACTGCTTTCCAGAGTGGCTGCACCAATTGGCATTCCCCGCAGTGGTGTATGAGTGCACCTTTTATTCACTGATGCTTGTATTCTTGATCATTGCCTGGAGTGAGATGGAAGCTTTAGTTTCGATTTGCATTTCGCTAATTGCTGGAGATGCTGAACATTTTTTGACAGGAGACCGTACAAGCCACACGATGTTCAGCTGAAGGGAACAGCGGCTTGGCCTTCACGCCTTTGAGAGGGTCCGTGAGGAGTTCTGTCGGAAGTTCCTGCAGTAACCTAAACTCACATCCCCTAGGTTCTCCACAGCATACTATTGGCTGGATGCCTGCCTCTTTAGGACTGTGCTCTTGGGGTCATGTGCTGATGAACTCCTTGTATCTGATGTAGCGCTGCCTGGACTTGATCCCTACAGGAATCATGAGCTCTGAGGCTGATGTGCCAGCTGCCACTTCCCTTGTGCCGGGCAACTGCTTCCTGTGGACAGTTCTCATCTACACGACACGGGGCAAATTTAGGCATGTTATATTACCCCTCCACCATGTCCTCTTTTACCTCTGCTTCTCTGGTTTCCTCTAGACCCACAGTGAAATGAGATCGAGAGTTATATAGGGGCCAGAATTCGACTGCTTTGGCCTATGTACTCAAAATGTGCTGAAATAGCCATATATACAATCTCGACCTCTTCCTCAATGCTGTGAGGACCAGCAGAGATCCAGTGTTGCTCAACATATAAATTCTTATTAAAATATCTAAGAATTTGGTGCATGGGGTAAAGTATTAACATGCTTTTTCTACAATTGTTAGTGTCAGAGCCCTGGAATGGACTGAATTTCCCTTTTGGCATTGGCTGCCAGGAAGCTCAGACTGCTATGTGCTCTGGTTTAGCAAGTCTCTTTAACTCAGTCGTCTGATCTCATCTATCATTATCACAGCAACATACTCATTTTCCTTTGTTTTGAAGCACTGTATCGTACCTGTATTCTTTAGTATAAGCAGCTATAAAGGAGCAGACAGAACCCATTTATTGTATTTGTGTGATATTTAACCCAACATCTCTTGGTTCCTCCTACTGTGCAGAGCAAGAGTTTTCATATTCACAGATATTCTTTCCAAGAGTAGACTCGTCACCTCTCTCCTGTCCCCTTTGGGAAGTGCTAGGCTTATGTGGTTCAAAAGAAAAAATCCTTGATGAAACTTAGCACCCTTCAACCTTAAATCCTTAAATAGATTCTCCAACTAAACAGCAACTGCTGATTTTATAATCCCGTTGGCTCCAGGGCTACTGAGTACTCGCTTCTTCCGCAGAACCACAGGGCAGGTGACCCTGAGTCTGGTCCCTCCTCTGCCTCTCCCCTGGAGGCCTCATGGCTGTCCCTCTGGGGTTTCTCATCTGTAAAGTCAGTGGCCTCTGATCAAGGCTCACTCTCTCCACCCAGGAAGGGAAATGTTTTCATTGCCACCCGGAGAGACGGCACGTTTGCAAACAGAGGATTTTATGCTCCAGGTAAGCGACGTGACATGAGAACCATAGAGAAGGATTTTCCAAAAAGTCCACCCGGCTGTCCTTCTGCCAGGAGAGCAGACTTACGCTCTCCTCCCTAGCAGTAAAGATGTGGCAAGGGTGTGACAAGGGACTCAGGAATTGTGCAAATGGTGGTCTCATCAACAGGGGCTGGAGTTCCAAAGGGACTGGGAAATACTCACCATCCGTGGAGCAAATCTGTCACCTTGACTGAGCCTGGAATCAGGCGGCTGGGCTGAACAAGATCCCTGTCTGCCGTCAGCCCAAGAAGGGAGGATGCTCAAGATGACAGAGCTGACTGACCCTGTCCTCCCACACCCGCTCCGCCCGGGGGCCGCAGCTCCCCAGCGCGGAAGAGTGAAATTCCTTTGCAGCCACGACCACTAGCAATTAATGAGTGCGCGGTCCCGTGCCTCTCTTGGAAACAGTAGGACTGAGACTAATTACCTTCCACATTAAAAAATCACTTTTTTTTTTTTTTTCACGAACACAGTCTCCTTTTTCCGCTGCCGTATCTCACCGAACACGGCTTCGTTTTAAACAGAGGAGATGTAATTAAATTAGAATTCATGGTGGAAAAGCAGCAGAGGTTGATAATAATTGCTTTTCAGAGGCTGCTGTAATGGGAGCTCCAAGGATTTTATTTCAAAGCATCAAAGTCAATTTCGGAGGCTCATTTTATCTGGACCGGAGGTCCTTTGACGAAGACACTATGTCTTCATGTGTCTGGGTTTTCTTAAATTTAACTAAACTGTTTTTTAATGATTATGTTAATCATTACAGTACCATGATGCTATTTTATGGTCACGAGAAGATAAAATTCAAATTCCCCTTCTGCCAATTAGTTAAAGTTGTAACCACAAAATGAATACGATCCTTACTCATTAACCACGTGACAAGCACTTGAAATTCCGTGACCAATGAAAATCCTCCATCATTTGGTGCTTCCTAAGCAGGCAGGGTTCAGTACCTTCAATCAAGGCCGTGGAGGGAGCTGGGTTCATAAATATCCCAATCCATCTCTCCTCTGTGCTCATGCCGTGGCTGTTACCTGGAAGGTCTAACCCTTTTGTTCTGGTCCAGAGGGAAAGATTCGGCTTACTCTTCAAGGACCCCTTCTTCTTCCATGGTCTCCCTGGAACCCAAGAAGAATCACCATTCCAAATACAGACCCCAGAGCTGAAGCTTCTTCATGTGCAATATGGCGGCCACAGGTCCATGGAGATGATGAGATAATGCCATTTTGGGAAGCTGAGAGGACATGGGAATCACCATTAGGGGTCCTTCTCAGCCTGCTGGACAGAATGCTACCAAGAGGAGAGTCTGGCATATGATACAGAAAGTTGCCTAAAGGCACTAGGGCAAGAATTTCACGAATTCTAAAGATCTACAAGATACTTTATGCCTGAAAGCAAGCCTGGGTTTCCTGAAGCGCACGACGGGACCGTGTGACCCTGGGAAAGTCACTTCACTTTTCTGGGTTGGATTCTCTTTTGTATGATCCAAGTTTATCCAGTGAAATTATCATGCAGGTTCCAATTGTCCCCAGTTATCCACGAGGACAATCAAAGATGGAGCAAATCTCACGATTGGACTCCGCGTATCTACAGCATTGAAAGTAATTAATAACCTGCCTAATCCTGCCAGCAGAGATTGAATTTCTCCTATGCAATTACTGTTCCTGGCTTCATAAAGACAAAGCAGAGCAAAATCTCATTATCTGACCACTCCATGCCAAGTTGATGAGTTGCGTGAAATAATGCTGGGTAATTAATAACTGGGAGTGCATCTCATTTTGACAAAAGACCAGAGTCCCTCCCCTTTGGAAGGGAATATATTCAGTTCTCTAAATGTTTGCTAGTTCTGTGAAGGTTCAAAAAACATCTTAATGACTGCTCGAAGGATGATTATTATTTACTGTAATTATCACCACTATTATCCGTAGCAGTAACGATCGTGTTAATAGTGCTCAGGTGTCCTGAGTGTTTACCAGGTGCCGGGCCCTGTGCGCAGGGCCGTATGTGTCTTACGTAGCACATGCCCAGTGAGGTAGCTGCTGGCGTTATCCCTTTCTCTTCTGGAAACGGAGTCTGAAGGACATGAAAAGACCTGATTATGGCTACAGAGCTTCTGTGGAAGAAATGGAAACCAGATTCCACTTGAGCAGACCCCAGAGAAATGGCTCTCGGCTGGAAGATTCAAATGACCCAGGTAGAGTGTCACCAATAGGGATTAGCATTCGGCTTGCGGAGGCTGGGTGCCTCGAGTAAGAAGACCTGGTATTATTACGTCTGTGGCTCTAATGACACTCAAAACAGACGTCCCTCCTGGGTGGAAACTGCAGCTGTCCTGACTCCTGAGAGGCTGCTCCCTGAGTCCAAGCTCCTATGGGCTCCCCCATGAGACCCCTTAGCCTTGCATGCTTCCACGATGTCCTCCTGACCCGGTGACAATGGACTGTCATGCCTGTCACAACAGGGGCATCCAGTTTGACTCATTGTCACCCCTGCCCTGATGCTGTGGATTGGAAAAGAAATCCCCTGCTCTGCTACACAGGGCTGTGGGTCAAGGTGTTGTTGATATTTGGGGCCGAGGGTCTGGGATCTGGTTTATAGGTGCAGGGGGCTATCCTGGACCCCAGACAGGGCCAGGACGATGAATGGGTGACACTCGTGTCATAGCAAACAGTGTTCCCCAGTAAAAGCAACAAAGGTTTTCTTTTTTGAAATTTGGTTCCAGGGATGGGAGAGGGGCAGTAAAAACACAGACTGGGCCTGGAGCATCTGAGAGTGCCAGGTAGGAGGGAAGAATCCTAGACCTGGAACACCACCCAGAGATGGGGCAGTGAGACCAGCCGGGGTGACTCAGAGGTCACGGTAGGAGAAAGTAGGTCCTACCGGATCATAACCCAAAGAACAAAAATCACCCCTCAGCCCACAAATAAAAAACTGTAGAAAAAAAATGGAAAAGTATCAGCCGTTCTTTTGGAAGAATTCCAAGTAATAAGTAGAAAAGGCACGGAGAGACCACATCGTCATTAGAACACACACTACTCACCCATGGCCCCAGCAAGGACCCGGATGGACGCTGGAAGAGGTTGGGAGTCTAAGCGCAGACAGGATCCGTGTCGTTTCAAATGATCTCCTCCAAATATCTGGCAAAGGCTAAGAGAAAATGGGACTCTGTGACGGAGAATCCGGACCAACCTGCCTTAGACAAGGCTGTGGTCCTTGGTAGACACCAGCCCCAACCCCACTAGACACAGGGACATCACCTCCAAGGGCTCCTTTCCAATAACACACCTCTTTAAATTAGGAATTAAGGAAACACCAAAGCACACACATTGAGGGACTCTCTCGACAGCACCAGATCCCCTGCAGACACCTCTTGCCTGTGGTTCCAGTTATCAGTGATCCGCTGGGCTCTGAATTACATGAAGACTTAATCGAATATTAAATGAAAAAATCCCAGAAATCAAGCATCGGTAGATTGTAAAAATAACTTATTTCATTGTACTATATTCTTCTTGTGGCTGCCAATCTCATACTGGGCTTAACGAGTCAATTCAACTTCAGCATGTTTATGTGTATATATAAAAGAAATCCTACCTACAGGTTTGGGTACGACACCCGATGTCAGTTATCCATGAACATCCATGAAGACAAGGAAAGAAGAAACCGTCACAGACCAGAGGACACTACGGATACGGGGCAGTGGGGATCCTGGATTAGATCCTGGGTCAGAAAAGGAACATTGTTGGAAAGCTAGTAAAATATGAATACATTCTGCAGTTAACAGTGGAGTAGGTTGATTTCTCATTTTTGAACACTTTTCTCAGCTGATGGAAGGTGTTACAGGGGAAGCTGAATTAAAGGCCTGTGGGAACTCTCTGGACTGCTTTTTTTTTTTTTTTTTTGCAAGTTTTCTCTAAGTCTAAATTGATCTCAAAATTAAAAAAAAAGATTGTTAGATTTGTTGCTTTGTTTTGAAGTGTTATGGACGGAATGAAGGACTTCACATATACTTGGCAAGTTCTCTACTACTGACACCCACATCTCCTCAAAACAAAAGGTCTTTCAAAGTGAATTTAAGAATAAAAGCCCGAACCAGCCAGGGTGGCACATATGCATGTATAATCCCAACAACTTGGGAGGCTGAGGAGGGAGGATCTCAAGTTCAAGGTCAGCCTCAGCAACTTAACGAGGCCCTAAGCCACTTAGTGAGGCCCTGTCTCAAAATAAAAAATAAAAAGGACTCCAATGTGGCTCAGTGGTTAAGCGTCCCTGGGTTCCATCCTCAGTTCCCCCTCCCAACCCCCCCCAAAAAGAAAAAGAATCAAAAGCCAGGAGTCGCTACATTGTGACCTGTCAAGAAAGCATCTTCCTCATCTCATGAAACATACGGAATTATACAGTTTATCCTAACACATACAAAGTTAAGGGAAAAACCTAGACCTCTGGTCACTAATGGGGACATTTGCAGTCTCCAAAAACATCCATTCCGCCAACCTTTAAGGATTTCCCACCGAGAGCGAGGAATGGAGCGCTCATGAATATCCGTCCTTCATTTCAGACTCTTGCTTTCTGTCCTACGAGGCAAAATGAATTTTCCAGACGTCCATCTATCTATTTTCTCTCCCAAAATTGTTTCCAGTCAGGTTCTGCAGCTAAGGACGCCCTGGAGGGCCGGCTGCCGTTTTCTCTCCCTCTCTGTTGTTGCCTGGGCGTCGCTGGTTTGGGGAGTCCTGGCTACACTTCATTCTGGGGAAAAAAAATCCCAGTGACTGAGTTTCCCTCAGTGAGCAGATGAGACCAGGCCAGGGCAGCAATCTGCCAGAGGGGCCCAGCAGGTCTCTGGTCTCACAGGAACAGGCAACCGGGAGGGCAGTGGTGACAGAGTCCCACCCAAGTGTCATTCCCACGCCCACCCGGGAAATCGACTGACCCTTAATGAGCAGACAGTTCTCGCCTGCGGGGCTGGAGCCCCAGTGAGGAGAACAACCAAGGTGAGAAAACGGACCTCGCCTGAGCTTCTGGGTTTGTGGGTGGAATTTTAAAGGCACAGAGGGTGCCGTCCTGCAGGGAGGGATGGGACATTAGGGTGGTGCGGCTGGGTCGGTTCACGTGACACGGTTTCAACCTGCTGTCAGCTTCCCTGAGCTTCAGCTCAGGTCTTCACGTGCTTTGAACTTTGGACTCTAGACGAGGAAGGAAAAAGAAGACTCCTGGACAGATGTGCAGGCGGTGAGCTGAGAGGACAGGAAGGGGTGGCTTGCTGTGGGATTACAGAATGTGGGGATCATGGCGGGAGCAACGATTCTGATGATCGCGACCATCTATGGGAAAGTGGCTAAACTGTGTACTCACAGATTTACCTCTGTGTGTGTGTGTGTGTGTGTGTGTGTGTGTGATTGTGTGTGTGTGTGAATGCTGAGACTGAGTAGTTTATATACACAGAGAAAAAAGAATGAAAAAACAAGATACCTGCTTTATGAGAATACAGATGACAGCATACGCCCCCTATGCATATGGGCTCCATGCGGTCCTAGGTCTATAGGAAACTGCATTCTATGCATGTGCGGATCACCAGGACACTCGATCTGTGAGCTACATCCCCACCTCTTTCTAAAAATTTTTGAGTCTCCTTGGCCTTCAACTTGTGATCCTCCTGCCTCAGCCTCCCAAGTACCTGGGATAACAATGTGCACCATTTGGTTGACTGTACAAAGGTGCATTCAAAAAAGTCCAGTCTTGACCTTGTTTAAAAGAAATCCCTCTCCCTGTGCCTCTTAAACACTGAAGGACCCCCGTCTGTACTGCTCAGCAATTCTCCTCTGAAGGTCCTTCCTACATTTTCCAACTACTCCCTATACCAAACCATCAGACTTATCTGGCCTTCATGAATTTCCTTCCACAATCCTTTTTTCCTTTCTCAATTAGGAAATTTCCTAATTCTAGGAAAATTAGAATTTTTCCTAATTCTTTTATTTACTTATTTTGGCACCAGGGAGGACACCCAGGGGCGATTTACTGCTGAGCCACATCCCCGGCCCTTTTTTAAATTTTTATTTTCTATTTTGAGTTAGGATCTCCATAAGTTGCTCAGGGCCTTGCTAAATTGCTGATGCTGTGGTTTCAAACTTGTGATCCTCCTGCCTCCGACTCCCGAGTCACTAGGATTACAGGCGAGCGCCACCACGGCCGGTTACCAATTCTTGATTATGAAAGTCTACTCTACGAATCTCCCACCTCTGATCTATTTCTTGCTTCTGAGTTTTCTTTCATGACAGATCAGAAAAAATAGGAATCACTGAGACTGTCGTTTGGTGGGTGGATAAGAACTGGGGGAGGCCAGGGGGTGGGTTCCGAGAACAATCTCCCAGCAATCGAGTCCCGTGTAGGAGGCTTCGGCTGCCTCTAGTATCATCCGGGAAGGGAGCAGAATTGCTTTGGTCTAGAAGGAGGTTCCTCCTCTTCTCTCAATGCTCAGAGTTTCTGCCACCCTGTCTTTGGTCACAGAAAGGAGCTTTACTGAGACTTCAAAGTTGAGAGACTCCATCCTGCAGCCAGGATATAATGAGACCCCGTGGCAATCCGATGCGGTGGGTACCGAAGGCAGGCACCTCTGCTGTTCTCACCGAGCAGATGTCTCCTCAGCTCCTCTCTTTCCTGTAAAAGTTTCATAAAAGATTTTTTTTTTAAATTATTACATAATTATACTTCTGTGCCTTGTAGTTATGTGAGGTAACTACTCACAATTAGCATGCTTAATGAGGAAATTAGGTGTTATAATCACAATGCACAGCAAAAAATTTGTCATGAAGTTTTTAGCTTGTAAACAAATGGCTTTTTTTTTTCTTTCTAGAGGAGGAGGAACTCCACAAAATTAACGTCAACTTTCTGTTTTGGTGGGGAGTGAGATTTAATTTGTTTATTGCTAACAGTTCGTGTTCCATGTGGTTCCCAGATGGAGGGTGCCTTCCGCCTGCCTGGGAGTCAGTCATTGTGGTATGTACCTGTCCTCATGGTCACTTCTGGGCTTTGCTGGGCTACCTGGACACAGGTGTTCTGGAGTATGGGAGCTCAAAAGGTCCAATTCTTTCCATTCAGGTTACGTTTAGTGTATCCTAGTGAGACAGGGGCAAAGGACAGGCAGCTGATTGTCAAAGAAAAGGAAATAGGTAGATAGAACTTCTCCATCACCTGGTTGCTAATACCTCTGGGGGAGAGGAAGGAGGGATTGTACTTTCCAACACAAGCAGTCACCCCCTGGGTGGCTCTTTCCCTGCCTTTTGGTCATGTAGGCAAGAGAAGAAGAGGAGGAGGCATAAGAAGAAAGGAAACCTAAAATCTATAAAGGGCAAGACACATTCTCTCCCACAGGCACTGGCTCTGGGTCCCAGTGTCTGTCTCTCTCTCTCTCTCCTGCACTCTCTCTTAAATGAAATTTGCTTTCGACTCTTGCGTCAGTGTTTCCTGGGTGTTTAATCTTTAGGGGAAAGGGAACCCCATCCTGATTTTCAAGACCAATATCACTTGAAGTGTGGCAGGCACTTCAAGGTGCTGGAGATAAGCTAATCAGCGTCGATGGAAGACCAACTTCTAGAAACACTGGAGGCTGACGAGGATGCAGCAAAGGCCGGGGGAGCCAAGAGAGGAGAGGCCTTATCCAGGGGGCCAGGCACCCCAGGAACCAGAAGTAGGCTCCAGTGGGGAAGGGCTGATCAGTGGGTACTGAGTTACCCTTAGGAGCAAGAAACGCTGGCGTGCTCTTGCACAGAATGTCAACTATAGACAATAATGACAAACTGCATACTTCAAAAATCTCAAAGAATTCTGAATGTTTTTACCACAAAGCAATGGCAAGTGTTTGAAGCAACAGAGACGCTTAACCTAACTTCAATATTCTCCAATGTACATGGAACTAAACATCACATGGTACTCCATTGAGGCATGTAATGTTCATGTTTTATATATCAGTTAAAAATAAATTTTTTGAAAAAAAATTTAATTTAAATAAGATAATTTATATATATATATATCTAGAGAAAGAAAAGCATGGGGAATCCATTGACCAACCAAGGAAATTAATTGTTCAGACACAAAGTGTACCATATACCAAGTCCTCGACGCAGAGTAGAAAAGTCTACAGGGTAGAATCTCTACTGCCTCAGATCCACACTGTGAGATGGGTAGACACACAAACAATGTGAAAAAGCAAGGGAACAAATCACTCCAAGCACACCAAAATATTCCAATAACAGAATCTATCAACACCGCAGTGGGAGAAATGTCAGAGAACACATTTAGAATGTACAAGTTAAACTGATCTGCAAAGTAAATGATGATAAAAGAGAGCAAATTCAGGCAGTAAAAGATCAATTCAATAAAGAGAGAGAGATCCTGAACAACAACAACAACAAAACCAAACAAACAGAAATTCTTGAAATTAAGGAAACAATAAACCAAATTAAAAATTCAAAAGAAAGCATCACCAACAGACTAGACCACTGGAAGACAGAACCTCAGGCAATGAAGACACAAAATATAATCCTGAAAATAGAATTGACCATGGAGAGAAGATATTAAGAAATCATGAACAGAACTTCCAAGAATTACTGGGATAACATGAAAAGACCAAATTTAAAATTTATGGGAATAGATGAAGGCATGGAGATATAAACCAAAGGAATGCACAATCTTCTCAATGATACAATATCAGAAAACTTCCCAAATCTGAAGAATGATATAGTAAATTTAAAAAAAGAGGCTTACAGGACACCAAATGTGCAAAATTAAAACAGAACCACATCAAGGCACATTATAATGAAAATGTCTACCATACAGAACAAGTATAGAATTTTAAAGAATGCAAGAGAAAAATATCAGATTACCTATGGGGGAAACCAATTTTGATCTCAGCTGATTTCTCAACCCAGACTCTCAAAGCTAGGAGGTCCTGGAATAACATATATCAAACTCTGAAAGAAATGGATGCTAACCAAGAATCCTATATCCAGCAAAATTAAACTTCAAATTTGAAAATGAAATAAAAACCTTCCATGATAAACAAAAATTAAAAGAATTCACAACAATAAAGTCTAAACTTCAGAATGTCTTCAACAAAATATTCTATGAAGTGAAATGAAAAAAAAAAAAAGTGAAAACCAGTGAAGAGAGGAACTACACTAAAGGAATAGTCAACCAAAGGAGAAACTAATTCAAATTAAAAACTAGAAATAAATCAAAAGGACCGAGAACACAAATCTTATCTCAATAATAGCCTTGAATATTAATGATGTAAACTCATCAGTCAGCAGACACAAACTGGCAGATTGGATTAAAAGACAAGATCCAACAATATGCTGTCTCCAAGAGACTCACCTCATAGGCAAAGACATCCACAGACAGAAGGAGAAAGGATGGGAAAAAACAAATAATTCATGGATCATGTAAACAAGAAGGGGTTTCTACCCTCATATCAGAAAAAGCAAACTTCGAGCCAAAGTTAAACAGAAGGTACAAAGAAGGTCATTTCATTTTACTGAAGGGAATCATACATCAATAAGATATAACCATCATAAATATGTAAGCCACAAACCATGGAGCATCTGCATAATCAAACAAACCCTTCTCAATTTTAAGAATCAAACAGAACACAACATAATAATACTGGGTGACTTTAACACACCTCTCTCACTACTGGATAGATCTTCCAACAAAAACTAAATAAAGAAACTATAGAACTAAATGATACGGTCAATAATTTAGACTTAATAGACATACATAGAACACTTCATTCATCAATGTGAAAATATACTTCTCAGCAGCATATGGATCCTTCTCTAAATAAGACCATATCTTATGCCATAAAGCAATTCTTAGTAAATACAGAAAAATAGAGATAATACCCTGCATCCTATAAGATTATAATGGAATGGAATTAGAAGTTAATGATAGAATAAAAAATAGAAGCTTCTTCAATACTTAGAGACTAAATAAAATGCTATTGAATGATGAAATGATAACAGAAGAAATCAGAGTTGAAATAAAAAAAATACTTAGAGGTAAATGAGAATGGTGATCTGACATCAAAACCTCTGGAACTCCATGAAGGCAGTGCTAAGAGGAAAGTTCATTGCATTGAGCTCATTCATTAAAAGAATAGAAAGTCATTGAATAAAAGACCTAACATTACATCTCAAAGCCCTCGAAAAAAGAACAAATCAACAACAAAAGTAGAAGACAAGAAATGATTAACCCTTTAAAAACGGGAACAAGACAGGGATGTCCTCTTTTACCACTTCTATTCAACATTGTCCTCAAAACTCTAGCCAGAGCAATTAGGCAAACTAAAGAAATTAAAGGGATATGAATAGGAAAAGAGGAACTTAAGCTGTCACTATTTGCAAATGACATGATTCTATATTTAGAGGATCCAAAAAACTCCTCCAGAAAACTTCTAGACCTCATCAATGAATTCAGCAAAATAGCAGGCTATAAAATCAACACGCATAAATCTAAAGCATTTTTATACGCAAGTGACGAAACAGCTGAAAGGGAAATGAGGAAAACAACTCCATTTGCAATAGCCTCAAAAAAAATAAAATACTTGGGAATCAATCTAACCAAAGAGGTAAAGATCTCTACAATGAAAACTACAAAACATTGAAGAAAGAAATTAAGGAAGACCTTAGAAGATGGAAAGATCTCCCATCTTGGATAGGCAGAATTAATATTGTCAAAATGGCCATACTACCAAAAGTGCTATACAGATTCAATGCAATTCCAATTAAAATCCCAATGATGTACCTTACAGAAATAGAGCAAGCAATCAAGAAATTCATCTGGAAGAATAAGAAACCCAGAATAGCTAAAGCAATCCTTAGCAGGAAGAATCAAACAGGGGGTATCCCAATACCAGAACTTCAACTATACTACAAAGCAATAGTAACAAAAACAATGTGGTATTGGCACCAAAGTAGAAAGGCAGATCAATGGTACAGAATAGAGGACACGGACACAAACCCAAATAAATACAATTTTCTCATACAAGACAAAGGGGCCAAAAATATGCAATGGAGAAAAGATAGCCTCTTCAACAAATGGTGCTGGGAAAACTGGAAATCCATATGCAACAGAATGAAACTAAACCCATATCTCTCACCCTGCACAAAACTCAACTCAAAATGAATCAAGGACCTTGAAATCAGACCGGAGACCCTGCATCTTATAGAAGAAAAAGTAGGTCCAAATCTTCACCTTGTTGGCTTAGGATCAGACTTCCTTAATAGGACTCCCATAGCACAAGAAATAAAAGCAAGAATCAATAACTGGGATAGATTCAAACTAAATAGTTTTCTCTCAGCAAAGGAAACTATCAGCAATGCGAAGAGAGAGCCTGTAGAGTGGGAGAAAATCTTTGCCAATCATACTTCAGATAGAGCACTAATTTCCAGAATATATAAAGAACTCAAAAAACTCTACACCAAGAATACAAATAACCCAATCAACAAATGGGTTAAGGATATGAACAGACACTTCACAGAAGAAGATCTATAAGCAATCAACAAACATATGAAAAAATGTTCACCATCTTTAGTAATAAGAGAAATGCAAATTAAAACTACACTAAGATTCCATCTCACCCCAATTAGAATGGCGATTATCAAGAATACAAGCAACAATAGGTGTTGGAGAGGATGTGGGGAAAAAGGCACACTCATACATTGCTGGTGGGACTGCAAATTAGTGTAGCCACTTTGGAAAGCAGTGTGGAGATTCCTTAGAAAACTTGGAATGGAACCACCATTTGACCCAGCTATCCCACTCCTCGGCCTATACCCAAAGGATTTAAAATCAGCATACTACAGAGATACAGCCACATCAATGTTCATAGCTGCTCAATTCACAATAGCCAGACTATGGAAGCAACTTAGATGCCCTTCAGTTGATGAATGGATAAAGAAACTGTGGTATATATATACAATGGAATATTACTCAGCTATAAAGAATAATACAATTATGGCATTTGCAGGCAAATGGATGAAATTGGAGAATATCATGTTAAGTGAAATAAGCCAATCTCAAAAATCCAAAATACGAATGATCTCACTGATAAGCGGATGATGACACGTAATGGGGGCTGGGAGGGGGCAAGAATGGAGGAAGGAGGGACTGTATAGAGGGAAAAGAGAGGTGGGAGGGGTGGGGGGGAAGGAAAAATATAACGGAATGAATCAAACATCATTACTCTATGTAAATGTATGAATATGCAAATGGTATGCTGTTACTCCATGTACAAAACAGAAACAACATGTATCCCATTTGTTTACAATAAAAATAAATTAAAAAAAGAAATGATTAAAATCAGAAATGAAGTTAATGAATTTGAAACAAAAGAAACAATTCAAAAAACTGACAAAAGGTTTTTTTTTTAAAAATAAATAAAATTGATAAACCCTTAGCCACACTAAAGAAGAGAAAGAAAACTCAAATTACCAAAATTTGTAATGGAAATGGAAATATCACGATAGACACTTCCAAAGTACAGAACATGATTAAAAACTATTTTGAAAATTTATACTCCAATAAAAGAGAAAATCTCGTAGACATTGACAAATTTCTAGAGACTTGTGACCTACCCAAACTGAAGCAGAGGACATACACAATTTGAACAGATCGATCTCAAGCAATGAAATAGAAGATACCATCAAAAGTCTACCAACTAAGAAAAGTCCAGGACCAGACCGATTCTTAGCCAAGTTCTACAAGACCTTCAAGGATGAATTAACAACAATATTTCTCAAATTATACCATGAAATAGAAGAGGAGGGAACAATTCCAAACTCATCCTATGAAGCTAGTATCACTCTGATACCGAAAACCAAAGACACATCAAGGACAGAAAACTTCAGACCAATATTCCTGATGAACATAGATGCAACAATTCTCAATAAAATTCTGGAAAATCACATACAAAAACATTAAAAAGATAGTGCACTATGATCAAGTGGGGTTCATCTCAGGGATGCAAGATTGACTCAACACGCAGAAATCAATAAATGTAATTCATCATATCAACAGACTTAAAGACAAGAATCATATGATCATCTCAATAGATTCAGAGAAAGCATCTGACAAAATACAGCAGCCCTTCATGTTCACAACACTAGAAAACTAGGGAGAGTAGGAACATACCTCAACATCGTAAAAGCTACCTATGCTAAACCCAAGGCCTGCAAATTTCTAAATGGAGAAAAATTGAAAGCATTCCCTCTAAGAACTGGAACAAGACAGGGATGCCCTCTTTTACCACTTTTATTCAACATCATCCTTGAAACTCTAGTCAGAGCAATTAGAAGAAAGAAATTAAAAGGATACAAATATGAAAAGAACTCAAACTATCACTATTTGCCTACTACATGATTCTGAGTTTAGAAGAACCAAAGAATCCCACCAGAAACATTCTAGATCTAATAAATTAATTCAACGAAGTAGCAGGACATAAAATTAAAGTCCATAAATCAAATGTGTTCCTATACATCTGCGATGAATCCACTGAAAGAGAAATTAGGAAAACTACCCCATGCACAATAACCTCAAAAAAAAAATTTGGGAATCAATCTAACAAAAGACATCTACAATGAAAGCTTTAGAAGGCTAAGAAAGAAACTGAGGGAGACCTTAGAAGATGGAAAGATCACCCATGCTCTTGAACAGGCAGAATTAGCATTGTGAAAACAGCCATACTCCAAAAGCATTACACAGATTTAATGTAATTAAATGTAAAATCCCAATGACATTCTTCATAGAAATAGAAAAGGCAATCATGAAATTCATTTGGAAAAATAAGAGACCTGGAATAGTCAAAGAAATCCTTAGCAAGAAGAGTGAAGCAGGAGGCATCACAATACGAGAACTTATTATACTACAGAGTCATAGTAGAAAAAATGGCATGGTATTGGCAACAACAACAACAACAACAAATACATAGACCAATGGTACCGAATAAAAGACACTGAAACAAACCCACATAAATACAGTTATCTCATACTAGACAAAGGTGCCAAAAACATACATTTGGAGAAAAGATAGCCTCTTCAACAAATGGTGCTGGGAAAACTGGAAATCCTTATGTAGCCAAATGAAATTAAACCTGTATCTCTTAAATTGCACAAAAAACAACTTAAAGTGGATCAAAAACTTAGGCATTAGAACAGAGAACCTGTGCCTACTATAAGAAAAGTTAGGCCAAATCTACATCATGTTGACTTAGGAACTGACTTCCTTAACAAGTCTCCTAAAGTGCAAGAAGTAAAATAAAAAAATCAATCAATGGGAGGGAATGAATCTAAAAATCTTCTTTATAGCAATGGAAGCAATAGTGTGAAGAGCGAGCCTACAGAATGGGAGAAAATCTTCACCAATGCACCTGGGATAGAGCGCTAATCTTCTGGATATATAGAACACTCAAAAAACTTAACATCAAATAAACAAATAACCCAATCAATAAATGGGTTAAGAAACTGAACAGACATTTCACAGAAGAAGAAATACAGACAACAAATATATGAAAAAATGTTCAACATCCCTAGTAATTAGAGAATTGCAAATCAGAGCTACAGTGAGATTCCATCTCACTCCAGCCACGATGGGAATCATCAAGAATACAAGCAACAATAAATGTCAGTGAGGATGTGGGGAAAAAAGGCACACTCATACATTGCTGGTGGGACTGCAAATTGGTTTAACCACTATGGAAAGAAGTATGGTGGTTCCTCAGGAAACTTGGAATGGACCACCATTTGACCCAGCTATCCCACTCTTTGGTTTATACCCAAAGGACTTAAAATCAGCATACTACAGTGACACAGCCACATCAATGTTTATAGCAGGTCAATTCACAATAGCTAAACTATGAAACCGACCTAGATGCCCTTAAACAGACAAGTGGGTAAAGAAAATGTGGCATATATACACAATGGAATATTACTCAGCCTTAAAGTAGAATGAAATTATGGTATTCACTGTTAAATGAATGAAACTGGAAAATGTTATGCTAAGTGAAATAAGCCAATCCCAAATAACCAAAGGCTGAATGTTTTCTCTGGTATGTGGATGCTAATTCACAATAAGGGTGGGGTGGGGCAGAGAATAGAGGTGTTTTGGACTAGACAGAGTGAAGAGAAGGAGGGTACTAGGGGATGGAATGATCGGACATTATCTATGTGCATATAGATCACATGACCTGTGTAACTCTACATCATGTACAACCAGATGAATGAGAAGTTCTACTCCATTTATGTATGTTGTGTCAAAATGTAGTCTACTGTCAGGTATAACTAATTAGAACAAATAAAAATGTATATTAAAACAAAAACAACAACAATAAAACCCCAAACCAGCCTTGGTAGTTTAGCGAGGCTCTAAGTAACTCAGCGAGACCCCGTCTCTAAATAAATTATAAAAAAAAGGGAGAGGGAAGTTGCCCCATAGTAAAGAGTTCCTAGACTCAATCCCTGGTACCAAAATAAAGAAAAAAAATTTAATTTTTCTCTGATGGTAATGTGAAAGACAACAAAAAAAGATTCTATGGAGTGGAGTTTTAAAGGTTCCACAAGGGAAGAGACCTCTCTATCCTGGAAGGTTAACTTCACAGGTAATATGGGTGTTTTCTCCCACAATGAACCTACCATTTTCTTCCGAATGAGTTGTAGAGGCCTTAGTGTTATGATTTGGATGTGAAGTGTCCCTCCAAACCTCCTGTTAATGCCAAAATATGCACAGGGAACATGATTGGATTATGAAAGCTGTAACCTGAACAGTCCATCCTGGTTGGAATGACCTGACTGAGCGGTAATGATAGAGAGGTGGGGCGTGGTTGGAGGAGCTGGGTCCCTGGCAGGGTGCATCTGCGCTTCAGGTCTGTCTGTCTGTCTCTTTCCTTCCTTGCTGCCATGAGAGTAGCAACTTTCCTCTTCTGAACCCTTCCGCCATGATGTTCTGCCTCACCTTGGACCCAGAGCAATGGAGTTGGCCACCCATTAACTGAGACCTCTGAAACTAGGAGCCCCCAGTGAACTTTATCTCCTTTAAGTTGTTCTCCTCAGGTATTTTGATCAGTCACACAAAAACTCATTGACTCATTCAATTTCCCTTGCTACACGGCATCTGGGGACATCATGGGTCTGGATGTGTTTGAGGTCGCCCTTCCTTCTGGAACAGTCCCTGAAACTCTGTATGTGTAGCTTTCCCCACTTTTCAAGCTGTGGCTGTGAATATCAGTGAGAACCTCTTCACATGGAGATTAGTGTTCTTGCCTCCTCAGTTCTCCCCGAAGCACTAAGGCCTGTGGGTAGGTGGACAATTCAGAATGACCCTTCGTTTAACAAATGAAGTCTGAGAAGTTCTCTCTGTGAGTACAGAGTAAAACATGAGGCTCTCAGAAACCATTTACCATGCAGCTGCTTCACACAGCCATCATGGTGGGGTTGTTTTCCTCGATTCCTGACACCAGCTGGGCTCAGGACTATGTTTTATAGTTGGCAATCAAGATACTGAGTTCGTTTTTTAAAAACAAAACCACCTCTGCATTTAACAATTAAGATTTAGATATTTAGGTCTGTCTGACCTACATGAACGCTTGCCACAAAATGGCAAATGGATCTTGGAGATACTTCAAAAAACGTCTCTCTTCAATCAGATTGACAGCATCGTGGTGGTGGTGGGGTGGTAAAAAAACAACCCGATTTGAGCAATTTTTCTTTTCATGTATTTTCCAAGGCTTGGCTAGCCAACTAGGCAGGTGGCACATTGTAGGAGTTTATAGCAGAATGAATCTTAGATTGAAGTACCTGGGTCAAGAATTAAATATAGAGAGAAAGGGGTGGAGGAGGGAGGGAGGGAGGGAGGGAGGGAGAGAGAGGGAAGTTCATACAAAACAACAGCTGGTATTACAAACTCTGCATAAAACAACAATTTGAAACAAGTAAAGATGTATCATTAGTGCTTTTGGAACAATAAACCCCTCATTCAATTGTACCGTGTTAAATATTTGATGGAGTCTATTGTGATACCTAATTTAGTTGTTTTTCAACAGCAGCATGGGTGATGTTTTCTATTTGTTTGCAGTTCATCAAATTTCTGCCATTTTTTTGGTGATGAAAAATGACTGCAGAAGGGAGAGAGAGGAGGGAGGGGGAAGCCCAGTGGAACTGTCAGAGAGCAATGCAGGCTCATTCAAGATGGCGGGCTCCAGACAGAGATACCAGAATCCAGCCTCTTCAGCTCTCTCAAAGGGAGGTCTGAGAACACAATTTTAAAGCATCTGTATACAACCATAGTGCAGTGGCCTATGGTTTTGTTTTCTTGGTATGTATTCCCATCTTCTTTTTGATAACAGTACTTCCTTTCCTTTGGGAAGCTCCATCATTGGTATATATAGACTCCAGGGGACTGTCATTCAAAACACAGCTGGACTGGGCATGGAGACCAGGCTGGATGGGTGTGTTACAGTTCTTTCCCCTCATTAAAGTGATGACTGACTCAGGAACCAGATTGCAATCAAAATTAAAACAACTGGCTTCTGCCCCTAGACTTCACCAAACTAGTTTGGAGAGACAGCTTGCTATTGGTTTTGGCTCACCAGATACACACATGAGGACCCTGTCAGTGCCCATCTTTCTCATGACATGGAAAGAACCTCTCTGGGTGGGACGTGTGCAAAGAACAGCAGGGTCCAGGCTTGGAGAGAGTGTCACAAGGCATTGGTATTCGGAGTCTCTGTAGCCAGGGATGAGCTCCACCCTGGGACTTTCTGGGTATTCATACAAATGCATTCCCTTTTTCTATTTCTTGATGAAGTTGCTTTGACCTGGGTTTATGTCACTTGAAATAGAGTTCTGATGAGCACAGTGACCTTAGAAACATGATTTCAGTGACAGAATCAATTAAAAATATTTACAGCTCATTCCTTCTGGACCCATGTCTAGGTACTCCTCATGCTAGATTTCTGCTGCTAATGTATATAAAATGATTACTTATAGGACTTTAAAAAATAATGGATAAAAATCACTTTATGGTAAAATCAGCCAAGGGGCCATGTTTGTGTGTGTGTATGTGTGTGTGTGTGTGTGTGTGTGTAGTGTGTGTGTAAAGAAATCATATTAAATGTTAAGGCAAAGATGCCACCATCCATCACTGCCATAATTGACCCCCTTGTATACAGCAACATCTTCTTGGACAAAGACAGAAAGACTTGTCTTTGAAAGTGAAAGGTTGTCACAGAGAAAAATCATGTCTTCAAGACTCATGTCCCGTCCTCCATGCCAAGTCTCTGTTTTCTATCACTTGTTTTTCAAAACACAGCAGTGCCTTGAGGTATACTCCAGGTGCTTTATAATTCAAGTATAGTGTATGTGCAATTCAATGGCGTTTAGTATATTCACAGAGTTGTACAACCAACACTACAATCAATTCTAGAGAATTTCCAACATCCCCAAAAAGAAACTTGGACCCTGTATTATCATTCTCCAGTATCCTCTCCCCTCAACCTCCAGTCATAGTGCCTTGGTTTTCTGTACCTGTGGATTTTCCTATTCTGAAGTTTCATATACATGGAATCATATAATACATCATCTTTCACTTAGTTTCATCCTTTTAGGTATCAGTACCTCCTGGTGCTGATATTAATTTTCATGGCAGAATAATACTGATCAGATGAATACACTACATTGTCCATTTGTAATCCATTCATTAGCTGATGGACATCTGGGTTGTATCCACTTTTTTTGGTTTTGTGAATAATGCCACTGTGACTATCCAGGTATGAGGTTGGGGTGAACATATGTTTTCCAAATTCATGGGTATATACCTAGGAATGCAGATGCTGGGTCATATGCTAGTGACGTTTTAGATTTTTTAGGGATGGCCATACTGTTTTCCATACTTCCACATGAAGTTTATGAGTCTTCCAGTTTTCCTCTGTTCTCTGCCGGTATTTGTTATGTGCCGCTTGGATTGCTGCTGTCCTAGTGAGTCTGAAGTGGCACGTCATTGTGGTTTTGATCTGCATCAGGAGACGGCTAATGAGGGCGTACATCTTTACCTGTGCTTGGTGGCCATATGTACCGTTTCTTTGGAGAAGCGTCTACTCGGATCACGTGCCTATGTTTTAATTGTAATTTGTTCCTTTAGTAGCAGTGACCAGGGTCCATTGGTGAGTGAACCTGGTCTCAGGTTTTGGAATGACTTTAGTGCTTGAAGATGAAATCTGTGTCATAAATGGAGTCAGGAAGGTGAGTATGGATGGGGACAGACAGAGAAAAACGTTCCACTCCTTCCAGGGGCAGAAGGTTTGATAAATAAATGGGGGGACCGGCCCTGGTACCTCTGACTCCTGTTCAACCTTCAGGATTCAGTTTGTGTGTCAGCTCCTCAAACAACCCTGCCTGGATTGCTTCTAGACAGATCCCACAAGTCGTTTTACACCCGGCCTAACGTTTTTGTTTCTTTACAACAGTTTTATAAGTGTCTGTAATTATCTGATTGATGCGACTTCTTCGATTCCTTTTCTGTTTATTATTTTTAACGATTTCCTAGCTCTTTCAGGGCAAGGTTCATGTCTGCCTCACAACTGCTGAGTTTTCACTGGCTGCTTCACTACCTGGCGCTGCTCCTTTGCTCCACAAGTATTTCTTGACTGTAAAAAAGTTCACATTATAAGAGAGAATGGTCATATTGGTTTATGCATTTCAAACATTGGGGAAACCTTTCTACAAAAAGACTGAGTTCCAAACAAGCTCACTCCTGTCTCCATATCTATGACATTTGCTTATCAGAACCATATCGTTGGCATGCTCTCAATAGTCAAACTTGAAACTATGAAGGACAGGGTTAACACACTTTTCATTGGGAGGAAAGCTGAGCTTGAGATAGACTACTCCTAGAACCCATTATGCAAGGGCCAATGGGATTTTATTAATTAGGCATTGTTCCCTATATTGTAATCCTACTGCTTGGAGCCCACCCTCAGTTTCATTGAACGATTCCAAAAGATGCCCCCTTTGTTCTGTATTCCATGTTAAGGAAAAGTGTTCCTTGGAAAGAATAACACCCCTCAGCCTGCCTAAGTGCAAGGGCTGAATTCCACTCTAGATGGACGCTCTATTTCTGAGTCATTTCCTGCATTGGTTCTGTGCGTGCAGAATATTTTGAAAATATTCAAAAATAGTCCATGAAATCCCAGTCTTGGATGCAAGAGCTTTTAGAGTGAGGAGAAGTTATTAGAGAAATGTTGAAATGCTTTTCATTTATTTACCATGTTGCCGGACTCTAGCTCAATGGGAAATCCTGGATGCTCTGCGTTCACCACCTTCCTTCCTGAGCACAGGAAGGCCCCTGTTGGTGGGTGACTGGACACCGAGGAAGGGGAGGCATCCAGACTCGCGCTCTGCCCAGTGATGGCGAGAGGTACCATGTTTTGAGCTGGAGTCTCTTTGAGGTGGAACTGAGATCCAGTGTCCAAACTCTCCTGCTGCCACTAGTAGCTATGGAACTCTGGACAAGCTACCCCACATGCTTCCATTTCTTTATCTGAAAAAGGATGGGTTTGGTACCAACCTCATAGAACTGACATAAGAACCACATGATTAGCTAACCTAAAGCATTCAGAACTGTGGTATCTCTAATTATTTTCTTTCTCCTCCTTTTTAACCTTCATTCATAACATCATCATCAAAATTGGCATGATCATGATCAAAAATGCAGAAGGTACAGGGATTTAAGGAAAGAGGAAGGCTGTTGAAGAGGTTCCACACTGGGGGTACCTGTGACCTCCAGTTAGGTAAATGGAGACACCAGCTTGGAGCTCGAAGGGGACATCTGGCTGCTGATGTGGCTTTGGGAACCATTAGTATGCAGGACACAGATGAATACCTATGCTGGGTAAGAGCACACAGGAGAGCAGGTGAAGTGAGGAGAGAATCAGCGTGCGTGGCAAAGGCTTAAAAAGGAACACCAAGAAAGAGGAACCGGAAGTAAAACTGGTGGTCAAAAACCTAAGAAGATCCTAGGGAAAATGGTGGGCTGGAATAAAGGGAACCGTGTCTAAGACTAAATGATCTAGAAAGTTCAAAACACACAGACCAGCGAGCCTGTTGAAGTGATTTGTTAGCAAGTCACTGGAAGCTGTTCACAAGTGTACTCTCAGAAGAGATGGCCTCGCTCACTAGGCCAATGGCAAAACTGAATCTGGAGGCCGTGACTTGGGTCATAATTACACGCTCTTCTCTGCTAAGGAAGAAAGTAAATGGCTGGTGTTAAGAATTCAGGGAGCTGGGTCCTGCCTGGGTATTGCTTTCCCTCCAGGCTGTCAATGCAAGAAGTTTCTGTTGAAGGAAGATTAATTCTCAGAATGAATTCAGTGCTCAGTAGTCACTTGGCAAACACTGAATGCCAGTGGGAGTTTTAAAGTAAAACCAAATTGGAGCACACACCTTAAACACCTGGCCCAGGCCTTGACCTCAACCTCCTTGTCTTTATCACAAGTTAGGTAGCTGGCCTTAAGGGTGCCCTTCCCAAATGGGGTCAGAAATGGGGCATTCCAGACAACGATCTGGTCCAACAGTCAATGTGGCCAAATGAGCGTTGGTATCATCAGCGTCTCCTCTACGAGGAGAGTGATGGGTTGACACATTTGGTTCCACGGAAACGTTATAGGCCAGGCTACGTGGGCAAAGACCAAACAGACTCCATTTGACCCCGAGACTCCATGTCATGTAGGAAATGCTTCTCCTGTGGGAACACCCCACCTCTGTACCCACCAACGGTTGCTTAGCATGACGTGTTGGGCCACACAAAATGGCAATTCTTATACAATGTTCTTATACAAGTGTTCTCTTTTTGATTCCTATTTTTCTTAGACAATGTGCCATGTCAACAGTGATTGTTTAGATGTTAGTAACCATGCTTTAACTTGTACCCATCTAAGGTCATTTTGACCCACTTCCCCTTCTGCTTATGATTTTAGATCTCATGCTGTTGGTTTGTAATTTTAAATCACAGCAACAGCCACTTATGATTGATAAGTGATGATGACTGATGGTATAAAAACCCCTGCAAGCCTAGGGTCGGGGCTGTTCTCCCAATAGCCACTTTGAGCGTAGTGTGAGATAGTCAGCCAAATGGCTAATAAAGACTCTGAAGTATGGACTTCTCAGTGGAGATCAGGCTGTTCGTAAAATTGCTCCCCACAGCAGGGAGGGCCCAGTATTCCTTCATGATCTCTCCTGAAGGATCATTCTAGAAACTTCCTTGGCAGTTTGACTCAGAGGACGTTGGGGAATAAATAACCAGGTATGCTCACCAGAGGATGAGATTTCCATATCCGGAATATGATCCACAAAGACAATGCTTCCTTGATCTTTTAAAAGCAGCTTGCCACCACAGAAACATGGAAGTTATTCTACTCTTCGTAGAACATCATGAAATTGCAACACATTTGATTCTAGGAATGTTTTAGACAGGAAAAGGTGGTTCTATTCTGTATCACCATGTGACATCATAACCACAAACACATACATCTGTAAGAAAAAACCCCACGTGCTATTGAGTGAAGGAGGACAGACAGGCTGTTTGCATTGATTCTGCTTCTGCAGAATTTGTATCTGTGAGCTCTTCTGGGCAGACGTGCAGCAGCAGGTACAAACCGTGGAAAACTTTTGGCAAAGAAAACCTTAGAATTCTGAAAATTTTATCCATGACGTTCTGTTTTCTGGACATCGCAAAAACCCCAGCCATTATTCCAATTTAGTAATGGAACATTTGTTTTGCAGAGATTGAGAATCTGTAAACTAGTTCCACAATTTCATAATACAAGTTGTCCTGTACTACCGAGGCCCTGGCTTGTCTGTTAATAAACACTGTATTAATGAAAAAACTCCCATCGCCTTGGTACTGGGCTGAGGACAGCTACCCGGAGGCTACGGTTTAGCTGTTTGCATTTTCCATTTCCTGTTACCACATGGAAATGGATTTTTCAACTTTGAGCCCTTTCTCACATTAACTTTCCAACATTTTTGTGCCACATACAAAATATCATCCATCCAGAGAAGAGGAGAGAGCCGTGTGACGTGAGCAGAATCTCTCTCTTTTCCACTTAGTTCTGAGAAATTCTCTCCTAAACTGCTGAGGGAGTAAAAATTGTTTTTCTTCTTTTTTAATCTATACTAGAATGTAAGTACCAGGGCAAGATCTGTGGTCCATACCTGCTGTACCTCCAGCGTCTGACCTGGGGCCTAACCCATAATAGGTCTGTGAAAAATATCCATTCATCCAACCTGAAGTTCTTATGGAAACATTACAATTGGACCAGATCTTTTGGAGTAAGACATATCCAGATCTGATCTCAGTTTATCTTAGGCAAGGTATGCAATGCCTCAAAATTTATTCAGACATCTGCTAAATGAGACAATAGTACTTACCTTTATAGTATTACCTTGAGAATTAATTTACTCTAAGTAAAGAATTAATATTGTGCCTTGTGCATAGGGCTTAATCAATGGCCGCTACTCTTATTACAGACTGCAAATGGAATTCTTATAATTTTCTATGCTTACTTAATTGCATACTAATAAAGCAGTGTGAATTTATTGTACTATAACATAACTGTGACAATATAGTGTTTCACGTTTTGAAAAACCATGTAAATTTGCTTATTAACACATTTTAGCAATTAGCAGTCCAAGCAGGGGGAAACAATTTCTTAAATCTAATTTAACTCTACACACTTAATAGTTAAAAACAAAGAACTTGGCCAGAGAAAGTCTAAACTTATTTGTTGAAGGAGTGAGGCTAAAGCTCAGGAAATGTACTATTTTAATGGAAATCATTTTTGGCCCTCCTATATCAAGACTGACTTTGCTAATTAACACCACTAGATTCTTGATGATTACCATTTAAGCAAAACAGATGGGCCCTGGGTTTGATAGCCAATTTTCTAAGTTGATTTGCCTATAAAAAGAACTACTGTGAACTATTTCTATATGGGAACAGTTGATTTACCATTTGCATATCAAAGCAAATAAACAACAAAAAAAGCAGAGGAAATCTCTAATAAGGTCATACATACCACAAAGGCAGAATAAGGGAACATCGGCCACTGGGTCCGTCTGTGCTAAATTCAAGAATTTGAATAGACCTTAAAATCAAAATGGTAGCATTCCTTTTGGCCATGAGATATAGCCAATTTTTGTCCACCATTTGTTATTTGTGGCAATGGCCTAGATGGCCCAAGGCCAACCAGGCCCCTTTTGCTCTCACACATATAACCCTGGGCATGAATAGATTTCACTGGGAAGTATATTACCATTTTCTTACTATAGATATTATAAGTCACCTCCAGCCTGGAATTTGGGAGAAACACCAAATAATAATCATGAAGGTAGACCTGGCAATCCAATTGTGGAGGAGAGCCGTCTTAGGAGGTAGCCCAGTGAATCTAGGGATACTTAGGACAGGTAACATTCCCAAAGTAGACTGTGTAGTTTCACATTTCTAGCACTGAAGATGAACTGAGTAATTCCAGTGTTACCAGTTTAAAATGTAAAAAATTCAGTTATCCTTTAAGCCAATATCTACTGACCATCAGCATCCCACCTAGAACACTGCTGGTACAGCCATATATAGGAATCCTGGTATGATTTACCTATCATCTTATTGATGCCTCAATATTAAGGCATCAATTGAATCATTGAAATGGTTCAATATTAAACCATTTATGGGAAGAATTTCCTCTGTGAAAGGCAGGAAGAAGCAGGTGGCAAAGAAGAAATCAGGAAGCTGGAGAAAAGTATGAAGAAGTTAATCAAAGTTTTTGATTGTAAATAACAATTCACTCTGAACTATCTCAAGAAATTATCTTTAAGCTTGGAATGGAACCACCATTTGACCCAGTTATCCCACTCCTCAGTTTATACCCAAAGGATTTAAAATCAACCTACTACATGGACACATCGATGTTTATAGCAGCTCAATTAACAATAGCTAAACTATGGAACCAACCTAGGTGCCCTTCAACAGATGAATGGATAAAGCAAATGTGGTATGTATACACAATGGAATATCACTCAGTCTTAGAGTAGAATGAAATGATGGCATTTGCAGGTAGATGGATGAAGCTGGAGCATATCATGCTAAGTGAAATAAATCAATCTCAAAGAATCAAAGGCTGAATGTTTTCTCTGATATGTGGATGCTGATGCATAGTGGGGGGTGGGTAGGGAAGAATGAAGGAACTTTGGATTTTACAGAGGTAATTGAGGGGAGGGGTGTGCCAAATGGGGATGGGAAGGATGGGATTGAGACAGACATTATCACCCTACATACCTGTATGACAAAATTTTTTTAAAAATTTATCACTGTCAAAAAAAGATATGAAAAAAAAGTTAAAAAAGAAATTATCTTTTCAAAGAATCAGTGCTATTGTTTTTAATTTTTTTCTCTACCACATTTTAAATTTCAAATTTATTGGTGTCTTCTCTAATTTTTATTACTTCTTACCTTTGCTTGTTTCAGGCAAAAATTGCCTTCATTTCTCCAGTTCCCTAAGGTGGAAGCTTAGGTTAATGAATATAGACCTTTTAATTTTTTTTCTAATATGCACACTTGACTCTGTAAATTTTCCCTTTAAGAATTGCTATGCTGCATTTCATAAATTTGGGAAGTTGTATTCTCTCATTTTCATTTAGTTTGAAATATCCTAAAACTTCTCCCAATACTTCTTTACTCCATATGCTATTTAAAAATCTGTTGCATAACTCTAAGATATTGAGGGGTTTCCAGTTATATCTCTGTTATGGATTTCTCATTATGTGATCTGAGAACATACTAGGCATAATTTGTGAAAATTTGCTCAGGTGCATCTTATGGTCCATACGGTGGTTTACCTTGGTTAAATTTCCATATGAACTTGAGGAGAATATGATATGTATTGTGTCGCTGGAGAATGGAGTACTCTATAAATTTCAGTTAGATCAAGTTGATTGATAGTACTCTTCCCATCATATATATTCTTACTGATTTTCTGCTTGCTTGATCTATGAATTATTGACATGGTGATGTTTAAGTTTTCAACTACAAAATGGATTAGCCTATTTCTGCTTTCTATCATTCTTGCCTCATGTATCTTGACAGACCCTTGTTAGGTACATACCCAATAAGAATTGTTGAATAAGCAATCCCTTTACAGAGTGCCTTTCGTTATCCCTGATAATCCTCCTTGTTTTGAAGTCTGCTTTGCTTGAAATGAATACAGCTATTTCAACTTTCCTTCATTAATGTTAACATGGTATGTCCTTCTCCATTCCTTTACTTTTAATCCATTCAATTTTTTATGAAGTACATTTCTTATAGAAAACATACACAGGTCTTGTTTGGTCTTTGTTTTTTTTAATCCTCTGATAATCTCTGTCTTTTATTTGGTCTATTTAGACCATTCATACTTAAAGTGATTATTGATATAATTTCCACCATATATTTGGTACTAGGGATTGAACTCAGAGGCCCTTGACCACTGAGCCACAACCCCAGTCCTATTTTGTATTATATTTAGAGACAGGGTCTCACTGAGTTGCCTAGAGCCTCGTTTTTGCTGAGGTTGGCTTCAAACTTACGATCCTCCTGCCTCAGCCTCCTGGGCTGCTGGAATCACAGACGTGCACCACCACACCTGGCTTCCACCTCGTTTTGACCGTTATCTCTGCACTGTACCAGTTCTCTGCTACTGTTGCCCCTTCTTTGCCCACCTTCTCTGGACCTGAGCATTTTATGACTTCATTTAATTTCACTGTTAGCAAGTACATTCTATTTCTTAGTTGTTGCCCCAGAGTCTATACTTGTGAAAAAGTGTGTTAATTTTTTTTTTTTTGCAAATATACATAACCTACAATAATAAGAATAAATAATAAAATAGCAAAATCTTCAACCATTTAAAAATATGTATATTCACATTGTGGTGCAGCCACCCGGAACATAACCATCTTCTCCAAATGAAGCTCCACATCCGTATAAGTTCTAAATCTGGGTTCTCCATGTTGCTGCCTGCCCTCTAGAGGTTGGGCATCCCCGGTACTCTTCCTCAGACGCAGTCTCCACTTGGCACCTCTCGGAGCTACGATCCATGTTTTCCTATTGTAAGACGAGAAGGTCATGGCCCACCATGTTTCCTGCCGGAGTTGATACCGCCAGTCTCTGCCTCAAGCGACGATGGCATACTTATTCACCTGCATAGCACTGGCTTTGGGGACCACCAGAGTGAGAGAAGGCTGCCAAGACTGCTTCTCTACATTGACTTCTCCCAGTGACAGCGTGATTGCTTCCTGTTGCCCATCGTCCATCTCTTATTTTTTGTTTTTTTTTTTGTTTCTGTGGCTGCAGCAGCAATGAACTCGCAGCCTGACAGATCTGTGATCACAGAAGCAAAGGATCTTGCCCTTCGCCTTCAGAAATCCAATCATGTGGGTGGATTGTGAGTGACACACCTTGCTTGGCATGCCCAGAGCCCAGACCAATCGCTGTGGCGGTCCTGCGGAACGACTGTGAAGGGCGAAATCTGGGCTACGTGCATGCCCGCGGTGCCAGGGAGGTGGGACTCTTACTAGAAAAGCTGTGACGATTCGGGCTAGGGACTGGGGTTGGGGCTCAGTGGCAGAGCGCTTGCCTAGCACGTGTGAGGCACTGGGTTTGATCCTCAGCACCAAATAAAAATAAATAAAATAAAGGTCCATTGACAACTTTAAAAAGTCACATATATATATATATTTATATAAAAGATTCTTGCTAGTCAAGAGGAGGAGTGGGTGTTGGAGGGAGAAGGAAGCCATTTCAGAAAGGGTCGTGAAGAAAGGGGAATGAAAGACACGTAACACACGCAGGAAGGGGAAGTGGGAGCTGGCTCCCCTGAGACCAGGTTTGCCTACTTCAGAGCTTCCTGTGCTGAGAAACCCCTGGTAATTCTTTTGGATGTCTACGAGAAGGGATGATTTCAAACTTTGCCTCTCACCGTCCTTAGTGAAGTGGATAACTGAGTCTATTAATCTGACAGTGCGTTTAGACTGAGTCACTGTGACAAGGGACTTTCATTATCTATTTCATCCAGTTGCAGACTGTCAGAATAAATCTCATGGGGGAGAAATCAAAGCCGCTTTCGGTTATTTGCTGTATTTATATTCCACGAATGCTGATCTTCACCTTGGGTTAACGCAGGACTCAGGGTGACAGCAAGGTGGTGGTTTCCACTATAAGTTCCTGTGTCCCTAACTCACAAAGGACAGTTTCTGCCTGTCCAAACTGAATGAGAATGGCATTTTTTGATTAAATGAATGGTTGCTCATTCACGTTTGACCTCCAACAGCCTGATGCTCTATGAAGATTCTCAAAAAGGGAACTAACGTGTCAATAAAATTTCCTGTAAAGACAACTAGAAGGTGTGCAAGTTCTCTTTCTGCTGAATCCAGCTTCAACTAGCATAAGCAGAAGAGGAAAGTTAGAGTCTCAGATACACACACACACACTGTTATGGTTTGCATGTGAGGTATCCCCCCAAAACTCACAGGGGTGACAATGTAGGAAGGTTCAGAGGAGAAATGATTGGGTTGAGGGAGTCTTAACCCAATCAGCAGATTAATCCCTGATGGGATTAATTGAAGTAGTAGGTGTGGCTGGAGGAGACTGGAATTGGGGTGTGTTTTTGGGGTAGATATTTTGTATCTGGAGAGTGGAGTCTCTCTGCTTCCTGATGATGTGAACTGCTTCCCTCTGCCATGCTCTTCCGCCATGATTTTCTGCCTCACCTGGAGCCCTGAGGAATGGAGCCAGCCTTCTATGGACTGAGACCTCTGAAACTGTGAGCCCTCAAATAAACCTTTCCTTCTTTGTGATTGTGCTGGTCAGATCATTTAGTCACAGCTGTGAAATAGCTAACCAAAACACACATGCACACGCGCACGCACACACACACACACACACACACACACACAAATCTGTGTATATCTCAAAAAGTTTAATGTATGATTTTAAATCCTGTCATTAGGACCCACTATTTCATCTCTTGGTTTTTCATTTTTTTAAGGGGTTTTGCTCTTAGCCTGTGAGGCTAGTTTACCATGGAAATTCAAGTGCATGTTCCTCACACAATCGAATTTAAAGGTTGCACCTCATTGGTTAGACTGTGACACACGTTCAAACCTCAGTCTGTCCCTGCACTCAGACCATGATGGCTCCACTTGACCAGAATGGAAAGGTAGAATTGGTATTTATAGAGTAAGATCTAAACTAAAGGCAAAACCAAACAAATAAAATGGCGGTTCCCCCCAAAACACTCAGGGTTTTGGCAACAAAATGGTAGTAATAACTATTCTAACAGAGATGATAAAAACAATAGACATTTATAGTCATTACTATGTTTTAGCACTCTTTGGAGTATTTGACATGATTCAACTAAAATCAACCTTAAACACAACTTCATGAGAGGACAGAGGTTGTGTAACTTGCCAAAACTTTCCCAGCATCTCAGTCCCTTTGGTGTTGTTATAATACAATACCTGAGGCTGGATACTTATAAAGAGGTTTATCTGGATCATGATTCTAGTGTTTACAAGATCCAGGCAGCATGGATCTTCCAGGGTGAGAGGCCTGTAGGTTGCATCAAAACCTGGCATAGAAGAGGAAGAGGAAATGGCTGCATGCAGAAGAGACCATGCATATGGCACGGCTTCCCCTTATATCAACCCACTGTGGCAAGAGCTAGTCCACTCCCAAGAGACTCGGTCCTTTCTGAGAGACCAGTAATAATCCTCATGTCCTAAACACCTTGTGCTAGACCCTACCTCTTAAAGGTTCCACTGTCTCAACGATCCCACATTGGGGAAGTAACTTCTAGCACAAAAACATTTGGGGGAGAAATCAAGCACCCAGAGAATAGGCCATAAAACCAAGGTGTGAACCAAGGCAGGCTAGCTCTAGAATCAGTACAGTTAACCATGGCTCACTATTGCCTTTTCAGGGACCCAGGTAATAAAATTCAGAGACCACCTGTATTTGTCAGAGTTCTCTAGAGGAGCAGAACCCACAGGAAGTGTGATGATAAAAGGGGATTTATTAGATGGGCTTCCACAACCAGAAGCTGGATGGTCCACAGTGGTCGTCTGTAGCTGGAGAGCTGGAAGAACCAGCAGCTGTGCAGCCCAAGACACAGCAGCCCCAGAACAAGAGGGACCAACAGTGCTACCCTAGTCCCAGCCCAAGGCTTCTAGAAACTCCCTGGAGAATCACTGACAGAGTCCACTTTCGAAGAGTGAAGAAGCACGAGTCCAATATCCTCAGAGGATCGAAGCAGCGATCAAGAAGAACTGAGCTGCATCTGCATCTGCTTCCTTGTTCTTCCAGGTTTTATTTCATCCTATTGGGCAGTGCTGTCCACACTTGGGGGGCTCCATTCCCCATCCCACATGCCAATCATTCCTAGACACGCCCTCATGGACACACCCAGAAGCCTCTTAATCATCTATATCTCTTAATCCAATCAAGTTGACAATTCAGATTGCCCACTACACCACCCTAGAATGCAGGGTACAAGCACCCACCATGACCAGTACCTCATCTTGGACCAGAACATCTTCTGATGCTCTTCATTGGACTCTAAATTGTATCCTGATCTCAAATTGCATGATCCCTCTGGAGAATGAACATATCTGTTTCAAAAACTAAAATTTTTGATTTTCAATTTATAGACACTATCCTGTCCCTATTTTTCCTCATCTTAGCATTGACAGATACATTTTAGAAAGGACTAAGGTGAATCGTAAACCCATGTTTGCGTGTATCTCTCCTGTTCTTTCTGTTTCTGTTGAAGGAAAACATCTCGTTGACCAACACGGAGAAGTCAGTCACTGTTCCAGCCTCTTAAACTCCTGAAGCCCCATGAGAATCCCAGTGAGTGGGACGTCTGGAAATTGATCTCACCCTCCCTAGCTATGCAAGCCACCTGCAGGGCCCTTTGACAGCAGATGAATTTTAGGGGACTCCCAAGGAGAATTTGCACAAGCGAGTCAGAACATCTTGTTTCAGCCCTTCAGAGAGATCCATGGAGTTTGCAAGAAAAATATATTTAAAATCTTAACAATCAGAAGGGCCCCTGGGAGGAGGAAAAAACAACATTGGAATTATGCCGTTAGGAACTCAGTCTGAAAAAATCTATATCTGATGAATTCACTGACAATTACCTTATATAAGTGCTTGACTATGATTTAAAAAAATATATTTTAGTTGTCAATGGACTTTTATTTTATTTATTTTTAGACGCTACTGAGAATCAAACCCAGTGCCTCACACATGCAAGCACTGAGCCCCAGCCCTAGCTCACGACTATGATTATTTTTTATTAAATAAGTTGATATGTGTTCAACCACACATATTTCTTCTGAAAATGATTGATGCTGGGTAGGATACTACTCCAAACTCAAGGCACGAAACAGCAATCACCTTATTTTTCCTGAACCTGCAGGTTGGCTGGGATGTGACTCCTCTAGGTTGGCAGGGTCAGAGACAGCTGCCCTGCACATATTTTTCAACCTCCTCTACAAATCAGGAGGTCACTTTGGATGTGATCTTGTCAGGATGATGGCAGAGAAGAAAGAGAGAGCTCGACTGTGCAGGACTTCTTAAGCCTCTGTTTGCATCACGGCTGTCAATTTTCCAGTATCCAGAGCAAGTCATATACAGCGAGCTACGTAAGACCCGACAGCAAGGCGGCCGCAGTGGGTCCTACCCATAGGGAAGGTCCTGCACAGTGACACTGAAAAGTGAGTAGGTACGGGACAGGCAAAGACGAGGGGTCTGTAATGCAACATACCACACCCTGTCACCCAGCCTCCGCTGGAAGACTTACCATGTGGCCAACTAGAGGTAAGTCCCAAAGGTGTCTAGGTCGACCAGGGGCCCACCTATGACTTGCATGAGCCAGTGGGGTATTAAAAAGAACCAATACCTATATCATGCTTCCCAACTGACAGGCATTATTCTAAATAATTATTGATAGACATAAATGTATATAATAAATATATAATAACAATTTAAAAATCATATAATGGTTTTATAGTATATAATTACAATTATAAAAAATAGGATACGTAAGAATAGATGTGGACAATGAGAAACCCCCAAGATAACGTGACTGGTGGCCTTCATCTCCCAAGACAGGTGCGGCTGCAGACGGGGAGCAGGTGTTTTATCACCCCTAAAGTAAGAGTCTTTAGGAGGCGTTCATCTCCTCAAAGGAAATCCTCTCCAGACACTGCCCACAGACCCCCAACTCAAAAAGCTCAAATTCCTGAGTGCCCAAGGAAACTGATGCTCACTAGACCACCCCTCAAAATAACCTATATAAACCCAGTCCCTTTCTTTGTTCAGTGGCTCATTTTCCACCAGGAAAGTGGGTCCATGGGCGTCATTTCATCCCTGCATCCTCTGTTCCGGTGTCAAACTTTGTTCCTGAATAAATAGCTGAGATGACTCGTGAGGCTTGTATCTTGCCTAGACTTTTGGTGCTAACACATAGTGTATTATCTAAAGGTGTATATTATGTTCTATCTACATATAATTTTTACATATACATGCATAAACAGGCAGATATGTGTAATTATCGTGACAACCTCATGAAATGGGTACGACTATGATGGCCACATCATTCAAGAGGACACCCAAACAGAGAGCAAGTCACAGAGCCAGACTGCACACCTGCATCGTCTGACTCCAAAATCACACCTTGAACCTGTAGGTTGTCTCTTGCCGAGAGAAACAGGAGGAGGTGGCAAAATAGCAGAGCAGCAGATGTTAACAAGATGTCACGACAAGCCCAAGTCACATGTACATTTTTCTTCAGTAGAAGCAAGACAGCATGTAGGGGTTGCAGAAGTTAGTATGGAAAGAGGAGGAGGAGAAGGAAATGGAGGCGGGGAGCAGTGAGGATGAGCAGAGCTGAGACAGGAAGTGGAGAGAGCGGATGAGCCCTAATGCTCTGCTGGCTCTGGGAGGCTCCGGGGCTGGCTCTCTTCCACATGTCATCTGCATTATGGTGAAACACTGGTTCCTTGTTTCCTGGAAGGTATGTGGCCTGTTAATAAGCTTTTTAATTTGGAAAAAAGAAAAAGATCTCAAATACTGCCTGATTTAAGAACTTGCTGCTTGCCACGGCTGTTTTAAACTTCTATAAGTTCCATCTTAGGTTTCCAAAGGACAGAATGGGAGAAGGCGGAACCATCCTGCTGGAAGATGGCCTGTCTTCCACACGGCCTTCTCCTTGGGAACCCCCTTCCTGTTTTCTGCTCTAAGGGGAGCTCTGGTGGACCATCAGGATCCTTAGTACATGGTTCTAGAGACAAAGACCGAGACCTTCACAAAAGGCTTCCTCAAGGGCCAAATGGTAAATATTTCAGTATCTGAGGCTCCAGGGGTGGTGTAGCTGCTCAATTCTGCCATCACAGTGCCAAAGCATCCGTAGATACTATGTAAATGAGTGTGCATAGCCGTGTTCCAATAACACTTCATTCATGGACACTAAAATGTGGATTTCATACCACATCCACGTATCACAAAATGTTATTCTTAATTTTTTTTCAAAGCATTTTAAAATATAAAAACATTCTGAGCTCACAGGCCATATAAAAACAGGTCCTTGACTGGACTGGGTCTATGAATCATATTGCTGAGTCCCAGCTGGATCTGTCAAGGGATCTCAGTTAAGAGCTCTGCCCTTATTGATCTAAAGGGAATAGGGACAATCTTAGAGACATGCCAGGCTGGTGGGTGGTAAATAAAATCTACCTTCAGCACTTGAGTTGGTTTCAGGCTCTGAATGCCCCTAAGATCTATGATTTTTTTCTTTTGTCAACGGATAGCTACTTGGTATCCTTTAAATCTTTTATTCTATAATGAATGGGAAGATTTTTAGAAACCCATCTGAAATTCTGTAGGTATGAGATCCTTCTCTGAGAGCAACTTTGACCTCAAAGGCTAGGTTAGGAATCGCTAAGCTTTTCTGTTCTTGATGTTTTGCAACTATATCCTAGAGACAGAAGAAGGTAGAGACCCTGAGGATTTCATTGCCTCATCTGGGGCCCATGCAGGTTGCAAATCTACAACAGCTTCCTCACCTGGGGTTGTGGAACTGCATTGCTATGAGAAATACAAAGTCCAGGGGTCCATTTTCAGAATACAGTATTTAGCCTTAAATGTGAAATTGGGATATAAGAAAGGCAGCAGTAGGGGAGAGCAGAATGGAAAGTTACAAGCAATTCACAATGGAGTGCAAAACTTCACAGCCCCTCGACACACTTGGAGGTCAGGTGGAAGGGGCTGACCTGATGACCGTATACATGCTAAAAGACACGCAATCCAAAAGTCTTTACTACCCCAGGAGAACAAAGGGAGGTGGAGAAAACTAAAGGTTTATTTCTTTAACCCAGTAGGATACAGCAAAACCTAGGTGATGTTCAGGAAGACTGTGCACCCCACAGTACTCAGTCAAGGAGGAACTGGGGAGGGACCTTACATCCTAGGGGATAAAGTAACCTTTTTCAGGGTGCCTGCTCCCCCAGACTCCTGATGTTGGAAGACCATCATTAAAGTCAGGTCTTACTTCCTGGGTACCTTTGTCTGTCAGTCCATCCTTTGGGTTTGGACAGGTGAGCATGTTTCTCACAACCGCGCATTTTGGTCTGCTGTGACCAGGAACAAGCTTAGGTGATAGAAGTCTAACAGTCACCTGCAGCTCCTCCACCCAAGTCTTTGCCCAAGTTCTGGAACATTTCTAGTTTCTTCCTTTCCACAATGAGACCATAAATATAAAAAGTGGAAATGGAAGAAAGAGGAAACTCAGATTTCAAGAAGGCCCCAAATATAGCTTTTGAGCAATTAAAGAAATTACTACCTGTAATGGTTAATTTGAATTGTCAGTTTGATTGGATTAAGAGATGCCAATGATTAAGAGGCCTCTGGGTGTGTCCATGAGGGCGTGTCTGGGAATGATTGGCATGTGGGATAGCAAATTGGAGTGGAGACCCTCCCTAAGCGTGGGCAGCACTGCCCAATAGGATGGAATAAAAGCTGGAAGAACAAGGAAGCAGATGCTGATGCAGTTCAGCTCTTCTTGAACAGGTTCTTGATAGCTGCTTTGATCCTCTGAGGATATCTGTCTCGCGCTTCCTCACTCTCCCAAAGCAGACTCTGCCAGGGATTCTCCAGGGAGTTTCCAGAAGCCTTGGTCTGAGACTAGGTAGCACTGCGGATCCCTCTTGTTCTGGGGCTTCCTCCTCTTGGGATGCGCAGCTGCTGGTTCTTCCAGCTCTCCAGCTGCAGAGGCCACTGTGGACCATCCAGCTTCTGGTTGTGGAAG